>NC_081213.1:624923-998673 GCF_902713425.1 Acipenser ruthenus
GTATAAATAATAAAATATAAATAACGCCTTTACTTCATCTCAGTGCATCACGAAGTGCGAGATTCGGTGAAAACTGCTTCGTAGAATGAGTGATAAATTGCACTAACCGCATATTGTAATCAAAAACAGCATTCCCTACGGCTTTATTTGAACCAACCTCTTCATGTGATCAACGTTTTAATGTTTAAGAGTTTTTCAGTGTGTGTCAAGTTTGTAAGCTTCTCAAAGTAAAGCCGTAGCAAAGTGTAATAAAGCACAGCGAAAAGCATAGGGAAGCATTGTAAAGCACAGAGAGGTATGGTAAAGCATAGGGAAGCATTGTAAAGCACAGAGAGGTCTGGTAAAGCATAGGGAAGCATTGTAAAGCACAGAGAGGTCTGGTAAAGCATAGGGAAGCATTGTAAAGCACAGAGAGGTCTGGTAAAGCATTGGGAAGCATTGTAAAGCACAGAGAGGTCTGGTAAAGCACAGGGAAGCATTGTAAAGCACAGAGAGGTCTGGTAAAGCATAGGGAAGCATTGTAAAGCACAGAGAGGTCTGGTAAAGCATTGGGAAGCATTGTAAAGCACAGAGAGGCATGTCGAAGCGTATTTAAACCATGGTAAATTGCAGAATACTGTGCAGATCTCCCTGTGGTAAACCTGTTGCTGATGCTGAATCACTGGGTGCTTCAACACCAAGACTAGACAAGAGCGTTGCGATCAATCACCTCCTGGGAACTGGGAGCGCTGAGGGGCTGAACGGACTCCTCTCGTTCACAAAACACATGAAACAGGGACAGCGTGCAAACCAGGACTGGTGCTATCAAAGAGGCACGGTGTCAGTTTCCAGGGATGGGAATGAGACTCCTGCTGCGCGGCAGCTTCACCCAGTCCAGGTTTTACTACCAGCTCGATCAGCCACAGTGTGTGCAGTTGTGTCTGATTAAACTCACAGTAAAAGCAGGAATGGATGGAACGGCTGTGCAGTGTTAATGCTGTCTCCGTCCCTGATTTTCTTGTGTTCTCCTTCTCTGCAGTGTGCAGTGTCAGGCTGCTCCCCGCCCCCCTGCTCTCTCTGCCCGTGTGCCCGTGTTCACGCTGGCATCGAGGATGGAGGTCCCGTCGTACCAGTCTCGCCTGCTCGGGGAGCTGAACGAGCAGCGCAAGCGCGACTTCTTCTGTGATTGCAGCGTGCTGGTGGAGGGGCGTCTCTTCAAGGCTCACCGCAACGTGCTGTTCGCCAGCAGCGGCTACTTCCGCGCCCTGCTGGTGCGCTGCCTGCAGGAGCCCGGCCGGCCCGGCAGCACCGCCGTGCTGGACATCGTGACGGCCGACGCCTTCGCTCTCATCCTGGACTTCGTGTACTCGGGCCGGCTGGAGCTGCGCAGCGACAACGTCATCGAGGTCATGAGCGCCGCCAGCTACCTGCAGATGACCGACGCGGTCAGCACCTGCAAGAGCTTCATCCGCTCCTCCCTGGAGATCTGCAGCCGCGAGAGGGAGGGGCTGGCGGACAGCGGCACGGGGGGGGTCTCCGATGAGCCCGCGCTGCCGCCCAGCTCCGAGAGAGAGGGCTCCACCAGAGGGGAGGAGCTCCCCGGCTTTCTCCCCGTGGATCTGGCTCTGAAACCTCCTCCTGCCCCCTCCTCCTCGTCCGTGGACAAGCCCAGCCACTCCCCCCCCTCCTCCTCCTCCTCCCCCTGCTCCTCCTCCTCCCTGCTCCTCATGGGCCTGGCCAACCCCAAGACAGAGTTCGACCCCGACGAGGAAGGGGAGGAGTCAGTGGAGGAGAAGCCCCCGTTCCACGCCCCGCCCCCGGACTGTGACAGGCCCAGCCCCTGCTCCCAGCCCCCCAGCAGCGACGGCTACCCTGTGAAGCAGTTCCTGGAGGCGCTGCTGAGGGGCGGCGGGGGGGAGCCCAGGAGGGAGGAGCTGCTGCAGCACTTCAACCACAGCCTGGGGGGAGGGAGCAGCGGGGAGGAGGGGGGCGGCTTCTCCACGCCGTCCCTCATGGAGATCCACAGTGACTGGTATGGGGAGGACACAGGTGAGGCTGAGGAGAAGGGGAGTGAGGCTGGGGAGAAGGGGAGTGAGGGTAAGGAGAAGGGGAGTGAGGCTGGGGAGAAGGGGAGTGAGGAGTTGCTACGTCTAGTTTGTTTTACTAGCTTAACTTTGTGCTGAAGTAAGAGTTTAGTAATTCTGTCTCATATTCCTGCTCCGGTGTTATTTAGGGATATTTGATTTGACATTGCAGCGTACTAAATGGAGTTGGTTTATCACTGTCATCCGTAACTATAAAGAACACTCAACAGCATGTCACTGAATACAGAAATAAAACACATTTAAACGTTGACTTGACATTGCAGTGCACTGAGTTGTTTGGGGAGGGTTTGGTTTGGAATGCGGTGTATTTAAAGTGTTGTGTGTTGTGCCAGGAGACGGCCTGGTGGCGTCGGTGAAGCTCCACAGGTGCCCGTTCTGCCCGTACACCGCCAAACAGAAGGGCATCCTGAAGAGACACATCCGCTGCCACACCGGGGAGAGACCCTACCCCTGCGAGA
Organism: Acipenser ruthenus; assembly: GCF_902713425.1. NCBI lineage: Eukaryota > Metazoa > Chordata > Actinopteri > Acipenseriformes > Acipenseridae > Acipenser > Acipenser ruthenus. The sequence continues at coordinate 627,466 of NC_081213.1, forward strand.
CCTGCGGCAAGAGATTCACCCGACAGGAGCACCTGAGGAGCCACTCGCTGAGCGTGAGTACAGAGAGGAGAGGGGAGGAGCCACTCGCTGAGTGTGAGTACAGAGAGGAGAGGGGAGGAGCCACTCGCTGAGGGAGAGAGGAGAGGAGGAGCCACTCACTGAGGGAGAGAGGAGAGGGGAGGGGCCACTCGCTGAGGGGGAGAGGAGAGGGGAGGGGCCACTCGCTGAGGGAGAGTACAGAGAGGAGAGGGGAGGGGCCACTCGCTGAGCGTGAGTACAGAGAGGAGAGGGGAGAGGGGAGGGGCCACTCGCTGAGCGTGAGTACAGAGAGGAGAGGGGAGGGGCCACTCGCTGAGTGTGAGTACAGAGAGGAGAGGGGAGGAGCCACTCGCTAAGGGGGAGGGGAGGGGAGGGGCCACTCGCTGAGGGGGAGAGGGGAGGAGCCACTCGCTAAGGGGGAGGGGAGGGGAGGGGCCACTCGCTGAGTGTGAGTACAGAGAGGAGAGGGGAGGGGCCACTCGCTGAGGGAGAGGGGAGGGGAGGGGCCACTCGCTGAGTGTGAGTACAGAGAGGAGAGGGGAGGGGCCACTCGCTGAGGGAGAGGGGAGGGGAGGAGCCACTCGCTGAGTGTGAGTACAGAGAGGAGAGGGGAGGGGCCACTCGCTGAGGGAGAGGGGAGGGGAGGGGCCACTCACTGAGGGAGAGAGGAGAGGGGAGGAGCCACTCGCTAAGGGGGAGGGGAGAGGGGAGGAGCCACTCGCTAAGGGAGAGAGGAGAGGGGAGGGGAGGAGCCACTCGCTGAGTGTGAGTACAGAGAGGAGAGGGGAGGGGCCACTCGCTGAGGGAGAGGGGAGGGGAGGAGCCACTCGCTGAGTGTGAGTACAGAGAGGAGAGGGGAGGGGCCACTCGCTGAGGGAGAGGGGAGGGGAGGGGCCACTCACTGAGGGAGAGAGGAGAGGGGAGGAGCCACTCGCTAAGGGGGAGGGGAGAGGGGAGGAGCCACTCGCTAAGGGAGAGAGGAGAGGGGAGGGGAGGAGCCACTCGCTGAGTGTGAGTACAGAGAGGAGAGGGGAGGGGCCACTCGCTGAGGGAGAGGGGAGGGGAGGGGCCACTCACTGAGGGAGAGAGGAGAGGGGAGGAGCCACTCGCTAAGGGGGAGGGGAGAGGGGAGGAGCCACTCGCTGAGGGAGAGGAGAGGGGAGGAGCCACTCGCTGAGGGGGAGGGGAGGGGAGGAGCCACTCGCTGAGGGAGAGGAGAGGGGCCACTCACTGAGGGGAGAGGGGAGGAGCCACTCACTGAGGGGAGAGGGGAGGAGCCACTCGCTGAGGGAGAGGGGAGAGGGGAGGAGCCACTCGCTGAGGGAGAGGAGAGGGGCCACTCGCTGAGGGAGAGGGGAGGGGCCACTCGCTGAGGGAGAGGAGAGAGGGGAGGAGCCACTCGCTGAGGGGGAGAGGAGAGGGGAGGAGCCACTCGCTGAGGGAGAGGGGAGGGGCCACTCGCTGAGGGAGAGGGGAGAATAGAGGAGCCACACGCTGAGGGGGAGTTCAGAGAGGAGAGGGGATGGATTTTTGGAGCTGGGAGAGGGAGGAGAGGGAGGTGCCCATGTCATGCTCAGGTTAGGGTTGGAGAGGAGAGTACCGGTACTGACCCGGTGTCCTTGTCTTTATGCAGGTGCATCGCTCCAGCTGGCCCATCGTGTGTAAGGGTTGCCGGCGCACGTTCTCAGGCGCTGTCTCTCACGGGCTGAAGCGCTTCGGACTGTGCGACGGCTGCACCTGCGTCACCACCACGCACGAGGACCCTGCCCCCATCAACCTCAGCCAATCAGAGGGGGCCGAGCGCAGCGACGGGGACGGCGATTGGCCGGTCTACATCGGGGAGTCGGGGGAGGCGGAGCCGAGGGGAAGGGAAGGGGAGGAGCTGGATGACAAGCACCAGCTGCACAGGCAGCTCTCGGAGTGCGAGGGGTTAATGTAGGAGAGCGAGGTGCGGAGCGGAGAACAGAACATTCATCTACACAACTGTGCCATGTGAACCACTCGAACAACATGGACGGTACTCAGCTGCAAATAAAAGAGCAATCTCTGAAAAACGGTCTGTTCAATCCCAAACCTAATAATGAAAAGAGGTTACAAAAAAAACAAATCGTGCTATTACGTGAAAAAGCTGACAACAGTTCTGTTCCCCAACCCCAAAACTACGAGGTGTAGAGGAGAGGAGAGAGGGGGAGGGGGAGGGGGAGGGGGAGGGGGAGGGGGGAGGGGGAGGGGGGGGGAGAGCTGAGCTGCTCAGGGGTTATGGGATGAGGTACGCTGCGCAGCTCTGCCTGCCTGTCTGCCTCTCAGTCAGCTGTATCCTGATTACTGGATGAGGGAAGAGAGGTCCAGGGCAGGCTTGAGGCACAGAGACTGAGCTGCTCCCTCCCTCCCTCACCCCCTAAGAGAAAGGGGGCTCCCTCCAGTCCAGGGCAGGCTTGAGGCACAGAGACTGAGCTGCTCCCTCCCTCCCTCACCCCCTAAGAGAAAGGGGGCTCCCTCCAGTCCAGGGCAGGCTTGAGGCACAGAGACTGAACTGCTCCCTCCCTCAACCCCTTAAGAGAAAGGACAGACTTGAGACACCAACATTTTGGGAAAAAAATGAAGAAATAAAACACGTTTAAACATTTCTTTTAGGGTGCAAGCCAAAGCTGCACACGTTTGATTTAAATCATTCTAATGAGAAGAGTGACAATGCAAAATGTTTGTGAAAGTACAGTACCGTGTAAACAACATTTAAACCGACTGAAAGTGATCCTTGTTGTTTTGATATACTTTGTTCTGGTTTGTAATTCCACTGCATTATTCAAGGTGTCAGAGTTGCACATGTAGTTCTTGTGTGTGCAGCCAGACTCCTGCAGCCCGGGCGAGCACAGTGAGGTACAGCGTTATATGTATATACAGGATGTATTAAAAAGGGTCCTTTTGTCCATTTCCTGTGTGTTGGTTTGTCTGGAGCAATAGGTTTTGCACTTTTCAATAAATACAGTACCTTGATAAAACCGACCAGTTTGTGCATTATTATTATTATTATTATTATTATTATTATTATTATTATTATTATTATTAGGAGTAGTCGTATTAATAACTAAGTCTGTGTGCTATTACCCTTAACAACACAACCCACTTGTATTCTGCTTGCTTCCTAACCTGGAAACTTGTTTTGTTAAAATGAAACGAGTGAAAGTGTCGAGCCCATGCGTGGTCGGTAAGCTACTGGACTGGCAGCAGTCTTTACTGGGGACTCTGGTACTGGTAGTAGAATTTGTACTGGCAGTCTAACAAGAGACGAAACGCCGCTGCCCGTGAGAGAGGACCATGAGACGCACCGGAAACGGAGGAACCGCAGAACCCCTTGAAAATATCCGAACCGTTTAGAATGCAAAGAAACGCAAGGAGTTCATGCGAGTAACACAACAAGGACATGAAATAATAATAATAATAATAATAATAATAATAATAATAATACCATGTGTTTTTGTTTTCGTTATGTATGTATTTTGGTATGTATTTTTTAACTGTAATGGACCCTTTCATTGTAACGACTCGACGGGGGTCTGTCTGCGTGTCTGAGTGATATTTGTGGTTCGTTTTACTGAACTCCAGCAGGTGAACTGGTTATGTACTGGGAAAATAACACTAATAAACACAGTTCAAAAATACTGTTTAACAAAAACAGTCAAATAAACGGGGCGAGACGTAAATTAAAGTGAAATAGCAAATGTTTGTATTTTCACAACTTGTCAAAAAATACGTTATCGCCATTAACATGCAAATCTCAGAACTATGGACACCTCGTTTAAAAGTTTTTTATTGTAATGGTTACAGCTTTACCCATACTTAAAAAAGTAACACGTGATTCTTTATGTTTCCTATTCCAACGAGCTTCTGTCTTAAATAAACAAATTATTCCAGGGCGCGTTTAAAATATTCATTTGGGGTAGTGAGGGGACTGACCGGGTAAGTGGGTGTCGCTGGCCCTTTAAATGGCTCGCAAGCCCTAGGGCGCCCAATGGAACACCCACGTCAGCGAAGATTCTCTTTGTCCGACAAACGGGTTCCAGTCTTTAGGGCTGAACAGGAACTGAAGTGAAAAATACCCTGTGCGCTCTACCAGGGAGGACAGCAAAAAAATGGACATGCTGACAGATATGCGAGGAAAAGGGTCGTCAGGCGAACACGGGCTACAGTAAGCATCGATTATTACAGTCTGTGAGGCGTAATGTATAATAATCTTGGAGGGGGTGTAGGGCGTCAGCGGGTCTGGCAGATAATTAGCGCCTGAGCAGCAAGCAGCGAGCGCCGCAGAGAGTCTGTGCGTCTACCGCTGGGTATGGAACCAGGGCGGACGCGCCGCAGCGAAAGAACCGGGGCGATTTTAATTTTAACTATGGAGGGTGGAGCGGGTGATCTTGTGTAATTACCTCGCTACAGTGCTTGAGGGGTTATTGAATGATTCTGCGTGTTTTTCTCTGTCCCTATGTTATTTTCTTTCAGATTTGATACACATTAAGCGGGCGTTGGTTTTGTCTTGATCATACCCACGGGCACCGCCTGCCTGCCTTGCTAAATAATGACGTCGGCTTAAAACATTGTTTTAAGATCTACATATAATATAGGCGCACAGCAATGTTATTGAAACCCCGCTGACGTGGAGCGCATGATGGCGTGTGAGTGCGCGGTGTTTCCTCGTTGTATTTGAATGTATTATATCTGCCCCGGGTTTATAAATGTGTTTTTTGGTTTTCGTTTCGCGATTTGGTTTCATGCAGAGAGCGCCACACTGGTGCCAAACGTCGCGCCGCTGTGTGCCTGTGCTTCCGTCTCTAAACTATAACTAACCAAACAAAAACCGAACGCGAGTAATACGTAATAACATTTAAAAAAATAGAGAGATGTGCATTTTATTACTGAGCTAAATTTGCAACATAAAAAAAAACGGCTCTATTTTTTTTTATATAGGTTTGTTTTATTTGGGCTTGTGCGCGCATATAATGCTGCAGAAGGAGACCCATGCATCGCTGCCACGGTAGTCCTATTAATACTCTCCCTATTTTTGCTGAAGACGAGCTGTCTGTTCCCAGGAGCCCGACTCTGGCGCGGGTCGGGTGTTGCTGCTCCCCAATCAAATATATTTTTAAATGCCTCCTGACTGACAGCTCCAGCAGCCAATCACAGTGGACGCCGAGGCTGTCGCAGCGCAGCGCTGTGTGGGCGGAGACTCGATATTCTCACGTATAGCGTTCTGTGTTGCTGCCTGCCTTCAGTGAATGCAGCTCAAACCTGCTTGTGTCAGTGCAGGGTTCTACGAGTGTTCTGGTTGGTCACTTTGTGTATCTGAATATAAAACCTCCCTCCCTGTCTCTCTCCCGCAGGGGGCAGCAGCGTGTTCCCTGCAGCAGCTCCTCCCCCTCTGAGATCTCCTCGTCCCACCAGAGCCGTCTCCTGCAGCAGCTGGACCAGCAGCGCCGGCAGGGCCTGTTCTGTGATTGCAGCGTGCTGGTGGAGGGACGGCTGTTCCAGGCTCACCGCAACGTGCTGTTCGCCAGCAGCGGCTACTTCCGCATGCTGCTGTCCAGCGGGGCCCAGGGTGGCGGAGCCCAGCCCGTCGGGGCGTCCTTCGAGGTCTTCTCCCCGGAGATCTTCTCCGTCATCCTGGACTTCGTGTACTCGGGCCGGCTGGAGCTGCGCAGCGACAACGTCATCGAGGTCATGAGCGCCGCCAGCTACCTGCAGATGACCGACGTCATCGGATACTGCAAGGGCTTCATCCGCTCCTCGCTGGACATCAGCGCCAAGGACGAGAAGGAGGACGAGGAGCAGCAGCAGCAGCAGCGCTACCCAGCGCCGTCCTCCGGCCACACGGGGGCGCCGCACGCCTCCTTCTCCTGCGCCACCTCCTGGCGCGTTCAGAACGGCAGCGGCGCCCAGCAGGATTACCGCCACCAGCAGCAGCAGCAAAAGGACCAGCCCCCGCCCCCCTCCAAGCACCCCCTGCCCCAGGAGGGGATGGAGTTCAGGCCAGGGAAGCCCCGCTCCAGCAGGCAGCCCCTGCACACCTCTCTGGGGGGGCTTGAGGGCGACGCGGCGGTCCTCCAGTTCAGTCCTGGTTCGGAGGGAGGTGGGGGGGGCACGGCGGCGACGGGGCGGAAGAAGAAAGGCTGGACCCCCGCCCCACCCCCTGCTGCACTTTCACCTCCAGACCACAAGGGGGCCCCCCCTTCCTCCTCCTCCTCCTCCCCCTCCCCCTCTGCTACTTCCTCCTCCTCCTCCTCCAAGCCCAAGGCTGATAAAGCAGATGAGCTGTACGCTACCCTGCCGACCATTGTGGGGGTGGTGGGGCTCTTCAACCAAGGTGAGACAGGAAGAGGAGAGAGAGGGGGAGTGTGAGAGAGGGGGTCTGGGAGAGACAGGGAGTGTGAGAGAGAGGGGGAGTGTGAGAGAGGGGGTCGGGGAGAGACAGGGAGTGTGAGAGAGAGGGGGAGTGTGAGAGAGGGGGTCGGGGAGAGACAGGGAGTGTGAGAGAGAGGGGGAGTGTGAGAGAGGGGGTCGGGGAGAGACAGGGAGTGTGAGAGAGGGAGAGGGGGTCGGGGAGAGAGAGAGGTGTTCGGGGAGAGACAGGGAGAGTGAGAGAGGGGGTCGGGGAGAGACAGGGAGAGTCGAGAGAGAGGGGGTCTGGGAGAGACAGGGAGAGTCGAGAGAGAGGGGGTCTGGGAGAGACAGGGAGAGAGACAGGGAGAGGAGAGAGGGGGGGTCGGGGGAGAGGAGACATCCTACAAATCTTGTAGACCCACAGACCTGTTTCAGGGATGGTAATCAGACTCCTGTTGCACAGCAGTTTCACCCATTCCAGTTTTCCCACTGCATGCTTCATTAGCTTGATGGGAGCTCAGGCGTGTCTTACTAAACTCCCAGTGAAACCAGGACTGGATCAAACTGCTGTGCAGCGGGAGTCTTTAATTCCATCCCTGTACTGTTAATTACGCCAGTGAATTGAGTGGCTTGTTTTATGTGGTGGCTCACGCCCGCTCCTCTCTGTCCTCTCAGACGAGTGCCCGTCCATGCGGTTCAAGTGCCCGTTCTGCACGCACACGGTGAAGAGGAAGGCAGATCTGAAGAGGCACCTGCGCTGCCACACCGGGGAGAGACCCTACCCCTGCGAAGCCTGCGGGAAGAGATTCACCCGACTGGAGCACCTGAGGAGCCACTTCCAGACTGTGAGTCTGACAGGGTCTGTGCGTGTGCGTGTGTGTGTGTGTGTGTGTGTGTGTCTGTGTGTGTGTCACTGTGTGTGTGTCTGCAGCTGTGAGTGTGTGTGTGTGTGTCTGCAGCTGTGAGTGTGTGTGTGTGTGTGTCTGCAGCTGTGTGTGTGTGTGTCTGCAGCTGTGAGTGTGTGTGTCTGCAGCTGTGAGTGTGTCTCACTGTGTGTTTCTGCAGCTGTGTGTGTGTCTGTCACTGTGTGTTTGCAGCTGTGTGTGTGTCTGTCACTGTGTGTCTGCAGCTGTGTGTGTGTCTCACTGTGTGTGTCTGCAGCTGTGTGTGTGTCTGTCACTGTGTGTTTGCAGCTGTGTGTGTGTCTGTCACTGTGTGTCTGCAGCTGTGTGTGTGTCTCACTGTGTGTGTCTGCAGCTGTGTGTGTGTCTGTCACTGTGTGTCTGCAGCTGTGTGTGTGTGTGTGTGTGTGTGTCTGTCACTGTGTGTCTGCAGCTGTGAGTGTGTCTCACTGTGTGTGTCTGCAGCTGTGTGTGTGTCTGTCACTGTGTGTCTGCAGCTGTGTGTGTGTGTGTGTGTGTGTGTCTGCAGCTGTGACGGTGTGTGTCTGTCACTGTGTGTGTCTGCAGCTGTGTGTGTGTGTCTGCGACAGTCTGTGTGTCTGCATTTGTGACAGTCTCTGTGTGTCTGCAGCTGTGACAGTCTGTGTGTCTGCATTTGTGACAGTCTGTGTGTCTGCAGCTGTGACAGTCTGTGTGTTTCTGTCGAGGTTCTGAAATACAGTTTTGAGAACGCAGAGCAGCAGACACACACAAACAGGCCTTCAGTTTCTTGGGGCCTGTGGATATAAGACACAAGAGTGTGTGAGTCTATGAGAGATTTATCAATTGACAAAAAACGTGTACCATGCACTGCAGCTATGACAAGCAGTAATGACAGTGGAAGTATCCTCACTAATAACAGTACTATCAGTAGTAATTGTGACCCTCCTCTCAGATTCACCAGGCTCAGAAGCTCATCTGCAGGAAGTGTAAGCGTCATGTGACGGAGCTGAGTGGGAGGGTGGTGTGCGAGGGGACGCGTCGCTACCGGCTCTGCAACGACTGTCTGCTGGAGACAGGGTGTGACACCCCCGGCTCAGCCAATCACAGCGCAGCGGAGCCCTGCTTCGAGGATGACGAGGGCCTGTCCTGGCCAATGACCGACGAGGACGAGCTGGCCGAGGACTCGGGGGCGGACCTAATCATCCAGGAAGTGGAGGACAGCGACGAGGAGATGGACAGGAAGGAAGTGAAGCCTGTCATCGGATAGAGCGCCCCCTGTCTGCAGGGAGGAGCAACTGCTGAAAGACTGTTCTGTGATTTTTTTATTATTTTATTTAATTTGAATTCAATTGTATTTATTTACTTAATATTTAGAGAGGAAACAAAAAGGGAAACCAGCTGGTACTAGACTCTGAACAGAAGAGAAGGGACTTTGTGTTTGGACGATGGAAGATCACAGCACAGCAATGTACAGTATATATAAATCTAATGAAATGCAATGGTCTGGTGCTGTCTGTTATACATCTCAGTGCATTCAGCTCATCCTTCTGCAAGACCCTTATCAGCGTCCCACAGGAAAAGCACAACGAAGCGATGAAGCACAGTGAAAGCATGGTAAAGCACAAGCAAGCATTGCACAGGTCAAAGTGGTCTGGTAAAGCAATTAAAAACATTATAAACCACAGTGGAAATGCATAAGAAAGACATTTACCATGGTAAACTTTCATAAGAGGAGAGACGGGACTGCAATAAACAGAATGCATGGAGAGATGTGTTTGAAAAACCCAACGGTCTCAAAGGATGAGGCTTTGTTTGTAACTGTAGTTTTACACTCCTGTATATAGTGCTGTGCTACACTGATAAACACTTCCTTCATCTCTGCAGAGCCCGCTCTGAGCGCATGCTTCTCTGAGTGGAGGGCGTGCTTCATTACACGCTGCACTGTGATGCAAACACACACACACACACACACACACACACACAAGCACACTGGTTATAGTGCAGGGTCACACACACACACACACACACACACACACACTGGTTGTAGCGCAGGGTCACACACACACAAGCACACTGGTTATAGTGCAGGGTTACACACACACACACTGGTTATAGTGCAGGGTCACACACACACACACACACACAAGCACACTGGTTATTGTGCAGGGTTACACACACACACTGGTTATAGTATTATTATTATTATTTATTTCTTAGCAGACGCCCTTATCCAGGGCGACTTACAATTGTTACAAGATACCACATTATACATTATTTCACATTATACAGATATCACATTATTTTTACATACAATTACCCATTTATACAGTTGGTTTTTTAACTGGAGCAATCTAGGTAAAGTACCTTGCTCAAGGGTACAACAGCAGTGTCCCAGACCGGGGATTGAACCCACAACCCTCCGCTCAAGAGTCCAGAGCCCTAACCACTACTCCACACTGCTGCCCCGTGCAGGGTCACACACACACACACACACTGGTTATAGTGCAGGGTCACACACACACACACACACACACACACACACACACACTGGTTATAGTGCAGGGTCACACACACACACACACACACACACTGGTTATAGTGCAGGGTCACACACACACACAAGCACACTGGTTATTGTGCAGGGTTACACACACACACACACACACTGGTTGTAGCGCAGGGTCACACACACACACACACACTGGTTGTAGCGCAGGGTCACACACACACACACACACTGGTTATAGTGCAGGGTTACACACACACACAAGCACAGTGGTTGTAGCGCAGGGTCACACACACACACTAGCCCCGGGTTTGAGCTCAGAAGTCCCCTCCTGCCTTGTTAAGGTATAGGATTGAAATGATCCGATCACACTTCAGGTCCTGAGTAAGTCTCAGCTGTGGGTCTGTGTTCTTACTATCGGGGGAGTTATTCATGCAGCTGCAAGGGATTTCCAATGTATTAACCTGTCGTTTAAATAGCGTGTACATTCGAGGGTCAAAGGCACTTATCTACAATCATAATAAAACCATTCACAACAAGGTCTTCGTCCTGCTTTCCTTCTCCCTGAATGAGCACAGCTGCTCCTCGGACCCACGACTCCACCCCTCCCATCCCATCACAGAAGTGTGCTGTACCTGTGAGACGAGGCGGGGTTAAACAGTTAGGTATTTCAAAGAGGAGAGCCACGCTCCACCTGTCCTGTAGTGGAGAGGTGGACTCGTGGACAGTGCAGTGAGGGAGCAGAGTCTCCTGCAGCACCCCAGAGGCAAAGCAATGCAACTTTGAAAAAACACACACACACACATCACCTGAAGATCACACGCTTTTTATTGTATTGTTTTCCACTGGGTGTGCATGGCGTGCGCTCTTTTCTGTTAACCATTTGCAAGCAGATAGTGAATATTATGTAGTCGTTTCATATAGGACGCTTTGCAGGCTGACATCCACGCCGGGAGAATGGGGTGAAAATCAGCTTTATTACACTAGTTTTCAGCTCTTAATCAGTTGCAGATTACAAGTTAGCTAGTCTGTAACATTTGTTTTAAGAACGTCCTTGCTGCACACTGTATTTAAATCGTACCCGGTTCCTTTAAAACACGGGTCACGTGTGAATCACATGGGAGGCGGGTGACCAGGAAGCGGAACAAATCCCCCCCCCCCCAAAAAAAAATATATCTATAAAAACCATAAAGCAGAAATATGAAACAGAATCACAAAGCAGCTGAACTGGGGAAGTCATTTAATGAAACTGTGTGCAGCTGCAAGCAATCTTGTTTACGCAAGTCTACACTTCTTACCGTAAGCGAATAGAGGACGAATACACTTATTATTATTATTATTATTTTAAATTTGTGAGCGGTTTTCGTTCCTCTTATTTACTTTTCTCTTTTCTCGCTGTTTATAGGTATTTGCTCTCAGGCTAAATCAATGCCGTCTCTTGCCCAGTTGTTGTTATTGCTATGCGTCTGGGCCTCGGTCGACGCGTCGTGGGGTCCCGGGGTTCGGTACACTCCGGACTGGGACAGTCTGGACTCGAGGCCGCTCCCCGCCTGGTTCGACGAGGCCAAGTTCGGTATCTTCTTGCACTGGGGCGTGTTTTCGGTACCCGGGTTCCGAAGCGAGTGGTTCTGGTGGCACTGGCAGGGAGAACACAACGCGGCTTACCTCGCGTTCATGAAGCAGAACTACCCGCCCGGGTTCAGCTACCCGGAGTTCGCCCCACAGTTTCGGGCCGAATTTTTCGATCCGGAGAGCTGGACCGAACTATTCGAAGCTGCCGGAGCGAAGTGAGTACATGGCAGAGTGTGTGTGTGTGTGTGTAATTCAAATCAATCAATCAATCAATCAATCAATCAATCGATCACCCAGTCACCCTACTGTCACAGCGAGTGCAATAAGACTCCCATTGCCTAGCAGTTTGATCCATTCCTGCTTTACACTATTAGTTTTTAATAAGACACACCTGAGCTTGTTATCTATACAGTGGGGCTAACCCAGCTCACAGGAGTACAGCCTGGACTGGGTGAAGCTGCTGTGCAACAGGAGTCTGATTCCCATCCCTGGAGTGTAGATCCAGTATATGCACGCTTGGTTCATGCAGGTTATGTGGACCCCGTATCAGTTCTGTTTGTGTTGTGTGGCAGGTACGTGGTTCTAACCACAAAGCACCACGAGGGCTTCACTAACTGGGGCTCCCCGGTGTCGTGGAACTGGAACTCTGTGGACACGGGGCCACACCGCGACCTTGTGGGGGACCTGGGGGCCGCGCTGAGGAAGAGGTGAGGGTCCCGAGGCGCTGATCACAAGCGCCTCTCTCTCTGTCTCTCTCGCTCTCCCTCTCTGTTTTAGTTAATCTCCCTGCTAAGTGTAAAGTATAGACTCGGGTTGATTCCACCATCATTTCTGTCTCTCTGTCTGTCTGCCTCCCCTCCAGGAACCTGCGCTATGGAGTGTACCATTCCCTCTTCGAATGGTTTCACCCGCTCTACCTCTCCGACAAGAAGGCGGGCTTTAAGACCCAGGACTTTGTCCGCAGTAAGACCCTGCCGGAACTCTACGACCTCGTGCAAAGGTGAGGCTCCTTATTAGCATTGCTACTGGTGTCCCTTTGAAGAACCTTGTTGGCGTCTTGGCTTGTTTTTTTTTCTGCGAACGTCACTTCAGGATGTGTTGCAAAGCTTTCAAGTGCAACAGTGTAGATAAGCAGCTGCATCCTGGTGCCTTTGCATGCGGGTCACATGGTCTGGCTGCAGCTGCAGCGTGAGCAGGAGCAACAAACCTGTCAGTCCAGTCCGCCTCGCCATCGCCACGGCTTTACAAATGAGAGCCACCAGCATGATGGCGATGAAGATGAGGAAGATGAGGACCTTGACTTCTATCAACAGCATTACAGAGCAGTGCAGAATAAGAGTTAGCAACGAAATGTTTCATCACAGTGTGACTAGCAAAAATAACAGACCCCACACCCTAAACCTGCAGAACCTGATGTTCTCAAGTAACAAAGTAATGATAATCGCGTTGCGTTTATACAGAGTGGGACAGCCGCACAATGTAGTAGTGTGTTTTTGCACAGATGGGTGCTCTTTTGAAGGTGCTGCTGCTGCTGCTGATCATGCACTTGCCTCGCAGGTACAAGCCTGATCTGATCTGGTCGGACGGGGAATGGGAGGCGCCCGATTCATACTGGAACTCCACTGAATTCCTGGCCTGGCTCTACAACCGCAGCCCCGTCAAGGTGTGTGCAACACCAGCCCTGTCAAGGAGGCTGGCTCAACAGAGGGGGGGGGCGGAGAGGCAGGGTGTGGGGTCCAGTGATTAGAGCCGAGGGACTGGGAGGAAGGGAAGCTGTGTGGTCTAGGGCACACTGACTGCTATATGAAATCTCGCTGTCTGAGGGAAGGAACGCGGGAGCTCGTTCATGTCTTTATATACAGTCTTTGAAACGCTCGGAGCTACAATCTCAGACCTGAGTTTCTTTCAGGACACAGTGGTGGTGAATGACCGCTGGGGAGCAGGGTGCGCTTGTAAACATGGGGGTTACTACAACTGCGAGGACAAGTACACCCCTGGGAAGCTGCCTGAGCACAAGTGGGAGAAGTGCACCTCCGTGGACACACATTCCTGGGGCTACCGGAGAGACATGAAGCTGAGCGAGCTGCTGGACCTGCCCACCATCATCAGGGTACAGTGGAGCGTGTGTGTGTGTGTGTGTGTGTGTGTGTGTGTCTGTGTGTGTGTGTCTCTGTCTCTGCCTGTGTGTGTCTCGCTGCCTCACCCCCTCTCCCCTGCCTCTCTGTAGGACCTGGTGCAGACAGTGAGCCTGGGAGGGAACTACCTGCTCAACGTGGGTCCCACGGCCGAGGGGACGATCCCTGTGGTGTTTGAGGAGCGGCTGCGTGGCGTGGGGGCGTGGCTGCGGGTCAACGGAGACGCCATCTACTCCTCGCGACCCTGGCACGTGCAGAGCGAGAACAGCACTGTCCCCATCTGGTACTGAGGACGACATACATACTGTGCATTTACAATAGCTTACCCTGGTTTGCAAGGTTTTAAATATGCTTTATCTCACCTCTCTGTGCTTTACAATGCTTCCCTGTGCTTTACCAGACCTCTCTGTGCTTTACAATGCTTCCCTATGCTTTACCAGACCTCTCTGTGCTGTACAATGCTTCCCTATGCTTTACCAGACCTCTCTGTGCTTTACAATGCTTCCCTATGCTTTACCAGACCTCTCTGTGCTTTACAATGCTTCCCTATGCTTTACCAGACCTCTCTGTGCTTTACAATGCTTCCCTGTGCTTTACCAGACCTCTCTGTGCTTTACAATGCTTCCCTATGCTTTACCAGACCTCTCTGTGCTTTACAATGCTTCCCTATGCTTTACCAGACCTCTCTGTGCTTTACAATGCTTTCCCACACACCTCTGTGCTTCACCATGCTTTCACTCTTGTTACTGTGGGAATCTCTTCTAATGGAAGTATTGGACGCTCAGGTGTTTCATGGCAGTGCCTTGGTGTCCTGTGTATTCTGGTGCTGCCTGTCGTATCGCACCCTCACCTGTTTCGACTCCTCTCCCATTCCCAGGTACACCAGTAGAGACTCTCTGGTTTACGCAATCTTCTTCCAGTGGCCAGCGGAGAACATGCTGGAACTGACCACGCCCAAAACGTCTCCCGCCACCAACGTAAGCTCTGTACTGACCTGTACTGTGTGTCTAGTGTGAGCGTCCCTGCAGTGTAAACACCAGGCTGGACCACTGCCTGTCCGAACCAGCCTGACGCCTGGGTTTAACTTTGTGTTCTTATCTGGACAGGTGACGATGCTGGGGAGCCCCAAACCTCTGAAGTGGACCCCCCTGGGGGTGACGGGCCTGTCGGTGCTCCTGCCCCCACCAGGTCCTCCCTCTCCCACTGCCCCCCCGGCCTGGACTGTGAGACTGCAGGGTGTGGCCTGAGGAACCGGGGGTCTGTGTGGAGAGCGAGAGGGGACTGAGCAGAGTGAGAGTGTGTGTGTGTGTGTGTGTATCTGTGAGTGTGTCAGTGTGTGTGTGTGTGTGTATCTGTGAGTGTGTTTGTGTGTGTGTGAGTGTGTGTGTGTGTGTGTGTGTGTGTGTCAGTGTGTGTGTGTGTGTGTATCTGTGAGTGTGTCAGTGTGTGTGTGTGTGTGTATCTGTGTGTGTGTGTGTGTGTGTGTGAGTGTGTGTGTGTCAGTGTGTGTGTGTGTGTATCTGTGTGTGTGTGTGTGTGTATCTGTGAGTGTGTGTGTGTGTCAGTGTGTGTGTGTGTATCTGTGTGTGTGTGTGTGTGTATCTGTGAGTGTGTTTGTGTGTGTGTGTATCTGTGAGTGTGTTTGTGTGTGTGTCAGTGTGTGTGTGTGTATCTGTGAGTGTGTTTGTGTGTGTGTGTGTGTATCTGTGAGTGTGTGTGTGTGTGTGTGTGTATCTGTGAGTGTGTTTGTGTGTGTGTGTATCTGTGAGTGTGTTTGTGTGTGTGTGTGTGTCAGTGTGTGTGTGTGTATCTGTGAGTGTGTTTGTGTGTGTGTGTGTGTGTGTGTGTGTGTGTGTCTCTGCGTGTTGATCTCTTGTTTCCAGTCTTTATTTTCTCTTTTTGCTTTCAGATGACTGACAGAAATGTAAACACGAGTATTCAAATTCATAGTTTGATTTAGATTTTTTTAATTTTTTTTTTTTACACGTCGCTTTTTAATGAAATCTTCGGAAGCAATCAAGATATTTCACCAGCAAGAAATAACTGTGATGCACTGATTTATAAAGATATAGTGGATGTATTAAATGTGAAACGGTCATGGATGAAATCAAGGGGGTGGGTTTGTTTAAAGGAATGTGCTGCCTGGTGCTGATGCAGTGTTTGTTGTAAGTGCTGGGAGATGCTGTTTCTCAATAAACACACAGTGATGCATTGATAGTGTTTGTGAGGGTGGATTTGTTAGGTGCAGAACGCTCTGTACACGCTGGCTGCACCCATATCAAAGCGCGCGCCCCCCCCCCCCCCCCCCCCCTCCTCACATTCTTCTGGGGCTGGGCTTCTCCACACTGCCTGGGTTCACCTCGTTTCTCAAAATATTTAAAAATCCATTTCCCACACTCCTTTTGCTCTTGCGTGACAAGCCCGTTCAAAGACTGTGTTTTTCCTGCTTGCTTGGGATCACAGATGGGCCCAGGGGCTCCTGTTTGTGCATCGCAGGCATATTGTAAAATAAAGGGGTCCTTTGCAACCAGATTGCTGATTACAGATGTAATCTTCAGCATAACTGATGTTCAAGAGTTGACCTAGCCGAGCAAGGTAGCTGGGTACAGCAGACTCCGGTTCAGTCCAAGCGGAATCCAGTGCCGCGTTTTTATCCTGGCATCTCCTGTGTTCGGCTTCAAGACGCGTCTGTTCCATGGCAGAAAGTTGCATGTATTTATTTAAATAAACATTTCAATGTATATTTATATATATTTAATTTAACCGCGTAACTGTATGTCGACGACCGTTAGGACATAATGCGCTGTGGAAAATGGGAGCAGTTTGCACGCAGGTAAGTTGAAAGAGGTTTTATTTAATTGAGTCCAGTGTCGGTACTTTGTATACAGACGGTATAATTATAGTGTGTGAATACAGTGCTTTAATAATAATAATAATAATAATAATAATAATAATAATAATAATATGCAGTTATTATTTAAAAGGGTTGGCCGTAATAAAATAGGCACTCAGCATGAACTATAGCAGATTGCCTTTCCTAGTGTAGCTAATACAAGCATTGTTTCTTTGCGATTTTTAAATAAATGGACATTATCTAGTGGTTGAGACGAGGGCTACATTCATTTACACGCAAAACCTCATATTTGTGTTTTTTTTTAATAAAATGCCAACGCCAAAACTCGCACTGTGAACTACAAACAGTACAGTTACTCCATAACGCGGAAACACTTCCATATATTAAAAAATAATAATAATAATTACACTCAAGCGATTACATTTATACAGGTGTTTCAGCCGCTATGCTAAATTGAAACGGCTACGTGCATAACGTATTACCTGTTTTAGTGTGTTACTGTATTATTATTATTATTTATTTAATACTAGTTTTATTGATCCAAAAATAATTAAAAAAACCCGTTTCTGTGCCTTTAAATAAAGCTTAAAGCCCCGTCCACATCCTCCTCCTGTCGGTGTTTGTTTGGCTGTTGGAGCTGGGTTCTGATTGGTCAGTCCGCTGCCAGTCAGACCGGCTCTCCAACAGGGGATGGGGGAGTTGCTCGATGACGTGCTTGGAGGCGGGTCTGGTGGACTGACCCTGGTAAAGATGGCCACGGCGATGCGTGTTTGCAGAGCGGTGTATCCGTGTTGGGCGCTTCAAACCCGGGGACTGAGCGCCGCCGCGACCCCACCCGGAGCTGTAAGTATATATATATATGCAAAAAACGTATTGATGTTACCTAGCGGATGTACGTGTCTGATAAGCAACCAGGAAGAGAGATGGAAATCAATAAACCGCCTGTGTAACATCGCAGGAATCCGCGAGTTTGTTTTTATCAGGGATCCCTTACCTGCAGACCGTTAGCACCACGGGTCACAAACACGAACCGCTGTTCTGACAAATACTGACCCTGCCAAAACAGAGTCTCCTGCAGGGTAGCGGTCGATTACTTATTTTTTCAATTCCAATTCCTTAATTCCTTAATACTGTCTCCAGCGCGACCGTGTCCCATTGCAAATTAAGCTAAATACCAGTGTGCGATATATGGACTTGTGTTGCAGACAGCGCGGTACAGCAATCGCCGAGGCATTCGTTTTCAGTTCTGGTTCTTGTAGCCCTGTCTCTCCTTAATGAAGAAAATAAAAGCGAACAGTGAGTGAGTGAGTGCATCGGGGTGCGAGTTCTGCTCATTCTGTTGAGGGTAAACAGGTTTTTGGTTGACAGAAACACTGATCTCCTGCTTCGTGTGTCTCTCCCGCACAGTCCGGCGTTTCAACCCCTTTGAAGCGGCTCCCGACTCGGGTGAAGATTGTGGAAGTGGGGCCCCGCGATGGGCTGCAGAACGAGAAGGTACCGCAAGGGAGCGCTGCGTGTGCGTGTGTGTGTGTGTGTGAGAGAGAGAGAGAGAGAGAGAGAGACTGTGTGTGTGTGTGTGTATCTGTTTATGCCTCTCCCCTCCTCTCTGCTCTCCCCTCTCAGACTCTTGTCCCAGCTGAGGTGAAGATCCAGTTGATTGACATGCTGTCGGAGGCGGGTCTTCCTGTCATCGAAGCCACAAGCTTTGTGTCGCCCAAGTGGGTCCCTCAGGTATGCAGTGGGGTGCGGTGGGGGTGGGGGGTCCAATGAGAGAAACTCCCATTATAAAGGATGAAGCAGTGAGACAAAGTCCATTCTAAAAATGAAGCAATTTCAATGAGAATAAAAAGATTTTTTAGTTGAAAACAAGGCCGCCTCGTTGCTTTATGGCAGAAACTGTTTGCAGTTGTGCTGCCTTCAGTGCTGCAGCACAGGGATGGGAATAAGACTGCATAGCAGTTTCACCCAGTCCAGGTTTTACTAGCAGCTTGATTAGCCTCAGTGTGTGCCGGTAACAAGCTCAGGTGAGTCTTATTAAACATAATAAAACCAGGACTGGAGTGAAAGTGCAAGGGGAGTCTCGCTGCCATCCCAGCTGCATGTCATATTCCATTCAGAGGACCGCAGGGAGCCCGATCCGATCCCAATGCAGCGTGCAGACAGTGCATTATTTCATTGCCTCTGTTCTGAGCCCCTCAGATGGCGGACCAGGTGGAGGTGATGCGTGGGATTCGGAGGCGCCCCGATGCCAGCTACCCCGTGCTGACCCCCAACCTGCAGGGGTTCCAGGCCGCGGTCCGGGCAGGGGCGCGGGAGGTGGCCATCTTCGGGGCGGCCTCGGAGCTCTTCAGCAAGAAGAACATCAACTGCAGCGTGGAGGAGAGCCTGCAGAGGTTTGAGGAGGTGACCCGGGCTGCCAAGGAGCAGAGCGTGCCAGTGAGGGGGTGAGAGCGGGGCGAGAGAGGGCTACAGGAGAGCGTGCACTGGTGGGGGTGCGGAGATGGTGGAAGGTGTGAGGGGGTGGGAGGGGGGAGTGGTTCGCTGTCAGGTTGAATGTATTGTTTGCTCTCCAGAGCGTTTAACTCTTCCTCTCTCCTCTCAGCTACGTGTCCTGTGTGCTCGGCTGCCCCTACGAGGGGAAGGTCTCTCCAGAGAAGGTCGCCCAGGTGAGTCGCGTTTTGTAACAAAGTCCATGTAGGATAAAATAACAGAAGGAAAGCGAGACACAGGAGAAAACTAGAAAAACAAAACAAAACACCTAAATGGTCTTAGTTGTACCTTGATTTATATAATGGTTGATTGATCCCTCTCCCTCTCTGGCCCCGCCCCTCCCTCTCTGGCCCCGCCCCTCCCCCTCTGTCTCCGCCTCTCCCCCTCTGTCTCCGCCCCTCCCTCTCTGTCTCCGCCCCTCCCTCTCTGTCTCCGCCCCTCCCTCTGTCTCCGCCTCTCCCCCTCTGTCTCCGCCCCTCCCTCTCTGTCTCCGCCTCTCCCCCTCTGTCTCCGCCCCTCCCTCTCTGTCTCCGCCTCTCCCTCTGTCTCTGCCCCTCCCTCTCTGCTGCCCCCAGGTGGCGAAGCGGCTGTACTCCATGGGCTGCTACGAGATCTCGCTGGGTGATACGATTGGTGTGGGCACGCCGCGGGGCATGCAGGAGATGCTGACGGCCGTGAGCCGCGAGGTGCCGATCAGCGCCATCGCCGTGCACTGCCATGACACCTACGGGCAAGCGCTCGCCAACATCCTCGTAGCACTGCAGGTACACTGCCAGGGGGAGCGAGTGCGACAGAGTGTGTGTGTGTGTGTGTGTATCACTGTGTCTGTGTGTGTGTGTGTGTGTGTGTGTATCACTGTGTCTGTGTGTGTGTGTATCACTGTGTCTGTCTGTGCCAGTGTGTGTATCAGTGTGTTTGTGTGTGTGTGTGTGTGTATCACTGTGTCTGTCTGTGCCAGTGTGTGTATCAGTGTGTCTGTGTGTGTGTGTATCACTGTGTCTGTCTGTGCCAGTGTGTGTATCAGTGTGTCTGTGTGTGTGTGTGTGTGTGTATCACTGTGTCTGTCTGTGCCAGTGTGTGTATCAGTGTGTCTGTGTGTGTGTGTGTGTATCACTGTGTCTGTCTGTGCCAGTGTGTGTATCAGTGTGTCTGTGTGTGTGTGTGTGTGTGTGTATCACTGTGTCTGTCTGTGCCAGTGTGTGTATCAGTGTGTCTGTGTGTGTGTGTATCACTGTGTCTGTCTGTGCCAGTGTGTGTATCAGTGTGTCTGTGTGTGTGTGTGTGTGTATCACTGTGTCTGTCTGTGCCAGTGTGTGTATCAGTGTGTCTGTGTGTGTGTGTGTGTATCACTGTGTCTGTCTGTGCCAGTGTGTGTATCAGTGTGTCTGTGTGTGTGTGTGTATCACTGTGTCTGTCTGTGCCAGTGTGTGTATCAGTGTGTCTGTGTGTGTGTGTGTGTATCACTGTGTCTGTCTGTGCCAGTGTGTGTATCAGTGTGTCTGTGTGTGTGTGTGTATCACTGTGTCTGTCTGTGCCAGTGTGTGTATCAGTGTGTCTGTGTGTGTGTGTATCACTGTGTCTGTCTGTGCCAGTGTGTGTATCAGTGTGTCTGTGTGTGTGTATCACTGTGTCTGTCTGTGCCAGTGTGTGTATCAGTGTGTCTGTGTGTGTGTGTGTGTATCACTGTGTCTGTCTGTGCCAGTGTGTGTATCAGTGTGTGTGTGTGTGTGTGTGTATCACTGTGTCTGTCTGTGCCAGTGTGTGTATCAGTGTGTGTGTGTGTGTGTGTGTATCACTGTGTCTGTCTGTGCCAGTGTGTGTATCAGTGTGTCTGTGTGTGTGTGTATCACTGTGTCTGTCTGTGCCAGTGTGTGTATCAGTGTGTCTGTGTGTGTGTGTATCACTGTGTCTGTCTGTGCCAGTGTGTGTATCAGTGTGTCTGTGTGTGTGTGTGTGTGTGTGTGTATCACTGTGTCTGTCTGTGCCAGTGTGTGTATCAGTGTGTCTGTGTGTGTGTGTGTGTGTATCACTGTGTCTGTCTGTGCCAGTGTGTGTATCAGTGTGTTTGTGTGTGTGTGTGTATCACTGTGTCTGTCTGTGCCAGTGTGTGTATCAGTGTGTCTGTGTGTGTGTGTGTGTGTATCACTGTGTCTGTCTGTGCCAGTGTGTGTATCAGTGTGTTTGTGTGTGTGTGGTCTCTCCAAGTGGTCTCTCTTTTTTCAGACGTGTGTGAGTGTGAGTGTGCACTCTCTAACCCCCCCCTCCCCTCTCTCCTGTCTCCTGTCCCGCTCCAGATGGGTGTGAGTGTGGTGGACTCGTCCGTGGCTGGGCTGGGCGGCTGTCCCTATGCTCAGGGAGCCTCAGGGAACGTGGCCACAGAGGACGTGGTGTACATGCTGCACGGGCTGGGCATCCACACGGTGAGCCACGGGGCAGGGGGAGGGGGAGAGGGAGGCAGGGGGGCAAGCAAACCACTACCAGTACTGGGCAAACAGCAGACACTGATCAGTGTTGGAAGTGAGACTCCTGTTGCACAGCAGTTTCACGCATTCATGGTGTTACTACGAGCTTGATTAGCCACAGTGTGTATAAGTAACAAACTCAAGTGTGTGTCTTATTAAACTTGTAGGAAAACCAGGAATGCATCAAACTGCTGTGCAATTGGAGTCTCGTTTCCATCCCTGCTGTTTCTCACCTGCCAGGCAGACTGAATCATAATGATAATGATAGTGATGATAATAGTGATTCACTCTCTCTCTGTCTCTCTCAGGGGGTGGACCTGCAGAAGCTGATGGATGCCGGAGTCTTTATCTGCCGCGCTCTCAACCGCAAAACCAGCTCCAAAGTGGCTCAGGCCTCCTGCAAGCTGTGAGGGAGTTCAGCATTGAGGCGTATTAAAAGCAACTTCACTTCAGTGACAAACGGCTCCACTAGAAGCCTTTCTCAATGTCTTATACAAAAACAAGAGACGTGCAGGTAGACTTTGACTAAAGACACTGAGAAAGACTTCTAGTGGAAACGTTAGTCATTGAATTTACACTGAAGACACTGAGAAAGACTTCTAGTGGAAACGTTTGTCGTTGAATTTATGAAGTTTCTTTTAGTGTTTCTGAATTCAGCTCTGTTGAGTGTTTTGATAGTTATGAATGGGAATAAAACACGTGAAGGAAATTCAGAGGCAGCAATGGTTTGAATTCGCAATCCCAAGTTAAATGTGCTTGTATTGAACTATTCAACCCTGTCTGCAGTGTGCTGCCCTCCTGTGTCCGAATACTCGCCTGGTTTGTGGGAGTTTGTATTTGTTCATTTGTATCTCTTAAATCCTAAATAAAATAATAATAATAATAATACAAATCTATCTATTTACTTTGATATGTGTTTAAGACTCTTGAATTGTAAAACCATATTTCCAGCTGTACTGTGAAAGCCAGTCTGTGAAATTCAATCTCATCTCGTTCCCAGTATCAAACTGGGGCTGCAGCCGGTCCCACCTGCAATCTGCAGTGTGCAATCCATACAGCAGCTCGACCGCCTGCATGCATCGCCGTCTTGTGTAGTTGCTCTTTCTAAAATGAATTCACCAACCAAACCTCCAGTATTTCACTGACAGTAAAATATATGCAAACTAACTATACCCTAAAGCGATTGTTGGTTTTTTTTTAAAATGTTTTGGTGGATTCATAAAGGTTTATATTCGTGAAACGTGTTTCTTTAACGTGGGTCAGCTGTGCGTGTTTCACTTCAAAACGTTATGTCACGGTTCAAAGCCGACGCTTTAGTTTAAACAGAGTTGTAGAAATTGTGTATCTGTTTTAGAGAGAATTCCATAATCATCAGCTCTCTCTGTGCGAGGAGAATCGGGATGCAACAGGATACTCATCAATCACGAGAAACACTCCATGGAGAAGGGACGCCATTGAGAAACGGCGTGGCTTTCAGTTCATCGATTACTCTTCCTTATTAATTGCTTGATGTTTTCACGCCATGTCTTGCAGCCTGTTACATTTACACCGTTGTTAAAAGCGTTTTACATATGCAATAACAGGATGTGTTAATGTTTTGGCACGGTACAGGAACGCACTGTAATCGTATATAAACACTCGCGAATTACAGGGTTAAAAAACTTGCGATCACAAGACCTGCCCTGAACCCGACGGGCCGACGCGTCGCCATGGGCGCAGTTACTATGGAAATAACAGCAAGAGCAACGTCACAGGGAGCTGGAGCCAGCGATCACGTCACCAGAGCCGGGATTCCACCCCCCTTCCACGTGTCCACGGAACAGGAAAGCCGAGTTTCTTAAAGGCGCAGGGGCACCCCTACCCGTCCACGTACTGGAATAATACTTGCGAGTCCATCCGAAGCGCCGGCTCCACACGAACTGACACGAAGGCAGAGAGAGGCAGCTGCACGGGAGCGAGCCGAGCACAGCGAGGGCTAACTAAACAGGTACGTTTAGCGGCAGTTTAAAAGCAGGAGGAGGTGTATTTGTAAGAGCACTAAAGCGGTGTTGCTGACAATAATTTATAAACGAAGATCACTTCAGTGGGGTCTGCAGAACAGTGCAGTGTCAGCCGATCAGCCCTGATTTAGATTCGTACCCGGAGCTGCATTCATGCATTAGACTTAAATACATCACGGTGCTGCTCATGTTATACAGCGTGCGGCAGGGAAGGGTTTCACCAAAGTAAAGACACTGTTCCCAAAGGCTGTCTGCTTAAGGGTTACGTACTGTGTGTTTTTTTGTTCAGATTGCAAACGGGTTATTTGCTAAGCACTTGGTAGTGATTGTGACGAGCTGGTTACGTATCCAATCATTCCGGTTTGAATGTATTGTTCACCGTCCGGATACTAAGAGCACGGTAGATACTGTACGCGTGTACCTCTAGTGTCACTAGCATCGGATCATATCGAGCTGTACCCCCTGCCTTTAGGACAGTTAGGACCCCAACAAATTAATACAAAGATAAAAACAATCATTAAAGTTTAAGTAAAGACAACGTTAGCCTTCTCGTGCCCTGCAGTGGTGTATATAAACCAGCCACGCTGTATATATTGTGTGTGTGTGTGTGTGTATATATACACACACGGCTGCTAGTTTAGTATAAGGCAGTCATTGTATGGACTGTTTGAATGGCGCTGTGTTCTGTCTGTGCAACGCGACATAGGAGCTGCAGACGATTTCCTGTTTGTAGAATATCCTCAAGCCAAGGGGAGTGTGCGTGCGTGCGTGCGTGTGTGTGGCAGTGGCAGTGCCCTGCTGCTGTGATCACACACTGCACAGAGCTGCCATCGCTTCCAAACCACTGCAGACAGGGTCCGTTTCAGCGCTCTGAATCCCACAGCGAGAAGGCATGCCAGTCACGTTAATATGATCCTGCGCACAGATCTGTCCCCCCCCCTGCACAGGACACAGGACACAGGGCGTAGGTCTGCAGTGTCTTGGTAACATGCGTATGGAGTCAGTGTGAGCAGCTCAGCTTTGCTGTCAGGTCCCTGTCGCCTCCAGACTGCCTCGGATGACGTGTGTGTGTGTGTATGGAAGCTGTGTGGAGCTGATAGAAGCACGCTGTGTTAATGAATGCCTCCCCGCGTGCTCCCCCAGGGCAGCATGGCGCAGAAGGTTCTGGTGACGGGGGGAGGGGGTTACATTGGCAGCCACTGTGTGGTGGAGCTGATCCAGGCTGGATACACGCCCGTGGTGATCGATAACTTCAGCAACGCCATCCGAGGTGAGAGCGGCACACCCTGCACCCTGCACCCCGCACCCCTATACTCTGCACCATACACCCTGCACCCTATACTCTGCACCCTACACCCTGCAACCCTGCACCTGCACCCCTATACTCTGCACCATACACCCTACACCCCTACACCCATAAACACTGCACCCCTAAACTCTGCACCCTATACCCTGCAACCTACACCCTGCAACCCTGCACCTGCACCCCTATACTCTGCACCATACACCCTACACCCCTAAACTCTGCACCCCTAAACTCTGCACCCCTATACTCTGCACCCTACACCCTGCACCCTGCACCCCGCACCCCTATACTCTGCACCATACACCCTACACCCCTAAACACTGCACCCCTAAACTCTGCACCCTACACCCTGCACCCTATACCCTGCACCCTACACCCTGCAACCCTGCACCTGCACCCCTATACTCTGCACCATATACCCTACACCCCTAAACTCTGCACCCCTAAACTCTGCACCCCTACACTCTGCACCCCTACACTCTGCACCCCTAAACTCTGCACCCCTACACCCTGCACCCCTACACCCTGCACCTGCACAACTCGCCCTATAGCCCTGAACCCTCCAGCTGTGGCCAAAAGTTTTGCATCACCAAGAATTTTCGGATTGAGACACAATTAAAAAAACAAACCAAAAAAACAACCCAACAATTTTGATATTTTATTTAACCCTCATGCAATCAAAGAAGTTATAAATGACGCCTCTCTGTCTCTTGGGGAGGGGGGCGAGTGATGGATGATTGGGGTGCTGACTCTCTCTGTCTCTCTCGAGGAGAGGGTGGTTCCCCGGAGAGCCTGTGTCGGATAGAGCGGATCCTTCACACCCGGATCGAGTTCAGGGAGCTGGACCTGCTGGACCGGGCCGGGCTCGACGCCATCTTCAAGGAGGTGAGAGAGAGAGAGAGAGGGAGCTCTGTGTGTCTGCCTGTCTGTCTGTCTGTCTGTCTGTCTGTCTGTCTGTCTGTCTGTCCGTCTGTCAGCTTCTCTGCCCGTCTGCCTGCCAGTCTTTCTGTCTGTCTGAAGTCTATGTCAGTGTGTCTTGATGGCCTTAGCATTTCTGTACCTGGCTGTGTCTGTCTCTCCCCTCTCTCACTCTCCCTCTCTCTCCCCCTCTCTCTCTCAGCACCAGTTCTCAGCAGTCATGCACTTTGCTGGTTTGAAGGCTGTGGGAGAGTCAGTCCAGAAGCCTCTGAAATACTACCGGGTCAACCTGACTGGAACCATCAACCTGCTGGAGGTCAGTCTGGGGTTCCCCGGGTTATCTAGCTCTGCATTACATACACTTGCATTGCTCCTGCGTGCTGTGCTCGCTGCGTGTTGACTGCGTGTCGTCCCGTGTCCCGCAGGCCATGCATGCTCACGGCGTGCTCAACATCGTGTTCAGCAGCTCCGCCACGGTGTACGGAGACCCCCAGCGCCTGCCCATCGACGAAGACCACCCTGCGGGGGGCTGCACCAACCCCTACGGGAAAACCAAGTACTTCATCGAGGAGATGATACAGGACCAGTGCAGGGCAGAGAAGGTGACGAGAGAGAGGGGGGGGACAGTGGGGAGAGACGGGGGAGTGGAGTCTGGAGAGAGGGGAGAGGGGAGTCTGTAGAGAGGAGATGGGGGATGGGGGATGGGGGAGTGGGGAGTGGGGAGTGGGGAGTGGGGAGTGGAGTCTGGAGAGAGGAGATGGGGAGAGGGGAGAGGGGTAGATGGGAGATGGGAGATGGGGGAGTGGAGTCTGGAGAGGGGAGATGGGGAGAGTGGAGTCTGGAGAGGGGAGAGGGGAGATGGGGGAGTGGAGTCTGGAGAGAGGGGAGATGGAGGAGTGGAGAGATGGGGGAGTGGAGTGTGGAGAGAGGGGAGATGGTGGAGTGGAGAGAGGGGAGATGGTGGAGTGGAGAGAGGGGAGATGGTGGAGTGGAGAGAGGGGAGATGGAGGAGTGGAGAGATGGGAGATGGTGGAGTGGAGAGATGGGAGATGGTGGAGTGGAGAGAGGGGAGATGGGAGAGTCTGCCGTGTTTGCTCAGTGCTGCGTTTCTCCTCCAGGGCTGGAACGCGGTCCTCCTGCGCTATTTCAACCCGATCGGAGCGCACCAGTCCGGGCAGATCGGAGAGGACCCCCAGGGCATTCCCAACAACCTGCTGCCCTTCGTAGCACAGGTACCCAGCCAGGGAGAGGGGAGAGGGGCAACTCATAAGAGGAACAGCAAGAGTGATGAAGTAACCTCTTCCCTTTCCTCTCTCTCCCGCAGGTGGCTATCGGACGCAGGAAGCACCTCAGTGTGTTTGGGAAGGACTACGGGACCCCTGATGGGACAGGTAGGGTTCTGCTAACCCTGCTAACGGCACAAGCCAACTCGTTTGTTCTGCGATGCATCTGACAGATCTTTACATTGTGTGTTTTGTTAAGGAACGAGATTGATGACATACGTCTCTCCCCTCTCTCTCTCTCTCTGCAGGAGTGAGGGATTATATCCATGTGGTCGACTTGGCGAAGGGCCACATCGCTGCTGTGAAGAAGCTGGAAGAAAAGTGTGGCTGCAAGGTAGTGGATGGACCAGACCAGAACGAGCACGCTTTTGAAATGTTCTCAAATGCTATGTTACAAAAAAAATACTGTAGGATGCTGTGTGCAAGCTGCTCTTACACCCTCTCAAGGTCGGAGTGGCCAGTAAGCCCACTGGTGGCAAAACCACTCTGACCTCTCAGGAGGTGGGGTGGGTAGTGGCTGGTATGGCACAGCACCCTTGACGATGCTCTGTCCTCTCCCCTCTCCCTCGCTGCAGGTGTATAACCTGGGCACAGGCACTGGCTACTCGGTGCTGGAGATGGTGAAGGCCATGGAGAAGGCTTCAGGGAAGGAGGTGAGTCTGTGTGTCTCCCTGTGTGTGCCTTGCTCGGCCGTGCTCTCCGCCTCTCTGTGTTTCTGTGTGTCTCCCTGTGTGTGCCTTGCTCGGCCGTGCTCTCCACCTCTCTGTGTTTCTGTGTGTCTCCCTGTGTGTGCCTTGCTCGGCCGTGCTCTCCATCTCTCTGTGTTTCTGTGTTTCTGTGTGTGTGTCTCTGTGTCTGCTCTTTGCCCTGCTGTCTTGCTAACCCCTGTCCTCTCTCCCCTGCAGATCCCGTACCAGATCGCTCCCCGCAGGGAGGGGGATATCGCCTCCTGCTACGCGGACCCCAGCCTGGCTGAGAAGGAGCTGGGCTGGAGAGCCAGCTTCGGACTCGACAAGATGTGTGAGTGTGGGGGCTGATACTGAGAACACCTGACATTACAAACCTTACTCTATACCTGACCTCACCTGCACATACCTGTATCAATACCTGACCTCACCTGCATAGCACACACCTGTATCAGTACCTGACCTCACCTGCATAGCACACACCTGTATCAATACCTGACCTCACCTGCATAGCACACACCTGTATCAGTACCTCACCTGCATAGCACACACCTGTATCAATACCTGACCTCACCTGCATAGCACACACCTTTATCAATACCTGACCTCACCTGCATAGCACACACCTGTATCAATACCTGACCTCACCTGCATAGCACACACCTGTATCAGTACCTCACCTGCATAGCACACACCTGTATCAATACCTGACCTCACCTGCATAGCACACACCTGTATCAATACCTCACCTGCATAGCACACACCTGTATCAATACCTGACCTCACCTGCATAGCACACACCTGTATCAATACCTCACCTGCATAGCACACACCTGTATCAATACCTGACCTCACCTGCATAGCACACACCTGTATCAGTACTGATACAGGTTCACACACAGCAGGTGAGGAGCTGGAGTAACACATGTTGCGTATTTTATAATCTTGGTTTGTTTGTTTGTTTGTTTGTTTCTGAACTCTCTGTCCTGTTCCCAGGTGAGGACCTGTGGCGCTGGCAATCCCAGAATCCAACTGGCTTCAGCAAAGGGGCGGAGTCATAACACAGGCCCCTCCCACCCTCCTCGCAGCCAATCAGAATGTAGGGAGGCAGCCTCCACAAAATCATGGCTTTGATGACCGATTGTCGAAACTTGAAGGAAGAAACTGGAATAATAAGAAAATAATTTAATACGATTTGTATCACTTTGATTAATTATTATTAATTGTTATTAATATAATACATTTTTAAACAGTGCCATTGTTATACTGTACTGCTGAAACAAGAATATAGAAGGAGAATTTAGCAAGGGACCTAAAAGGACTTTCTGTCTGTCCGTCTCTCCGTCTCTGCTTGGGTGTGGGGGATGAGAATAGAGACTCCTAATGGGCAGACTCTGTACGTGTCTGTGTATCACTACAAATGATTGTGAGCTTTTCTACTTCTTTCTAATTAAACACTGTGTTGACAGTATGACTTGTGCACCGTGGGTATTTCTACAGACTCCTCTTCCAATGTACTGTAGGCTGAATCTGCACGTGATGGCGTTTCTGTTTTAGACCGATGCAGCTCCGTTCACACACTAAACAATGCTTGATATATTTTATGAGGATCAGACAGGACCGTCACTCGCAGTTACAGCAAAAGGCCGTTAGGTGGCAGCATTAGAATCTTAAAAGAAGGTCTTCTTCAAAGCAGAGTGGGTTTGTGTTTGGTAAAGCAGAGTGGGTTTGTGTTTCATAATCCCTCCTCTCTTCAGTGGCATGAAACTCTGCAGTAAGATCCAGGATTCTGAACTCCAGCAGTGTGAGCTCTGAAAAGGGAAGCTCATCTCTTATACAAGGTTAGACTGCTAGGCTGTCGCAAAAAGAGAGGTGGTGCAGTGGGCTAGTTCACTAGCATGCTGTGCTGCTCCTCCTCGGAGTACCGGGTTCGAATCCAGGTGAGTTCTTTGTTTTCAAATACTTTGTTAATTTCTCATATAGACAATGAATTGTATACTTTCCTATATAGAGCATGATCAAGCAAGCGGTGAGGTGGCACAGGGGGCTGATTCACTCGCATGCTGTGCTGTGCTCCTTGGAGTACCGGGTTCAAATCCTGCTAATTTCTTGCTTTATTTTCAAAAAACTGGTTCATTGACCTCATAGCCAGCGTGCAGCAGAGCTTTCCTGTGGGAGCTTGTGGCGCAGTGGGTTACACCCACGGCCTCCTCTCCCTGAAGACGGCGGTTCGAATCCTGGTCCCGGAGGTGAGTTCCTGAAGGTAAGTAATGATGTTGGTTGTGTTTCCACAGATGGAGGAGGAGGAGAAGGAGGAGGAGAAGAAGAAGACCTGCCCTGTGGAGGGAGGAGGAGAAGATGGAGAGCAGGTAGGAGAGGATAGAATGGGGGGGGTCTGGCCCCCCCCGCCTGGGAGGAGAATGTCTGGTGGCAGTGTTGCTGCCTGTGACAAGTGGAACTTTTGCTCTGAAAGTCTTTTTGTAAAAGTCACTTACTTAAAAAAAAAACTAATAACACTATATCAGTGACTTAAATAACTTGTTACTAAGTCACTGATATAATGTAAGTTTTTTTTAAAGCTATTTAGTAAGTGACTTTTACAAAAAGACTTTCAGAGCAAAAGTTCCACTTGTCTCAAGCAGCAACACTGCCACCAGACATTCTCCTCCCAGGCAGGGGGGGCCAGACCCCCCCCATTCTATCCTCTCCTACCTGCTCTCCATCTTCTCCTCCTCCCTCCACAGGGCAGGTCTTCTTCTTCTCCTCCTCCTTCTCCTCCTCCTCCATCTGTGGAAACACAACCAACATCATTACTTACCTTCAGGAACTCACCTCCGGGACCAGGATTCGAACCGCCGTCTTCAGGGAGAGGAGGCCGTGGGTGTAACCCACTGCGCCACAAGCTCCCACAGGAAAGCTCTGCTGCACGCTGGCTATGAGGTCAATGAACCAGTTTTTTGAAAATAAAGCAAGAAATTAGCAGGATTTGAACCCGGTACTCCAAGGAGCACAGCACAGCATGCGAGTGAATCAGCCCCCTGTGCCACCTCACCGCTTGCTTTATCGTTCTCTATATAGGAAAGTATACAATTCATTGTCTATATGAGAAATTAACAAAGTATTTGAAAACAAAGAACTCACCTGGATTTGAACCCGGTACTCCGAGGAGGAGCAGCACAGCATACTAGTGAACTAGCCCACTGCACCACCTGTCTTCTTGTGTGAGGTTAGCATTGCAGAGAAGATCTTATATCAGCCTCTTCATATTATTTTTAAGCTTAAGACCATCAACCCCTTAGACTTGATTTTACAAAAAGGCCAAGTCTTTGAAAATGAAATGAAAGCACATCCTCCTAACATGGGGTTTGAAGCCACTAACCTGAGCATCAGAGTCCCACGCTCTACCAGCAGAGCAAGCAGCCAGCTGGCTCTCCTGCTGCGCGAAACACATTATTACATTGTGTGATGTGGACCTGGGGAGACACACTGATTCAACATTTCATTTGTGATTTGAAATGGAAGCCAAACCTTATAGGTCTATATGGTAAATGAAACAATAATTTGGAAAATTAGGGATTAACACAAACATCTCATGTGGGACTTGAACCAACTACCCTGTGAAGCAGAGTCCAGTGCGCTATTAACTGAGCCAGCGAGAGAGCTGCTTAATGGTGTTGTAAAATGCCAGCTAGTACTTGAATGAATTATTCATACACTATATAAAAAACATCCTCCCAGTGCACAGATTCTCAGAAGGGAGCCCCTGCCAGTGAACGACGCTCCTACAGAGAAGCGGGTAATGCACACATTGAAAGTGTAGGAACTATACCCTGTAAAGGGTCATTTGAAAGAACTGTTTAAAACGAAGACTTTTATGACTGTTGCAGGATATTACACTCAAGACAGAAACGGCGTCTATAATGAGAACAGTGGAAAAAGAGATTCCATTCGACACATCGAATATAATAAAGGTGTCAACCACACATGATATGTGTTAACACCTTGCATTTAACTCGAAGAGGCCCACGCAAGGAATGCAAACCAAACAGCTCACGTGAGGACTAAAGAAAATATAAGATGCACATCCTGACCACGTAGAGACACAGGAAACGACACTGAAAACAGCAGTTTAAGTTAGTAAGTTCAAAACTTAGAAATAATGTAACTCTGACAGACAGAAAGAAATGAAGTTCGACAAGAAGAATTGAATCAGGACTTCAAGTTAGTGAGACAGTAAGAGTGAAGCCCTGAGAGGAGGGGCACTGGCACCGTTTTTAAAGTGGGGGTGCTGAAAGCCATTGAACAAAACTGTAACCGCTGTATATGATGGAAGCCATGCAAAGCCAAGGGGGGTGCTGCTGCACCCCTAGTTCCAGCGCCTTAGAGAACACATTTAGACAGTAAGTTGGAAAGAAACAACAGGTGGAGCGTTAGACAGTTAGGAGTCTCAATAATATGTGGTCTGAAATCTCTAGACTTTCAATGCTGTGACACAAAACAGGATCCGGGGGTGGGAGGGTTTGTTTTCTGAATGAAACCTCAAATCACTAAAAACTAGAAGAAAAAAGTTAAAAATTTCAACGTGTCATTCTTTCAGTGTGGTTAACCCTGCGGTGGCCAGGGAGAAGTGTGAGAGAGAGAGAGAGAACACCATCCCCATGCACATTTCACACACTCCCCTGCTCCCTCTCTTCTGTCTCTCCCTCGCTCCTTAATTCGAAGGCTCTAAGCAGAAATCACGCCTCAGAAGCAGGATTAAAGCAGGTAAGATATTTAACATTAAGGTGATGCAGGTGGCAAGGTAACACTTTTTTTTGGTTGAAAGTTTATATGCACTCTATATACATCTTATAACCTTACAATGCAGTTCTGTTTTTTTTAATAAGTCAGTCTCGGAAGCTATTTAAAGACTTTTGTTTTTAATGAAACGAAATGATGTAGCAGGCTATTTTACATTTTGAAATGAGCAGCTAGTTTACTGTCAGGAGAAAGCTATTACCATCTGAAGAACTCGGCACGAACCCAGAGTAATACCATTTGAAGAACTCGGCACGAACCCAGAGCCGCTCAGGGCTGTGATTCCCCTCAATCTCGTTTTACTGAAACAGAAACCACTTGTGAATCGTACAGATTATTATTATTATTATTATTATTATTATTATTATTATTATTATTATTATTATTATTATTGTTATGATTCCTGGCAAACTGCAGCTCCACACGCATTTGACCTCAAGAAAGAAAGTACCCAGCTTCCCTAGGCTGACCCAAGCTAAAATTCAAGGACCCTTTCCATGAAGTGTCTCTAATGACTGTGGATTTACACTGTAGTTACTCAGCAAATACACGCGCACTTACATGCCAGTGCTGTTCTACATAGTTGCAATGCACTTAATATGTCAATCTGTTTGCATGATATATGTAAGCACACAATTGTATCAGAAAAGGGTTTGGGTTATATCGTGCAAAAAAAAGATTTGCACATTACGAACACTGTAGCTATGCATAACAGCACGGTACTTGTGTGCGAGTGCCGATGTATTTACTAAGTAACTACAGTGTAAATCCACAGTCATTATAGACACTAACTGTCATGTACCCTGAACCTTGCCATGCTATTAGCAGCAGAGTTTTACAAGAGGTCTAACAGTAAGCAACCCTGGAGTTTCCTTTGAATTCCGCACGGGACCCAACCCAACCCAACCCGACATGCTTCAATCAACTGAAACATTAGCAGCCCACATCCTCTGTAGTGTCAGAGAAGTGTGAAAGTGAAGAACCGCTACACTCTCACACTCACTTCCACTCTCTCAGCACCCTGTCAAGCTGCAGGACAGAGCAGGGGATCAGAGAGCAGCGCTCCAAGTCAGACGAGCAGCCAGCAGCGAGCCGGTAAGCGTATGCTGTCCCACACCTCGCTGTTCTACACAGTGCTTACCTATGCTTTACCATGCTTATTACACTTTACTGTGGGGAACTTGTGCAAGGGTAGAAAGAGTCTAAATCTCATTAATCACATCTTTAAACGGGGCACTGTGCGTGCTAGCCTATGTTTATTTAACTTTGATTCCCAAATTATCAGCACGCAGTAATTGGTATGTAGTTATTTTTTTTTTCTCAGGAGGATACATTGTACTGTGTTTTAAAATGATGTATTTTATAAAACAAGAAGGACCATTATTATTGCAGCTGCGTTTCAAGGACACATTGTGCGTTTCTTATAACTGTCTCGGGTACAGGTTCTCACACTGTGTGGTGCTTTATCATGGTTTCCCTGTCTTCTATCCTATATTATTTCTAACATCATTTCCAGATGCATTATTGACTTGACTTTTTACAAAATATGAACTAGCAGATATAAAATAGGTTAGGTATTTTGAGCTTCAGAAACCAAAATAAACAGTTAAAAACGTTTGTGATTTAAATTTACTAATCAATGTCTGCAACAAAGACTTGCAGACAGACTGTTTCTCATCGAATTTATTCAGTGCCTTGTAGTGTTTCTATATGGTATTAGACAGTTCATTATAAATACTGGATGCACAGCAACATGGTGCTTTAAGGATGTTGAACCAAGGTGTTTAAAATAATCCCTAAGATGACTTTATAGCGAGGTTATAACGAGCACAATGACTTTATAACGAGGTTCTAACGAGGACAATGACTTTATAACAAGGTTCTAATGAGGACAATGACTTTATAACAAGGTTCTAATGAGGACAATGACTTTATAATAAGGTTCTAATGAGGACAATGACTTTATAATAAGGTTCTAATGAGGACAATGACTTTATAACAAGGTTCTAATGAGGACAATGACTTTATAACGAGGTTCTGACGAGGATAATGACTTTATAACAAGGTTCTAACGAGGACAATGAGTTTATAATGAATTTCTAACGAGGACAATACAGTATTTCTCAATGTACTACTATTGAGCAGTTTTTTTTAATTACGGATGAGACACGATAGCTGTTCAGAACACAGTCTCTGTTTGGTGGCGCTGTGTATTAAACACAATCAGCCTTTTTCTCTTTTCTCTGACCCCCTTTCCTTGTCTTTCCTCCTGTGTGTCTGTCAGAAATGAACGACAGCGCTCTCGTGGAATTGGGCTCCATCGTGGTGACGCAGCCGAGCAGGGGGCCCTGTCAGGTGAGCCACCCCGCGGAGTTCCTGCTCCTCCCGCTGGTCTACACCGCCGTGTTCCACCTGGGGTTGCCGGGCAACCTGATGGCGCTGCTGGTGTTCTGCAGCCGAGGGACGCACGTGAACAGAGCCATGAAGATCTACCTGGTCAACCTGAGCGTGGCAGACGTGGCCTTCAACCTGACGCTGCCCCTGTGGATCCACTACTACTTCAACCGCGGCCACTGGGTCTTCACGGAGCTGGGCTGCAGGCTGGCCGGGTCTCTCTACTACCTGTCCACCTACAGCGCCATCACCTTCATGACCCTCATCAGCGTCAACCGATTCCTCACAGTCACCGCGAGTCGGGGCCAGCTGTTCCTGGTGACCAAGAGAGGGGCTGGCTGGACCAGCCTCTGCGTCTGGGCCTTCTGGCTCTGCTGCTCCATCCCCTCCCTCTCCGCGGATCAGACCTTCGAGACGGACCGCGGGGTCATCACGTGCTTCGAGATGTTCTCCCAGGACCGGACCTATGCCTTCCTGGCCTGTCTCTTCTTCCTGTCCTCCTTCCTCACGGTCCTGGGCAGCTACCTCTCCATCCTCCGCACACTCGCAGCCCCAGGAGCCCCCGGGGCCCCCTTCCGAGGGCCACACCGGCGGCTGGCCAGGTCCATTGTCCTGGGCATGCTGCTGGTTTTCGTGGTCTGCGTGGCCCCCTACCACGTGACGCTGATCGCCTGGGTGTTCAGAAAGACGTCGGTTTTCAGCTGCGCCCCTCCATCCCTGGTGGACGTTGTGCACAGAGTGAGCACGGCCCTGCTGAGCGTGAACAGCTGCATCGACCCACTCATCTACTGCTTCTCTCTGCAGCACTTCCGAGCCCAGCTCCGAGGGCTGTGGATGGCGTCCGGGCCGTGCCTCTGCAGGCAGACTCCCAGGCAGGCAGACTCCAGCAGCTCCAGCAGCAAGGGGCTTGCCGGTAAGTGCAACAGAGAGGATCCACACTCAGGATTTACTCGCCGTGACATCTCTGTCTTGTAAATCCTTAAGAGGGTGCACAGCCCCAAAGCATTGCTGATTCGACTTGTGTTCAATTTTCTATCTTCATACTGCAGAAATAAAAAGTAAAAAAAATATGTTTTGGTGAACAAATCCCGAGCGAGGATACCCTTTGTTGAGTATATACTCCATTTATCCAGCACCTGGACTCTAGCGAGCGGCGCGAGGCACCTTGACTTTAAAATGGTACTTTGTAAGCCCCTCTGGTTTGTTTCTCGCTGATGTGAAATTATCTCTGTTCACAAAACAGGAGATGGATTAAAGACTAAGAATAAGATAAACCGTGTTTGTCAAGTGTTGTTTTTCTAAAATAAAAATATGTGATATGACTATAAAATGGGCTTGACAATAATTGCATTACAGAGTTCCTATTGCATCTATGAAGATGTTATAAGCAATACTAGATGATGGATAGTAATGACATGCTATAACATTGTTATAGCAGTGTGATAAGAACATGCAACTAAGACATTTATAACAAACCTTATAACTACTTATTAACATTAAAATAGCATTGCAGTCAACACATGTAACACTTTAGATTAGGGATCAGTTATATATAAGCAATTATAAACAATAGCAAAAACAATGGCAGAAGTGTATAATACTAGTCTTATTATTTGTAATCATATTCTAGAATTATTAATAGCATAATTAATAACATATTTATAGATTGTTTATAATCACTTATATTGGATCCCTAAAGTGCTACCAAAAAATATCCTTGTTTATAATACTCAGAAGCTATAAAACACATTTAATAAATGAAACTAAGGTGTGTCTATATAATCCAACATGAACACTGTATACCTCCACACAAGCCTTATTATTACAGTGAGTGCTTACCAGCCGCGTGTGCAGCTTGTGTGAGTGGCTGTGTGATAACAGAGAGAGCCTGTGTGTTATGAGGTTTGTTTGATCACACAGCTCCAGACACACCGGCTCACAGTGATTCATTCTGATTCTTCCTGTCACGCCTTGTTCAGTCTTCATTGGGCTGTTTGGTTTTACTGTT
Organism: Acipenser ruthenus; assembly: GCF_902713425.1. Classification (NCBI taxonomy): domain Eukaryota; kingdom Metazoa; phylum Chordata; class Actinopteri; order Acipenseriformes; family Acipenseridae; genus Acipenser; species Acipenser ruthenus. The sequence goes on from NC_081213.1 coordinate 664,169, forward strand.
TATTTTCCTCGTTCTTAACCCCACCCTGTCTGTCTGTCACTCCTCTTAACGGCATTGGGCAGCCGTTATGCAGACCCACGAGACAGACTTTCACACACACACACACACACACACACACACACACACACACAGTGTGATGGAGAGGGAACAAACAAAAGAGAAACTCACTCCAACACTATTACCTTAAAAACAAAAGGGCATTCTTCTTCATATTGCTGTCACTGTTTGTAAATGTAAGAATAACACATCGCTTTAAAAACAACCGCACCTGGAGGGGGAATGATGGGGTGTGGTTCCTGCTTCGCTTTGTAACCTGCAGAAGAGAGGAAAAAACCTAACAGCTGTGACCAACAAACTGGGATACCTACCACTGTAAACACACGATGTTGTGGATGAAGTACAGTTTGTCTTGTTCGTAGAGATTATTGACAGCTTACCATTTTCTGATGTTACATGGGGCAAGTTTTCGTAGGCGTACCACTTTCTGACGGTGTACCACTTTCTGACCCTGCACCAGCAAACACACACACACACGCACCCAGACACACAGGAAAACCCACCTGGTATTACACAGACTTCCCATTCAGTGAAGAAGAGCAGAATTCTACTTTTGAAAACGATAAACGTGAGTCCCTCCATTTATTTACCCAACATCCCCGCACCACATTTTAAAACAGACTCCCTTTCAAACAGAAGAATAGTGCGTTTCGTTTAGAAAAGACGCGAGAGAAAAGCAGGAAAAGAGAAACAAACAAACACAGGCCACATGTCGCTAAAATAGCTTTTATAATAAAAAAAGAGTTTGCAACGTCAACAGTGTTCCATTCTGACTGATAAAACACATCACAGTGCCTTGTCTAAGGGTGGCAGGAGCTAACATGGATTTCTTTAGCTAAGTGACTCTGCATTTACTCGGTAGATGCTTTTTAAACACAGGTGTGCTTTCACAGAATCGCAATGCTATTATGCACTCTAATTCTTTCTAGAACTCTGTTTCCTGTTTTCATTAAAGAATTCTGCACTGAAGGCAGCTGCGCGTGTGTTTGGTCGGCCTGTGGTTGTTCTCTGATAGACAGGCTCCAGACCTCGAATGCTCTCCAGCACGACTGGAGAAGTCAGTGTATGAACACTGCACGGGTGCCTCCTATTAAAATAACTAGCATAATAGTTCATTTACATGATAGCGCACATGAAGGTGTAATAACTGGATGACTACCAACATTGCTGCTCTTGCACAGTAACTATTAGTGTACTACACGTGTTATTACAAGTCTCACGTGTTACTGTGTAATTACACCAGGTCCATAGTGTCATTACCATGTAATTACAACGCAGTTCCCATGTCAATAGCAGGGTCCGCTGGTAATTACATAGTGATTCACATCCTGTAATCTGAAACGTCCACACTTGAGAAGGTGGCACTGAGCCCCCTGCTGCTGTGTGTGCATCATTCCGTTTACATAGCGACATGATCCAGTTTTAAAATAAAACCCTTCAGCGTGCTGCTGTTTGGTTTCTGTTTGGGATGTGCTTTACCATACCTCTCTGGGCTTCACAGTGCTTGCCTATGCTTTACCATACCTCTCTGGGCTTCACAGTGCTTGCCTATGCTCGTCCACGCTTTAGTTACTGTGGGAAACTCTAAGGGTCGGGTAGAACAAAGCTCTTTTCCAGGACCCTCAGTCTGGCACTGTCTTGTCTTTCCCTCCCGTTTGCAGAACCGCAGCGACAGTAAGACGAGGACACAGGATCCTCCAGCTTGGGGGGTGGGGGGGGCGGGGGGACGTTACAAAAATCAAGCAGCATCTTCAACCAACCTAGCATTAACGCGACAGTCATTTAAAAAGCATGCTGCCTAGGGTTAGCAGTTTTACAATGAGTAAAAAGCAAGCCACACAAACTACTGCCTCGTGGGCATGACAATATCAGAATAATCACAATAATATAACACTGTACTTACAAAGTGTTGTCAGTCATCTAGTGGCTGTGTCCACTGTTCATCCCACCATTGGGATTTTGCTACATTAAAATATTTTTTTGCAATTTTATATAATAATAATAATAATAATAATAATAATAATAATAATAATAATAATAATAATAATAATAGTATCAGACAGCTCCCTCTTAGGCACATTTTATTTGCTCAGTAGAAAACTGTAAAACACGACCAGCGTCATTGGTGCTCTGTACTGCAGGCCTGTTCACTTCTTTGTTCTCTTCCCTCTTCTTTCCCAGTTGTTTGCAAGCGCCCAGCAGGCAGCGAGCGGGTCCGTTACTGGGGTGTAAAGGGGTGTAATGACGGCAGAGCTCCGGGAAAGGATTTGAACGCTCCTGTTGTGCTGTGGATGGAAACGTAAGCCGCTCTCAGATCGACAGCCCCTCTGACACCGCGCGCTCCTCTCAATGCTGAAGCACTTCTGAACAGACCTCCTCTTATTAGCAGCCTGTAAAAACCGGACCACATTTCCACTTCCACACAAGCAGCCCCCGGTCTGAAGCTGCTGCAATGTTCTCTGCCTCTTAGCTTTTTCGTTGCAGACGCTGTTTAGCGTTACAAGGTCAGTTTGTTTGATCCCCTCACTGTTCCAAACCAGAAAGTGAATGCATGCATAGGGAAGCATGGGCAAGCCAAAGAATGGGAGCGAAACCCTTTTTCTGGTCATTTCAAACTCATCCGGCAGCAGCAATGTTAAAATAATCCCATGAAAACACACACACAAACCTCGGCCTGCTGACTCTGCCTCTTATGAGGAGGCAGCGACTGGAAAACACTGCAATAACTGGCTTTAGTTCAAGGATCCATTATGAGGAATGTGTTATAAAGGATGTTATAAACAAATTCAACAGTAACACTGCTATTAGTGTTAGTAATAAGAGGCTACAGCAACAGTGTTATAAGAATGTAAATAAGCATTTATAACACAGCGCATTACTGCTTTATGACAAGACAATAGTAATGTGTCACTCAAATGGTATTGTAATAAACAGAGTTCTGTATTAATAATTGTTAAAGCCTTTACTAAGTCGTTTCTAAATGTTTTATGAACGGATCCTTAGACTAACGGGTGAGCAGACAAAGAGGATGATTGGAGTGAAAGTGCTGGCTCCCCGAGCCTACCTATAGGCTTCTATCTGTCTCTCTCAATGAAGCGTGTGTCACTGAGCTTGCTAGGGTCCTGGAAGGCACTGAGAAGGACAGACTTGTACAATAAAACAACTTTAAACAAACTGCATTAGAGGGAGTGGGGCACGACACAGCTTTTAAACACAGTAACAGAGCAGCTATAGTGTGGCCCTCTAGATATAATATAATATATTTATCGCTATAGATATAGATATATTTTAGATCGCATGTCATTTGTATTAAAATATACTTCAATTTTAAAATATGAAGATTTATTATTATAAATTAAAAAAAAAAAAAAAGAAATCTAAAAAGGTAATAAAAAGCCTGTTATTGTGTTGAAACGGTTGTCATGTAATGAAAAAAACAAACAAACGAACAAACAAAATAAAAACGACCCCTAGTCCCCTGGCTCTAGCTCCCTGGCTCTAGCACTCTGCTGTCCAGAGGTCCTGTGCAGTTTTAGCAGCTTGACGCAGTAACAAGGCAGGGTGTCCGTTGCTGGGATGTCCAGCAGGGGGGGCAAGAGTAACGCAGTTGAGCTCCCAGCTCACTGCTCTGCGAGTTGTGTTGTGGGTCTGTGTGTGTCAGCTCCCAGCTCACTGCTCTGTGAGTTGTGTTGTGGGTCTGTGTGTGTGTCAGCTCCCAGCTCACTGCTCTGTGAGTTGTGTTGTGGGTCTGTGTGTGTCAGCTCCCAGCTCACTGCTCTGTGAGTTGTGTTGTGGGTCTGTGTGTGTGTCAGCTCCCAGCTCACTGCTCTGTGAGTTGTGTTGTGGGTCTGTCAGCTCCCAGCTCACTGCTCTGTGAGTTGTGTTGTGTGTGTGTCAGCTCCCAGCTCACTGCTCTGTGAGTTGTGTTGTGGGTCTGTGTGTGTGTCAGCTCCCAGCTCACTGCTCTGTGAGTTGTGTTGTGGGTCTGTGTGTGTCAGCTCCCAGCTCACTGCTCTGCGAGTTGTGTTGTGGGTCTGTGTGTGTCAGCTCCCAGCTCACTGCTCTGTGAGTTGTGTTGTGGGTCTGTGTGTGTGTCAGCTCCCAGCTCACTGCTCTGTGAGTTGTGTTGTGGGTCTGTGTGTGTCAGCTCCCAGCTCACTGCTCTGTGAGTTGTGTTGTGGGTCTGTGTGTGTGTCAGCTCCCAGCTCACTGCTCTGTGAGTTGTGTTGTGGGTCTGTGTGTGTGTCAGCTCCCAGCTCACTGCTCTGTGAGTTGTGTTGGGGGTCTGTCAGCTCCCAGCTCACTGCTCTGTGAGTTGTGTTGTGGGTCTGTGTGTGTCAGCTCCCAGCTCACTGCTCTGCGAGTTGTGTTGTGGGTCTGTGTGTGTCAGCTCCCAGCTCACTGCTCTGTGAGTTGTGTTGTGGGTCTGTGTGTGTCAGCTCCCAGCTCACTGCTCTGTGAGTTGTGTTGTGTGTGTGTCAGCTCCCAGCTCACTGCTCTGTGAGTTGTGTTGTGGGTCTGTGTGTGTCAGCTCCCAGCTCACTGCTCTGTGAGTTGTGTTGTGGGTCTGTGTGTGTCAGCTCCCAGCTCACTGCTCTGTGAGTTGTGTTGTGGGTCTGTGTGTGTCAGCTCCCAGCTCACTGCTCTGTGAGTTGTGTTGTGGGTCTGTGTGTGTGTCAGCTCCCAGCTCACTGCTCTGTGAGTTGTGTTGTGGGTCTGTGTGTGTCAGCTCCCAGCTCACTGCTCTGTGAGTTGTGTTGTGGGTATGTGTGTGTCAGCTCCCAGCTCACTGCTCTGTGAGTTGTGTTGTGGGTCTGTGTGTGTCAGCTCCCAGCTCACTGCTCTGTGAGTTGTGTTGTGGGTCTGTGTGTGTCAGCTCCCAGCTCACTGCTCTGTGAGTTGTGTTGTGGGTCTGTGTCTGTAGATGTGCTTTCCTTGTTTTTTCTCAGTGCAGCAGAGATAACGATGAACGCGGTGAGGAACACGCCCACAAAAAGCAGCTGATATATAAAATGGCCCAATTTACTAAGCCTTCGCTGGAGCACACCATTATTTACTGGTGTTGAAACAAGAGGTTGATTTAATTCTCTTTAGGAGAAAAAAAATAAATTAAAAGAAATGGGAGCATATTTTTGCACTGGTCGCAAATACAATGAAACAAACCCACGGAATGAAATGACATGAAATGTAAAAGCGAGCTGGGCAGGCTGGTCGGCTGAGGCGCTGTGCTGGGGGAGAGAGGGGGAGAGAGAGTGCCGAGGCTGGGCTGGCTTCGTGGCTCCGAGGCTCTGTGGTTCACAGCCTGGTCTGGGCCTCCGGGATGTAGATCTCGATGCTGTCGGCGCTCTCTGTGGCTGAGTTTTGCCGGAAGGACGCGGTGCGTTTTCCGGCTAGCAGCCTCCACCTTGCCTCCTGCCTCTGCCGGTCCCCTACCAGGTCCAGGGATCGGTCCCGGGGAAGCAGCACCTTCCCTGCCCGGGACCCCAGGCTGCCCCCCATGCTGAGGCTTCCCAGACTGACACTCGTGACAGCACTGCCGCTCACACCACCCGCTGACTTCTTTGGTAACAGAGGAGGAATCTTCTTATCCTCCTGGAGAGGGGGAGAGGGAGAGGAGGGGAGAGAGAGGGAGTGTGGGAGTGGAGGGGGAGTGAGAGGGAGGGGGGGAGAGAGAGGGAGTGTGGGAGTGGAGGGGGAGTGAGAGGGAGGGGGAGAGAGAGGGAGTGTGGGAGTGGAGGGGGAGTGAGAGGGAGGGGGAGAGAGAGGGAGTGTGGGAGTGGAGGGGGAGAGAGGGAGGGGGAGAGAGGGAGTGTGGGAGTGGAAGGGGACAGGGAGAGGAGGGGAGAGAGAGGGAGTGAGGGAGTGGAGGGGGAGAGAGAGGGAGGGAGAGTTAGGGGTGAGAGAAATAGTAAGCTTAGTCATTTTCAAATGACTTTGGTATGATGCGTTTTTAACCATTTTTTTTATATGAACCCTTTATTCTCCTCTGTTTTCATCTCAATACAATACTGCAGATTTTTTCACAGATTCCTGGCCATTTCACCTCTGATTCCTCTCTCTTTCCTCTCTCTTTCCTCTCTCTCTCCTCTCTCTCTCCTCTCGGATTCCTCTCTTTTTCCTCTCTGATTCCTCTCTTTCCTCTCTCTTTCCTCTCTCTCTCCTCTCTCTCTCCTCTCGGATTCCTCTCTTTTTCCTCTCTGATTCCTCTCTTTCCTCTCTCTTTCCTCTCTCTCTCCTCTCTCTCTCCTCTCGGATTCCTCTCTCTTTCCTCTCTGATTCCTCTCTTTCCTCTCTCTTTCCTCTCTCTCTCCTCTCTCTCTCCTCTCGGATTCCTCTCTTTTTCCTCTCTGATTCCTCTCTTTCCTCTCTCTTTCCTCTCTCTCTCCTCTCTCTCTCCTCTCGGATTCCTCTCTTTTTCCTCTCTGATTCCTCTCTTTCCTCTCTCTTTCCTCTCTCTCTCCTCTCTCTCTCCTCTCGGATTCCTCTCTCTTTCCTCTCTGATTCCTCTCTTTCCTCTCTCTTTCCTCTCTCTCTCCTCTCTCTCTCCTCTCGGATTCCTCTCTTTTTCCTCTCTGATTCCTCTCTTTCCTCTCTCTTTCCTCTCTCTCTCCTCTCTCTCTCCTCTCGGATTCCTCTCTTTTTCCTCTCTGATTCCTCTCTTTCCTCTCTCTTTCCTCTCTCTCTCCTCTCTCTCTCCTCTCGGATTCCTCTCTTTTTCCTCTCTGATTCCTCTCTTTCCTCTCTCTTTCCTCTCTCTCTCCTCTCTCTCTCCTCTCGGATTCCTCTCTCTTTCCTCTCTGATTCCTCTCTTTCCTCTCTCTTTCCTCTCTCTCTCCTCTCTCTCTCCTCTCGGATTCCTCTCTTTTTCCTCTCTGATTCCTCTCTTTCCTCTCTCTTTCCTCTCTCTCTCCTCTCTCTCTCCTCTCGGATTCCTCTCTTTTTCCTCTCTGATTCCTCTCTTTCCTCTCTCTTTCCTCTCTCTCTCCTCTCTCTCTCCTCTCGGATTCCTCTCTTTTTCCTCTCTGATTCCTCTCTTTCCTCTCTCTTTCCTCTCTCTCTCCTCTCTCTCTCCTCTCGGATTCCTCTCTCTTTCCTCTCTGATTCCTCTCTTTCCTCTCTCTTTCCTCTCTCTCTCCTCTCTCTCTCCTCTCGGATTCCTCTCTTTTTCCTCTCTGATTCCTCTCTTTCCTCTCTCTTTCCTCTCTCTCTCCTCTCTCTCTCCTCTCGGATTCCTCTCTTTTTCCTCTCTGATTCCTCTCTTTCCTCTCTCTTTCCTCTCTCTCTCCTCTCTCTCTCCTCTCGGATTCCTCTCTTTTTCCTCTCTGATTCCTCTCTTTCCTCTCTCTTTCCTCTCTCTCTCCTCTCTCTCTCCTCTCGGATTCCTCTCTTTTTCCTCTCTGATTCCTCTCTTTCCTCTCTCTTTCCTCTCTCTTTCCTCTCTCTCTCCTCTCTCGGATTCCTCTCTTTTTCCTCTGGTTTCTCTCAGATTCCTCTCTCTCTCCTCTCATTACTCTCTCTTTCCTCTGATTCCTCTCTATTTCCTCTCTTTTTCCTCTCTGATTTCTCTGATTCCTCTCCCAGTCCTCACCTTCCTCTCAGGGATTTTCCAGCCTCTGTCCTTCAGTCTCTGAAGCTCCTGGAATTTGAGCCGCACATCCTCGATAGAGAGCTGCAGCTGATCCCAGAGTCCAGCCAGGTCCTGAGGAGTGGGCTGGGGGTACGCAGAGGGGTCCTGGGGACAGGGGACAGGGGACAGAGTCACACACACAGACAGACAGACAGACAGAGAGAGAGGAGAGTTAGAGATTTGTTTTTTTCTCTCCAAAGACTGAATAAAACTTTAGACAATGGGGCTTGAGTATAGTCAGTGTGTTTACTCAACGTTCCACTGTTAATGATATAAAAACAAAAACGCCTTGAAAGCTCTTCAGCGATCTCAAGCGATGTCCACTCCACTACAACCAAACCCATTACAACAGGAATTTACCACTCGGACAAGCCAATATAGATTATTATTATTATTATTATTATTATTATTATTATTATTAGCTTACCAAGCTCTGCTGGCACAGTCTGAAAAACTGCTGAATCTTCTGAGTCATCAGCAGCTGGGCACTGCCCACCGCACAGCGGACCATCTCAAGAACTGCGGACACACGGACACAAAGACACACGGACACACGGACAGTATCAGTGAAGTCTGTTTTTTGGACTCTGCTGTAAGTGCTCATATACAAGCTCATAAATAGGTTTTGTTGTTCTCTTTTCGGACAACATGGTGCCCCATTTGGAGCAATAACTGAGAATTTCTCTAGAAAGTCTAGGGTGCCGACTGTGTATATATTTACAAAAATATATTTCAGGACGATTCGGACAAAAGCCCTTCTTCAGGCATGCATAAAAGAAAATTAAATTAATGAAATGAAAACATCCACCCATTCATCGGGGAAACCCAGAGGCGGTGTCTCCACTCACCCTCCTCCCCCAGGTCGCTCTCCTCCGCCTCTCTCTCCATGGCCTGGCACCATCCCTCCATCCTCTCCACCTCTGCCTGCAGCCTCTTCAGGAAGTGCTCCCCGTCGCGGGCGGAGGCTGGCCGGCTGGGGGGCCCCTCGCTCCAGCCGCTCTCCAGGGGCTGGCAGTCCTCGCGGTACGCCCACTCTCCCTGCGTGTGGACGGTCCGGTACACGCCGTACTGCCCCACGGACTCGGGCTCGGAGGAGTGGCGCTGGAAGGAGTGTCCGAACTGCAGCCCCTTGTCCGCCGTGGCCACGCCCTCGCACCCCAGATCCGCCTGCACGCTCGCCGTCACGCTGTTCGAACGCTTGAACCGCGCCCGTCTGAGGGGGGAACATTAAGACTTTCATGCATGAAATATTCAAAACAGATGCATCATCAATATACCTCGTCATTGAAAATGTTTTATTTCATTGTTTATATGGGGACTGTCATGCATCTGCGTCTTCCATATGTCCTTATATAAAGACTAGGTGGCCATGCATGAATGTACCCACATCCATTGTCATGGTTTCCTCTGTAACTGTTAAACCCTGTGGTGCTGAAATCAGCAGCAGGCTCACCTCCTGTCCTCCTCCACCTGCACACCGATGGAGTGGAACTCCCTGAGGGCTTTGCTCTCCGAGTCAGAGTCCGAGCTGTCCACCTGCACAGAGACACAATGAAACACACTCAGCACAAAGCCCAGAGGGGCTGCCCAACTCGAGGGGTACAGCGCCGGGACCCGGACTGACCTGCACTGCGATGGACGGCCTCCACTTCCTCCCCCTGCTCTCCGACTTGTGCTCCTGGCTCCCGGGCGTCTTCAGGCTGTTGTTTTTGGGGGTGGCTGGAGCCCTGTCCAGCACGCTGTCTGCGGAGCTGCTGTGCGGTGGTTTGGGGCGCCCCGAGGAGGGGGTCCCCTGGTAGCCCCGGACCCCCTCCAGAAGGTTGTCCGCCGAGTTGCTGTGCAGTTTGCTGCTCCGGCCCGCGGTTCGGGAGACGCGCCCCACGTCCAGGCTCTCCGTTGAGTTGCTGCGGGGTTGGGGTTTGGGATGGTCTGGCGGGTAGCTGTCCTGCTGGGACTCTGTGCTGCTCTGGGCTGTGATGGAGATCATGGGTTTGGAGATTCGAGGGGGGACTGGAGGGGGGTGCTTGCGGTGCGGGAACACTGTGGGGGGGGGGGGGGGGGCGGCAGAAGAACAGCACGAAACTCAGCCAGACCTCTTATTTTTTTCTTATTGACAAAATAAATAACTTTACAACTTAGTATCTTGTGATGTGATGGATGGTATTTTATGAAAAGCAATATAAACAATGTACAATATATGGCCCATTATACAATTGAGAAACTTGGGGAATATGACATACATGCATGCAGACATATACAGGAATAGTCCCTTCTACAACTGAGCAGCTTATATATATATATATATATATATATATATATATATATATATATATATATATATATATATATATATGTTTAAAATATGTTTTGCAATTGATTTCTACAGTAACAGGACTGTGTATCTTAATAATGGAACAGTCCGACAGACATACAGATGGGTGCACTCACTGCCTTGCAATGGCCCTATGGGATGGACAGGTTGAATATGGACAGGCAGAGAGACAGACAGACGTACAGACGGGTGCACTCACAGTTGCCTGTCTTGCCGTGGCCCTGCGGGTTGGACAGGCTGAAGACGGACAGGCAGTCGTCGTCCTGGGAGACCCCGGCCTGGATGGCGCGGACGTAGCTGGGACTGCGCGTGCGGAAGCAGCCGGGCAGGTCCAGAGCGTCCACAGCCTGCGACTCGGTCTCCCCGTAAACAGACTCATACATCCCTTCGAACTGCCGCTGCATCAGAGCCTCCCCGAGCTGAACACAAACACACAGAGTCACACATCCCCTCGAACTGCATCAGAGCCTCCCCGAGGTGAACACAAACCCAACACAGAGTCACACATCCCCTTGAACTGCATCAGAGCCTCCCCGAGCTGAACACAAACCCAACACAGACTCACACATCCCCTCAATCTGCATCAGAGCCTCCCCGAGGTGAACACAAACCCAACACAGACTCAAACATCCCCTCAATCTGCATCAGAGCCTCCCCGAGCTGAACATAAACCCAACACACGTGTAGCTTCCATACCTGCGTGGCAGTCAGGGAGCGGCTGTAGCTGCATGCCCTCAAGTTGACCTTGGGCGTGGTGCAGCTGGGGTAGTCGGAGCACTGCTTACAGGAGGAGTAGCTGGAGAGGAGGGGGGGGGGGCAGTCAATCGCACATCACATGACAAGGGCAAGCGTCTCAGCTAAATAACTAAACACGCTTTTTGTTACTCTAGTGAGTTCATTGTTTTTTTGAAAGGTTTCAAAGTTTTGGATGCAGATCAGGTGCAGTCAAGGTGTGATACTTGCTTGAGTTTGCACACAGCAGATATAAACCCCCCTTAGGCAGTGTGTTCAGCCTGCATCACACGCTGTTATTATAGATGTTAGTACTGCTAAATAGATTGGATTCTGTGTCATGCACCAACCACGTGCCTGCTCTGTTTCCAGAACCACAAACCAGGCAAGCAACTGATTGCAAGAGACTTTTTCAAGCAGTTCATCAAAAGCAAATAGACGAACGACACAAGGCTGCCTGACTGACATTTACTGGGTAGTTTAGATCTTGCTTGGTATCTTTATTGGGGATCGCTCTCAGATCAAGCGGCAAAGGGTCACAGCCACCCCGTTTCTCAATCTGGATGGCCGTGGTCCCGTGGCTCTCTCAGTGGACACTCACTTGCTGGAGGGGCTGCGGTGGTCCATGCTGACGGAGCGTCGGAAGGCCTCTCTCTGCGTGCTCGGCCCGGTCTTGGGGGATGGTTTGGGGCTGGCGTCCGAGTCCCCGCTGTCGTCATCCCCCATGGCCTTGATGTAGCTTCCGCTCCGCATGCGTCGGCACGGGATCTCCCCCCCCAGCTTGCCCCCCGCGGGGTACCCCCCACCCCAATCGTCCGAGGGAACCTGAGGAAGAGGAAGAGAGGGCAACACGAGTGGTCACAAAAGGGGCTTCGCTGCCGTACGCTCCCCTCACTCCTATACACAGTGGCTTTATTATCACAGTGGAACCGTTTCCAGTACCCAGACTGGATGACTGGCAATGCTTCGATAGTCTGACTGTCGTGTGGTTTTGTGTGTTAAAAAATACTAAGCAGACAGCCAGGACACTTCTGTCTCAATGAATAAAGACATTCATTTTTTCTTTTTGTACTATATTTTAGCGCATATTAATTTCCCAGTTTTTGATTGCAGATTCCAGGTGGGACCGGCTGCAGCCCCAGTTTGATACTGGGAACGAGATGAGAATGAATTTTACAGACTGGATTTGCAGCGCCGAAGGAAACGTGGGGTTATAAAAGCACTGATGTGGTCCCACTTCAATTAAGGGATCCATCAATAATCCTCTATAAACAAAAAAGACTCCTATGATCAGGGAGCCAGAGAGTGGGGTTAGTCGACCACCAGGCAAGGCAGCTGATCAAGTTGCCCTGGAGCAGCAAAGCAGCGTCTGCGTGATATTTATCTCAGGAGCGGCTTCTCATTGCTCATTAGTCAGAGGTGACCAGCGTTTCTTTTAGCAGCTAGTTAACATCTCTCTCCTGGCGGCCGAGACAGTAATAAATGAGCTGCCTGTGCCGGATCCCCTCCTCCTGCCAGCACTCACTGCCTTCGATTCCCTGATACAAGCAAACTGCTGCAGAGCTGCAGAGAAATGCAAGGGGGGTCAAAGAGCTCTGGGGGGGTCAAAGAGCTCTGGGGGGGTCAAAGAGCTCTGGGGGTTGTTAAAGAGCTCTGGGGGGGTCAAAGAGCTCTGGGGGTGGGGTGGGGTGGGGCGTTTATCTTCTGATCCTCTGATGAGCGAAGTTGAGATTGTTTCGCCCCTCTCAAGGAGAGTTGTGTTACTTCTTGCTGTTGCCAAAACTAAAAAAAAAACAGAAGCAATTGTGTTATGAAATCGTCTGCATCCTCACCACCTGATCCCATACCTTTGGTAAATATAAACCTGTCACGTTGTGATTTCTGCTATTTACAAAAAGACAAAGAAACCGACTCCCCCCCCCCCCCTTATAAAACCAATCATGCCAGTAATAATAAACACACAAGACGACAAGCTGTTCTTTCAAGAGGAACACGGCTCACAGTTTTCCAAACGTATTATTTGAATGTTATAAAATCGGGTCTGCTAACGTGAGCGGCTGGTTTGCCAACACGTCCGCTCATGCTGCTCACGCTGCTTTGTTTGTGCAGTTTGTACAGAAGACTGCGCTGCAGCGTGGTTTACAGCTGCAATCTCCTGGCTCCTGGCTGTGCTATCCCCATCGCTATCCTTCCACAGTCACCTATTCAGAAATGTGGATCCGAAACAAATCAAACCCTCCATTGTGCCGAGTTTAGAAAGACTGAAATAAACAAAATGCTTTAGTATTTTCTACAGTGGTCATTTTTGATCTCAGATAAGAGTTATTTTATTAGTTGCCTTACATTATATTAAACACTTTGAAATGACACTTAGAAAAGTTTACCACACTCCCTTGTGTACGGTCCTTTCTCAGTTTCCCCATGCATTTAGTTTACCATGTTTTTCAATAGGCTTTATCATACCTCTCTTGGCTTTACAATGCTTGTCTATGCGTTACTGCTCTAACAATGCACTGTGCTGTGCTTTTACAATAGGACACTTTGCTAAGAGGGCACAGCGTGCGGTTTCTGCTCCACGTGTTATCTGTCTGGGGAGCACGCACAGCTGCTGCTGCTGTGAAATTGCATTCAACGGGGACATGCACTGAAGATGCACTTCAACACAAACTACAATGAAACTGCAATTTGGGCTCACTGTGATTACATGGGCAATTGTGTTTTTTTTACATCAGCATTGTAATCTGCTGATCGGCAATTAAATTGCAGACAATTCCCTCTCCCAGTTATTTATCTCAATTGAACACACTTTTCACTGCACTTGAATTTCAGGGAGCAGGAATGAAGCTGCTAGATGGAGTCCAATCGATACATTTCGATACAATGAAGTTTGAAACCAGCGAGGAATACCCATTATGAACCCAGGAGCTCATGGGAGTTCATGGCTCGTCTATAAGCTCTTTCTCTCTCCAGCCCTCCTTTCGCCCCATTCTTGCTCTCTCTCTCTCACTTCCCCCTCTCTTTTCCACCCGCTCTCTCCCCTTCATTCCTATTCCTTCTCTCCCCATCTCTCTCCTTGTTTCCCCCTCTCTCCTCTTCCTGTCTCTCCCCCTCTTCCCACTCTCTTTTCTCCCCTCTCCCCCTCTCGTAATCTCTCTCCAGTCGAGGAGCGGAGAGTTCAGCTGTTTTCTTCACTAACAAGGTATTTGGTTTTTTGCACATGCACACCTGAAAGACAGAATCCGTTCACCGTGGCGTCAAGCATCTGCTGAGCAGATGTGGGATAAGCCGAGAGCCTTCCGACCTGCCACAACAACCCCCAAAGGGACAGGGGTTCAAAGACATACACATATTTACACCCTAGTAAATTTCATATCATTTAATATTCCCCCTCCAGTGTGTGTGTGTGTGTAAGAGTGCTGACACAGTACCTGCAGGAAGTGGTAAGCCCGCTCCTTGGTCTTGCCGGGCTCGTGCAGAACCAGCGCCTTGTCGTAGCCCAGTCCGGACCCGGGGTACCCCTCCCGAGCCTGGCTGACCGTCAGGGATGACCAGTTGTTCCTCTTGAGGGAGAGCCCTCCTTCCCCTGCCAGTGCCATGCTGCTGCAAGCCATGCACTCCCCCTGCAGCTGCTGCAGCGCCTTCCCCTTGAGGGACTTCAGGGTCGGGGCGCTGCTGTCCGGCCCCTCGGAGCCCGGCGGGGGCCCCGCCCTGCTGCCCCCGGCCCCTGACACCAGGTAGCCGCTGTCGCTTTCCAGATTGTCATCCGAGCTCCACCAGCCGGCCGTCCTGCTGCGCTGCCGGAGCTCCTTGCGATCGCGGCTCTTGCTCCGCCTGTGCTGGCGGGGGTAGTGCTGGGGGTGCGGGGGGTGCCCCTCCTCTCCCCTTGGCGCCACCCTCGTCCCATTGTACTCCCTCTTTAAGGGCGCCTCCAGGGAGTGGGACTTGGCGAAGAGTCTCTGGACCGAGTTGACCAGGTGTCGGATCCGGCTGGGGCTCTCGCTGCGCTGCTCCCCGCTGGCGCCGCGCTGGTACTGCAGGGTGTGGAAGCCTTCGGGGCGGAAGGGGAGCTGCTTCTCAAACTGGTCCAGCAGCTTCGGGGGCAGGTGCTGGATCTTCCCCCCTCCTCCCAGCGAGAGCTGCAGAGAAGCAGGGGGGTGGTGAGAGGCCAGGCATTCCTCACAGTCGTAGCTCTGGCTGGGCAGCGAGCGAGGGAAGGTGCCCCCGCTCAGCTCCGCGGGAGCGGGGTAGTAGTGGTGATGGTCCCCCATCCCCGGGTAGGGTTCGAAAGCGGCGCGGGGGTCCGGGGTCAGGGGCATGCATTCGGGGGGGAGGTCACAGTCCTCTGGTATGCAGTGGCATGGTCCCGGAGCGGAGTGCTGGGAGAGGCTTCTGCTTACATGGTACCCCTTCATTGCCTCCTCATACTGGACTGGACAGTGGGGGACAGACGTGTGGGCTCATCCAGGATTACCTGAGAAGAAAACAGGGAGAGAGAGCGAGAGAGAGAGAGAGAGAGAGAGAGAGAGAGAAAGAGCGTGAGAGAGAGTGTGAGAGAGAGAGGAGAGAGAGTGAGAGGAGAGAGAGAGTGAGAGAGCGAGAGGAGAGAGTGAGAGAGCGAGAGAGAGAGAGCGAGAGAGAGAGTTACAGACAATTTGTGACAATAAACATTCATACAGTTCGGTCTAAAGAAAACCAGTCCATGATACTCCATCATCTGTTAGAAGCTCTTTTAAAGCTAACATCGCTCTCAATGGCCTTTATCTTGAACTATTCAAACTGAATGGCATATACGAGTGAGCCTTCTGATTCCTTACACACATTAGCGAACAAAGAGGTGTACAGGAATTCTGGAGGGTGATTTTATTGATTCCATCATTAAAAGAGATCTGTTGCTCAAAAATTGAAATTAAGAGGGATTGGAAAGAGGTCTGCAAAGGGGTTGTGATTGTTTATTGCCCCTCCCAATCTCCCTCGCCTCCCTCCTCTTCCCTCCCTCCCTCCCTGATCTCTCAGCACACGACAGACTCGTTCTCACAGCCAGCTCTTAATGCAAACCCCAGCGAGTGCCTCTCTGACTCCACGAGCTACGGCGTTTCAATTCTGTTTTCAGGTGGGGCGCTGACCTAGCTGGGTGATGAAACACTGAAGCATCAAAAACGTGCAAGCGCTGAACCCAACCCCCTCTCGGAGGAGAACTGGAGAAACAGAATCGGGAATCACAGAAACGAGAGAGGCAGGAACTCCAGACAACATGAATAAACACTGCAGTCCGATCCGGGGGAGGGGTGGAGAAACACCAGGAAATCAAAGGGTTAAGCCCATTACACTGCACCGTGGAGACAGGCTGGAGAATGACAGTACCCCAGTCACTGCTGGCATTCTGCAGGGGCGTCCTCCCTGCCCTCCCCCCTCGTTCGATCTCCCTGCCAATTCATTGATGTGCTTCACACTTTTAGAATCAGGATATTACTCACTGGGCCACAGAGGCTTGTTTTTAATGAGATTCCTGGCATGCCGCAGCAAAGCAGACCAGAGAAGCCCCTGCTGAGAATACTGAAGACTGCAAAGATGCATCTGGTAACCAGCGGTAGGAGAGATGCGGGTTCAGGGAAGGTTTGACTAGAGAGACACAGCTTAGAAGAGGATCAAACTGGACCGGGTCACAGCCCCTCCTAAAAGAACCCAG
The DNA here is from genome assembly GCF_902713425.1 of Acipenser ruthenus. NCBI lineage: Eukaryota > Metazoa > Chordata > Actinopteri > Acipenseriformes > Acipenseridae > Acipenser > Acipenser ruthenus. The sequence continues at coordinate 680,603 of NC_081213.1, forward strand.
CTATACCGAAGCAAAGAACAACACAAGAACATCTACCAACAAGAGGAGGATCGTCCAGTTCCTAGAAGCTGATTGATCCCAAATACTGTCAAACCAGGATTAATAATCAAACAGCGCGGCTCGGTAACCCTTGGCAACCCATTCCATCGCCACTCTGTCCTAAGTTAATTTAATTTTCAACTGTGTCTCTCCAGTCCTGGCTTCTGCGTTTAAAGTATGCGATTGCGTTCTTCAAATCCTTTTAGGATTTGAAAAACGTGAACCAATCCCCCTTAATCCTTCTTATTTGTGGGCTCCACAGACGCAGCTCCCTGAAGCCTGTTGCAGGGCCAGCGCAGTGACTGCTGATGCTCACAGAGGCAGACACTGGAAATACTCTCCGTGATGCAAGCAGCAGAGTCACGGATGAACCCTGAGCAACACTGACAGGTCCTGGCAGCTCATTTATTCATTCCTGTAGGACTGCAGAGCCACGAGGCCTCGCTTCAGAGCACCAGGAGGTCATGGTCACCCTGTGTCTTTACAGGACTACCGGCTGCAGTCCCCCATGGCTATGCAATGCATCTACCATGGTTTGGCACGTTTCTATTTTAATGTGCTTTACCAGACCTCTCAGGGCTTCACAGTGCTTGCCTATGCTTTACCATACCTCTCAGGGCTTCACAGTGCTTGCCTATGCTTTACCATACCTCTCAGGGCTTCACAGTGCTTGCCTATGCTTTACCATACCTCTCAGGGCTTCACAGTGCTTGCCTATGCTCTTCCATGCTTTAGTTACTGTGGGAAACTCTAAGGGTCGGGTAGAACAAAGCTCTTTTCCATGACCCTCAGTCTGGCACTGTCTTGTCATTCCCTCCCGTTTGCAGAACCGCAGCGACAGTAAGACGAGGACACAGGATCCTCCAGCTTGGGGAATACAGGACAGTTACGCTCTGCTATGCTCTAAACCCAGAGTAAACCCCTCTCCTTCGTAAGGTATTTACAGACTCTCCTATTTTCTTTCCATTCCTCAGGAAGGTGCTCACCCGCCTCGCCGACAGCAAAAAGCACAGAGCCGTTACCTTTCGAGAATCTGCTGCGGCGTATTTTAAACAGCAAGGTCTTAATCTCCCGTGTATTCAAATACAGAAGCACAGGAGCTCCAGTGTCACTTTCATAACTAAAGGCTTTGGCCACCCTCGCACTCCGGGAGGGGTAGACAGCAGGGAGAGCGATCGATACCTCATTATATATATAGCGAGAGCGCCGGCTGTTATAACAAGCTTTTTTTTTTATTTTTGCTTGCAGAAAGAATGGACTTGGGAATGAGGTCTTTGTTACAGTACAAAAGCAGTTTATATGTATTCCCCACACAGCTCACGAACACTGGAGGTGCAGGAGACGTCCTCCTCTCCCAAAAGAAAGCCAGCTTCTCTTTTACACCAAGGAGCTCGAGAGAGGTACTGGAGAAACAGTCCCTGCGAAGACCAGCGACTTCACACAGCCGGGACGGTCCCCCGAGCCCCCTTGAGCCCCCCCCCCCCCCCGAGCCCCCCGGACTCTCCCTGCATGCCACGCACCTGTGCTTTTACCAGGGGAGACACTCGGGGACCCTCGCTGTATTGTCCAATCGAATCCGCCTCCTGAGTGCTCCACTCCGGGTAAAAAGCTTTGCTGCTTCCTCAGGCATCAATTCTGACCTTTTTATCCAAATTGACACACACTGACTTTTAGAAAAACCAAATGTTAGAGCTTGAAATTGACATTCGGATGCTTTTAACAGAGCGCGTACCCTTTCCTTTTTTGAGACGTTTTCACAGCACAGGCACATCTCTATTAATGGTCACCCGAGTATGCCGCCCACAACGCCCCAGGACTCATCGGATCATTACTCTCTCAATACAAGCGAGTAACAGAGACAGGCCTGACCTATACAGAACACTCTGCGGAAATGACAAGAGGAAGCCCCATGCCACAGGAAAAGGTATAACATACAACACTAACGCTTTAAAATAATGGCCAGGCATTTAAAATGAACACTGGCTGAAAAGACCTGAATATCTTCTGCACTTCCTCGGAGTTCTAAAGTCATTCATTTTGAAAGCAGCCCCGTTAATTCATGTGGATTTAAATCTTACCCGTACTCATGTCGTGTTCCTTTGTAACAAATGACGCTGCTCACATGTCGAAGGCTTGCATTGATGCACGAATGAACACTTCTCACAACGGCAGGAATGCAAGCCTTATACATGTGATCAGCATTTTAGAAATGTCAGTTTTTACAGTTTTCAGCCCCAGATTTCACAGGGACAGCCACTCAAACAGTCAGCAACCACAGGTAATAGAAGCAGATGAGACACTTCTCAATCAGACCCCCTGTTACTACCACCAATATTCACCTGCGAAATGAATCAACTGCACGGATTTTCACCCTGTTTTTTTTTTCTTAAATAAAAATGTTATACATAATCTAAAAATGAAAACACTGAAGAGCCTTGCTCATCAACAGCTTGCTATTAACTATCAAGTATTAACAAAACATGAACATCAGCAGGCGTGTTAGCAAGATAAAGTAACAAATAAAACGAGAGCGAGAGTTGTTAGCAAGTAGGACCCAAGGGCACGGTTGAAATACTACCGATCCAGCGTGTCATCTCCTGCCCCCCCCACCCCCCCCACCCCCCAGGCTTCACAGCAGAGCAGTCTGAGTGCAGCTGGAACCCGTTACTCCCTCCTTCACACTTCACACTGTTTACCTTGTTAGCGAGAAGCCGGCTGCCTGGCCTCTAATCCTCGCTGCTGCTGCTGCTGCAAATGAGAAAATGAGTGATTTCTCCAGCCCGCTGTGTAATCAGCGTGCTCATTAAGAAGCTGCCCCCCCCGCCGGTCTTTCTCAGCTCATTAGCACTTTTTAGACAAGAGAATTAACACACGGGTGCAGTCTTTATAAAGATAGGGACGCGTTCCCGAGGGCTGAGGGACTGACATTCAATTCATTATTAAAACCTGATGGTCTCTCAGTACTGAGGTAGTGTGTACGGTGCAGTTCCTTATGAAATACACTAGCAGTTCCCCCCCATGTTTTGCCCCATAGTTTGCCATGGTTTGCACTGTGCTTTACCATACCTCTCTGCACTTCACAGTCCTTATCTAGTACCACGGCTCCCATCTGCCCCACAATGCCATTCCGCTGGCACTCGTATTCTCGTAGGGCGGAGCACGATTTGAACGACCTCGTACCGTGTACCGGTGCAGTGTTATAAACGGGGGGCACCGCACAGTACATGCAAGGGTTTTTTAAAACAAGCTGCCCCACGGGTGCAGTGGTATCCTTTGGGGCAGAAGATTGTGCCTGTCCTTGATACTGGAGCTCAGCTTGTGTAGGAAAGGAACCTCAGGCTCATGAAAACTGTACTTTACTGTTTCATTTCAGTTCTATTGTAATGAGCAATGAGTAATGACCCCGGACTCGTCGATTTGATCCATGCACAGCAGTATAAAGGCTCAGAGGAACAGCACCTATGGTTACTGCTTCATAGCTACTCTATTCTAAAAAGGTCATTAAAAACATGCGAAAAGAAGGGGGTGTAATGCTGTTTCCCCCTTAAAGTGTGATTTATTTAACTTTGTTCGAATGGTAATAACAGAGCCATGGTTTCAAACCAGTGCGGATCTCTTTGGCTCCCGGGTCACTCAGGATTCACAACGACCAGCTGGGAGGGAAACGCTGGTCTCCAGCCCCCCAGTGCGAGCTGGGTAACCTTGACAACAGCAACACAAAGCTCTTTACACAGGAAGGACCAGTGAGCCGGGGAGACAACAGAGGGATTGCATTACGAGAGAGGGAGAAGAAGAAAGAGAGAGGGAGAGAGAGGGAGAAGAAAGAGGGAGAAGAGAGAGGGAGAAGAAAGAAAGGGAGATGGAGAAGAGAGAGAGAGAAAAAAGAGCGGGAGAGAGAGAAGAGAGGGAGAGAGAAGATGAAAGAGAGAGGTAGGGAGAGAAGAAAGAAAGAGGGAGAGAAGATAGAGAGAAGAAAGAGAGAGGGAGAGAGGGAGAAGAAGAAAGAGAGGGAGAGAGAGAAGAAAGAGGGAGAGAGAAGAGAGAGAGGGAGAGAGAGAAAATAGAGGTAGAGAGAGAAGAGAGAGGGAGAGAGAGAGAGGCTGGCAAATTAAAATGCGAGGCCCAGAGGAGGTTGGACTCTGTAAGCAGTGAGACAGTGGAGAGATTGAATCAGAGACACGTTTTACCCATTACTGTACCAAACACACAGAAATGTGGTTTCTTGATGAAAGGGGATGAAGAAATCTGTTTTTAGGGAGAAAGAAAGGAGGTAGGAGAAATCTGTGCGCAGTATAATATTGCATCCTGCAGCCTCCTCAGTGGAAGTACAGAGTAGAGACCTTTTAATATTAGTAGATGGGGAGAGCGAGAGAGAGAGCGAGAGAGAGAGATACAGGTAGGTGACCTCTCATCACTGCCTCTGGGCTGAATGAGCAATAAATAAATAGAGCTTTGGAAGCAGTCGTAGGAAAGGTACTGCTTTGGATGACAAAGGTTGTGCAGTAATCAAAAAACAAAAAAATAAGGCTGTGGGTTTTTTTCTAGCAAAAGGATAGCTAGGTCATTAAAAGACAGCCAGGTCATTATTCTGTTAACATGAATACATACACACTGCTGTGCAAAAGTCTTAGACATGTTGCATTTTTCTACTCTGATGCATTATGAGCATCAACAATTTACTCAAAGCCTCCACTTGTGTTTTCTGCTATTATAACTACCTCGACTTGCATAAAGAAGGAAAAACATTGAGTGAAATAGCTCCCATCACTCGATTTTCTAGGTGTGGTATCTGAAGCATAATCAACAGAGAAACATCATCTTTGACAAACCCAGGACTAAGCTGTCTAACAAGGATGAGCAATACTTGAAGATAATATCCTTAAGGAATAGAAAGAAGACAAGCGTTGAATTGACAACAGAACTGGTAGAAGGCACAGGTGTCGTTGTCCATCAAATCAAACAGAACGAAGGTCACTCTTGAAATCAGGACTTGAAGGATGTGTTGCAGTAAGAATACCTCTGTGAAGAAAGGGGAACAAGACTAAAAGGCTAAAATATACGCAAGAACACAGAAATTGGACTATGGAACAATGGTCAAAGGTGCTTTGGAGAGGCAGTGTTTGCAGGTTCGTGCGGTGCACTTGCTGCACAGAGATGCACGCTGGTATTATTAGTCCCGGATTTCAGAGGAAAACAAATATGCTAATAAAGGATTGCAGCATGCAGAGCGAGAATCTACAGGCAAGGACGCTTGGATTCCGCTAATGCAGCCTGACGCTTGCAATCCTGTAAAGCACGAATACATTAGGAAGAGCGGCGACCGCGGGGGTTTAGTTTATATTACTGTTTTTTTTTTTTCTGATGTTCCTTCCAGGTAGCGAGTGAGTTTCCCGAAGGTTTATGAAAATTCATAGCGAAGCATGCGGCTTTGAACTCTGATGAACAGCACAATCAATGCAAGCACAGGCGTTCTTCTTTATAGAGAACAAAACTTTTCAGTATTCCGCCACTACAATGCACCTCTTCCAGTTCAGACGAGGGCTGGCTTGGTTTTTAATGGGTTGCTTTTGATTGGTTCAGCTCACACCGTGACATTGCACATGGAAAAAATGGCAGAGCCCCGGATTGCTTTTAAAAACACTTACTGTTGATTGGTACTCAATTGCTAACATGAAGGGGGGACCACTTGTTTTGAAAATCGACACACTGCTGACAGCCCTGAGGGTGTGATTGCAGGTCCAACGTGCTGAAGTAAGTACTCCCGTCACATCGGGTCCATTTCAGCTCAGGCGGACCACATTCTAGGGAGGTAGTGTAAAACAGTTTAAAACGTTGATCAATTCTGGTCGCCTCTAAAGTAACACTTCCATCGCTGGCTGGTGAGGAGAACGTGTCTGAGGATTGCATCACAATGGATGACCTCTGACTTAATTTTCCTGGGAGTGTGCCCAAGACAAATAAGGTTCGCTTTAATGCTTGCTGCAGAGGTTCCCTTGAGCTGGAGTGAGCAATCTATTGGATAACAGCATCACACGAGTCTCTCCAGAGAATGTGAGATACAATCGAAGGAAGGGGGCTTTCAAATGAAGGGTATGAATCACATCACAGCATCAACCACCGTGTAGCTACACATACTGTACCAACAGGCAACTGGAGAATTCAAACCCCACATGCGACAAAAAATACAAAACGGGCTTCTAAATGTGTAAACCGAAAATTCTTTCATCTTGGAAAATCTTATTAAGGCTGGACAGTGGAGTCCTCAATTACAGAAGGGAGCGGGTTTGTTCTCTATGCTCTCTCTCCCTCCCTCCCTCCCTCTCTCCCTCTCTCTCTCTCTCTCCCTCTCTTGTGCAGTACAGCATGGCAGTACAGTCATGTCATTAACTAGTGCCTACAGCTGGGCAGCTCTGTTCTAGTAGATCAAACAACTTGTTGGAGGTTTCAAACACAGCAAAGGATCTTCAAGGGCTTGTCTGTAAGTCGTTCCTTTAAAGTGGGCAAATCTACTTTCATTTGAATGAACTGAACAGGTTTAGCAGCCGAGCTCTGGGTTTATTGAATATAAATGTGAAATAATGTAAAGTCTGTTTCTCCCACTCCCCCCCCCTAAGCTGCTCAATACTGATTCCTCTTAAAAGGAACACACCAAGGCTTGGAAATGCATTTCTTACCTCTTATAATCACCAGCACCACGATCGGCGATTCCCTCTTTGAAGGAGCGCGACTAATCCAGGATTCGAGTTTTGTTAGCGCCAGGCAGTGGAAAGGAGGCGCACAGTAATTCACTAGTCCTCCGTTTTCAGTATTTCACTTCCTGAAGGCAGGAGTGTGGTTCCCCACTTCCAGAGGTAAGGTTACTGTGGAAGTCTGGGGGGGGAGTGGCAGTGTGTGCTGCCTGCGCTGCTGTCATAGCGGATCCCTCTTTCATGTGTCATGGGGCTGTCAGTGCCTGGTGCTGGAGAACGCTGTGGAGCAGAACTAGCCTGACAGCTTCAAACGGGCATTGACAGCAAGCGCAGCTCACCCAAAAAAACCACACACGGCACACAGATAATAGCAGCGGCAAGCACGGTTATTTATTTACAGGAAGACGTGCTTCCATGCTTCAGCCTTTCTTCATTTAAAATGTCCTGCATGATATATAGGCCAGGCACGCGGAGTCTCCTCTCCGAGTCCTTCCCAAGGGGATCCTGGCAGTTACGCGGTCATTCAAAGCAATCAGATGCGCAGTCATCTCATCTCCACTTCGGGGGAAGCATTAAAGGACACAGAATCGATTCACACCTCAGGAGGAAGGGCAGCAAGCCCACAGTCTTGCCACAAAGGGTAACCGCACTTGGAAGAAGTGAAATCTTTAACGTTTCGGGATTTACACAGAAGTCAGTAATGTAAAGGACAGCAGCACACTCTCATGTAGCTGTTCTTAATTATTACACCAATACAGCACCATATACTCACAGAGAGTCCATCGATACCAATTACATCTGCAAGAAATTCATCTTTAACATCGCACCTAAAAAGGACAAATCACCAGTAAAGCAAATATATTAATTTACTACAGAGCTACCAGATATCACAGGCTTGAAAGAACGGAGAAAACATGGCCCATATTTACAAAGCTTTAACCCATGCCTTATTCAAATAACATCGATCTTTTAAAGTGTGTTTCTAATCACTAAATAATTTATAAAAAAAAAAACACCTGCTGTTCCCAACATCATATTCACAATCTTCAAATAAGAACAAGCAGAGAGGCAGAGAAAGGGGTCAGGTCTGAAATACACATTACAAAAATACACTTCACATTTTCATACAAATCGATATAGGAGTATCTCACTTTCTATTTCACAGCCCTTAACAACAAAACGCATGGATACCCAAAATACTTTACACCATCTCTGTCCACGACCAAGCTGTAATTGGAATAGCTATATCTATATCTCTATATATAATCTGAGTTTATACTCTGGAGGAAAAATAAATAAAAACCAGCTTGGCTTCAAACTGTATCACTGGGAGAAAAAGACAAATAACAACGAGAGATTGAAACACAGACCTGTCAGAAGTGACTAAACTGTGATCGATGTGCTTCGTACAGTATAGGACTACCATACATTATAAATGATGCCTATACTAACTTAGACAAAATTGGAAAACGTCTCCCTTTGTATTCATTTCCTGTTTTCTTTTTCTTGGATTATTATTATTATTTATTATTATTATTATTATTATTATGTATTGTTACTTTGTAATGTTTCCTGCTTCCTGATTTTGCAGGCTTCTTTCTGTTTTGAGACAGTGCAGTATAAAAGGTGCTATATAATTAAAATGCTTTGAAAATGAAAGCGTTTCACCTTCTATGTGTAGTTCCCCACTTCACTTACAGGCTAAGATGGAACAGCGGCTCAAACACCAAACATGCCCACCGATCCCATCCGAGCGCTGACACTATGACATCATCAATGACATCATCAACGGCATCCTCCCACTGCCCGGAGCACAGAGTCAGCCCAACGCGAGGCTCGGAGCTTCCTCATGGATCACAGTAACGCCACTCTGATCCAATACGCTTTGGTATGCGTTTAATGAAACATGCGTCGAGTAGCTGAAGCAGAAGCAGCATCTCTTAAAGAGTTTGCTTATTCCTGAAAGGTAACAGGAGCAGACGTTTGCGATTCCGTTTTAAAAGGAGAAACAGCTCCATTTTGGGCTGCAGCGTGGAAGGTAATTGGTTTGAGTTGCATGGTGATTAGGGAAAGAAAGGCGCTGGGCTGCAGTGTGGAAGGTATTGATTGGTCATTAAAACTGCAGCAGAAAAAAAGCTTTGAGCTCAAGTGCTGTGTGAGAATCCACTACTTGGACAGAAGATATATTGAGACACTGATCTGGACAATGCAAGAATGAAACCATTAAAAGCGATCGTCTCTCTTCCAGCCCTATTTATCCAGGGTGCTCTCTGTTATCTGAGAGGCTGCGAGTGGCTGTGTGATTTCTGTGTAATTAATTTGCCTTCCTCAGAGACACACACACACTACGCAGTAACAGACAGCCTTGGCATTCTTACAGTGAGGTGATCCGAGGACAAGGGAATTTAATGATCAGTCAATGAGAGAGAGAGAGAAAGAGAGAGAGACTGTCTCTTTGTGTGTGTGTGAGAGAGACTGTAGATCGATTGATTCATGTTTACCATGGTTCATTCGCTGCCTCTCCTTTTCTTAAAACACGCATCCCTCCATGCTTGGCCATGGCTTTGACAATACTCTCCCATGCTTTCAATGTGCTTTGAATGACCTTGGTCAAGCTTTAGCTCTTAATTACACGGTGCTAGCACAGTTATTATTATTATTATTTATTTCTTAGCAGACGCCCTTATCCAGGGTGACTTACAGCTATTGCAAATATCACATTACAGATAAGAGCAGTTATAGAACACTTAAAAATATCTGCTTATAAAGAGTAAATTCCATTAAGAGCAAGCAGTAAGTACGATCAATGGAGAAGAACGAGTTCAAATAAGAGCAATTACAAAAATAAACGTGCACACGGTTTCCTTTAAGAGTGAAATCCAGTACAGGATACAGAAAGCAGAGTTGTGATTGAGAGCAGGAGTAGAATACAGCAAAGTGTGGAGCAGATGAGTGAAGTGCAGGCTGATGCCAGTAGTGGTACAGTTGGGTGCCAGATAGCCCAGTATAATCGAGAGTTGAGGGTTACAGGTGTGTCTTATTGCACAGACAGGTGTGTAATTGTGATGGGATAAAATGGCAGGCAGTTCGTAAGCAAGGTGTTTTGGAATTGCTGCTGTAGATGCTGCACTTTGCAATGCTTTTACTAGAGAGAGCGGACACAAATACACACAGATTATTATTATTAGTTTACTATACTACTGCAAAACGAGCTACAGATAAAATACCCACACGCTTTCACATTACGACAGGAAAGCCTTTTATCAACTGGAAAGAATACGGACCTGAAATAACAGACGTCCTTTCCTGTTATGAATTATTTATTTAGTTTGCTTTTCTAATATAATAATTCCAGTGTGTGCACAGCCTGTGTGTGTGTGTGTGTGTGAGAGAGATACAGTGAGAGAGAGACACACACACAGAGTTTGATATTACACTGTGGTTCTGCTGCAGTGTGGCTCTCCAATCTTCAGCACACAGACCACTCTTTTTTTTCCAATATAGTATCTTATTATCTCTATAGCCACAAGGAAATAGGCCTGGTGCTTATTATACAGAGAAATACAGTGCTGTTTCTGCTGCTTACTTCTCTGGTTATTACAGGCTATGGCAACTCTGTGTTATAAGAGCTTGTGTTATGAGCCCAGGCACTACAAGAAGCTGTGTACTTACTTTATGAAACTCTGTAATGCCTGAAGAAAATGGCACAGTGATCAAAACCTTTTTCCAACACACCTACAGATGTTTGGTATCTGGATTAAAGAGTAAAGCTGTCTAATTGTTCCAAATGAGTTCATTAGCAGCGCAACCATTTCAGAGCGCTGCCTGAAATTTATTTATCCCCTGCAAAAAAAAAAAAAAAAACAGGCTTTTGAAAATACTCCTCAAGACTGACGGTGGGAAGCATATCGGTGTTGCACACAGGCTTCAGTGCACAGCTAATATGCGTCCCCGCTTCACTTTGGAAAATGGAATCAGTCTGGAAGAGGTGTTTTCAAAAGCAATATCCACTGGAATCATTAGTAAATAACGCTCCACGGTACGGAATCCTACAGGACACACGTAACAGGAAACTACACAGAAAATCATTTCCAGTGTTAATAGATTGTAGAGCACTCCGGCATGGCAGGGTCTCCTCGCTGTGGCTTTTCTGCCCGTGTGGATTCACTTCTGAGTTGTCACGGAAACCGTACCTGAACTTTCTGACTCCCCTGTGTAATGGAACTGCCTACGTTGTCACGGAAACAACAACAACAACAGAAAAAAAAAGCCATTCCCACGTCTACAAGCTTTTAAGCAGCGGCTTTTTCATGAGTCGAAGAAGGTCAGAAACACAGACCAGAGATTGAATTGATACGGGAAAGCGCAACAGAGCAGAGAGCAGTGAGCAGCATTTCTGGACCTGCTTCAACAAGAGCTGTGTTTTTTGTAACACTGGGAAGTTGGCTCTTCTGAGCAAAAACTCAGACAGAACGAATGTGATCAATAAGTAATACACCTTGAGAACAAATAGGGCTGCATGTGTTTCATTGTGCTTCAGATTACAGATCACTTTGGTTTAGCACAGGACAGTACAGCGAGTCTACTGTAAGTAAATGAAAGGGCTTCCAACGACCTAAAGAACCGAGTGAATCTCCTTATCACTGCCGGTCAGACTAACAGCAAAAAACCCAAATGAAGCCCTGGAAGGAGCCAGCTGGCACCTCATTACACCTCTCTGGCATGGTCTGATATCCGCACACTGGAAGCTCTTCAGCAGCTGATGAATGCTCTCGCTATGGAATGCAGGCAGGGCTCCTGGGAGGTCTTGGCGTGCGGAGATGGAAGGAGGGGACTAAACGGGGGTTCAAGATGAGGTTTGGAGTGCAACGTGGAAGCATACGAGCAATGCACAGGCTTCTGCGTGGCATGCAGCACCTGCTCTCTTACAAACGCTTCCCCACAGCCCCACACTCAACCTGGAGGACTCTCTTCAGGAACAGTAATGCTATCTGAATAGCTAGCGTGGGAAGCATCGACACATACTGCACAAGGATATGAAACAAGAACAACAGAAAATAGCAGACGCCTGTCTAAACAGCAGCCCACAACTCCGTTTCTTATGAAGCTTTCCCTCCGAGTGAGCGATTGTACTGCCCCCTGTATACAGCATATCCACCCCAGTCCCAGTTCTACAGCCCCTGAACCCGGGGATCAGGGATCCTGAGCCCAGCGGAGCGCACGCACACACCCCTCCTTCCACCTGCGAGACAGACACGCGGCTCTGGTGAAGATGAAGTGTTGCAGCGATGGTGTAATTGTTCAGCCCCTGAGAAGCGACACACCTAATGAGGTGGAACTGTTAACTACAAACGCACCGAGCTGCTAAACCTCTGCCTCAGTGTGTATAGCGCGGGAGCTGCCACTGCAGCGATGGCTTTACTCCCGGTCACTGATTGGTCCTGCCCTGGGTAATCCGGCTCCTTTCATCTCAATCTCAGCCGCACTTCAGGAGCTGGTGTCTACGCTTGGCTGCTTGTGAACTGTGGGCTGGAAGGCAGATTCCCAAAGCGTTTATATTGCAAGCAATATTGTTTTCTGAATGAAAAAAAAAACACTCGCAATTTAAAAAAAAACTATTAAGAATCAACTAGTCTATGTACTGCACATGTCCCTAAATGAGAGTTGTCCCTTTCTGGAAGGTGAATCCTAATAACGACAGAGAGCTTTGAGAATCTAGCCCAGTTCCACCAGCTTGAAACGGATATCGGCACGTTTCTAAGTTTGGCATGGGTAACCTTGCGTGGTAATTGTCCCACGCATGTAGCACGGGTTACCACGCTAGCGGACGCTGGATCTGCAGAGAGAGAGAAAGAGAGGGGTCTGAATCGCCTTCTCTGCAGACCTCATTTCCATACAGTTCCACGAGCAATGAAATATTAAACAGCCCAAACGAAATCCACTCAGTATGTACTACTTGAAATAAACTGGCAAATGCAATATTTATTCCCCTTGATTTGCAAGTTCAACTACACCGTGCGTGTAGTTGAACTTGCAAGTTCATGTAGTTGAAGCGTTTTGAAGTTGCGGCTACGCTAACACGTGTTGATAGGCGGTCGGTGTTGCAGACGGAGTGCAGCCAGGATGAAAAGCTCCTGTTACAGCTGGGACAGAGCGGGCTGACTCGAGCCGCTGAGTAGGGTTGTGTGGCTCCATCTCTCACCCCTTTGCTAATCCAATCTGTGCAGGAGTTTTTTTTATAAATGCATGTTTCTTTCTTTCTTTATTTCCCAACTGGTTGTTAATAAACCCTGCAATAAAAGACGAAGGGAGTCCTGGTTGGAGTTATTGCAGTTCTCTGTTTATTGGTACACAGGCTACAAAGAATGGCCCGTCGGGGCTGGCTGCTGTAAAGAATGATTGAATTAATAATAAACTCATTAGCACGGCTCTCCCGAGGAGGGAGGAGGGTGTGTTTGTGCTCCTGACTGCTAGGGGGCTGATGCACCCTGTACAGCACCATTTGTTCCCCTCTCCAAATAAGTTAAAAAAAGGGCCAGTGGCTTCTGTATCAAATGCATGTTTATCACGTGTGTGTGTGTGTGTGTGTGTGTGTGTGTGTGTGTGTGTGTGTGTGTGTGTGTGTGTGTGTGTGAAGCATCTGCTTTACTAACCCGTGCTAGTCACAAAGCTGGAGCAGCGTGCAGCAGCAGCCCGGCAGTTCTTCATCCAATTACCTTCCAGAGGGGAACGGGGCTCTGATTCCCTAATTAATGTATGCACGGCTGCTTAGCAACAACAGAAGATTGAAAAGTGAAAAAGAACTGTAAAGAAGGGCAGGATGTTCATCAAGACGAGGTAAGAGGGTCGGTCTAACTTCCCCTCTCCCTATCCACCCAGCCCTCCCTGCTCAACACGCTCAATACAGGGAGCTGCTTACAGTTTTGCACAATACATGTACTTTTTAAAATTTATTTTTATTTTTTACTCTAGTGTCAGCTCAAATAAGGTTCATCATTGTGGTGATTTACGGTCCACTGCTGTTAGCTCATTGTAATGGACCACAGGGTGTCCGGGGGAATAGCAAAGCCATCACAGAGGAGTAGGACGCGTAAATAAAACTACATACGTCACGTTAAAAAGTGCAGTCACCAATTATAGTAAAGAATCCTCACATTGCCGTGGCAGCTTAACCACCGAGTCTTCTCCACACAAAACATACCTGACGGGACAACCGGGCGTGCACGCAGCGGAGGGCTGCGGTTCCTCTCTGCTAGCCGGCCCTTGGGGTTCCACGCTGTGATTGGCTGTGTGCTGAGCTGGAGGTTAATTCATTCGACCGGAGCAGTGTGGGAGGGGACAGTATGCTAATGAGATGAGAGAGAAGAAAGAGGTCACATGGGGGCTCACTGATCTCAATACAGGTGTAGGAGGGGTTACTGAGGGTGTAATCGGACTGCTTAGAAGTAACGCTAGCGGTGGAGCTGAGGGACTGGGAGGCACTGGGAGGGACTGGGAGGCACTGGGAGGGAGGCAGTGTGGTCAGTGGTTAGAGCTGTCAAATGTTGCGATTGCTTGGGTTGCTCAGGCAGCGGACAAATGGTGTGTTTATTTTAGTTGCAAGCTGTAGCCATTATATTAACACATACGAAAGACTTGAAAAACGAGGTAACTTCAGAATAATTGTACCTACTGCAAATGAAATAGATCTCCGGGGGACAGAAAAAAAATGCAAACCAGATACAAAGCCGCTGATCCCTGGTCATGCTTTCGTTGATGAGCCCTCAGATGGTATCTGCTCTCTTTTTTTCCCCCACAGAAAACTCACTGCGAAGCAAAAGACTCCTTCAGACTGCTTATTAGCGTGAGTGATACGATTGCACATTAAATTAAGCAGGCTCGTCTTTTCTGAACGCTACAAGCTTGTCTTGCTGCGTCGCGTTAACTGCAAAAACGCACGAAATAGTGTGAAATACACCGCGTAGACTGTCAAACAGCTGAACCGTGGCGCTAATTGGAAACATTTTCTTAAAAAAAAAAAAAAAGCGACGTCTCCTCTTTCTCACAAGTATAAGGCTTGCATTCCTGCATGATTCAACACTTCTCACAATCCTCTGCAAGGCGAGGAGGGCATGAATTCATCATGATTTATGCCTTACGCATGTGATCCACATAATTTGTTTTAAAAGGGACATGGCATGAATACGGGTAATATTAAATCCACGTGTATTAACAGGGCTGCATTCAAAATAAATGAATGAACTCAGAGGAAGTGAATGAGATATCCACGTGTTATTCATTATCAATTTGCGGGCGTTATTTGTTAAAAGTGTTAACAAAACTTTACTATGAAATAAAAAAAAGGATGAAATGCAGAAAAAGCTGCTGTAGAACAGCGGATCGTTACCAGAGGGACGGATACCAACTAGACGCTCAAAGCTGAATACAATCCCTCGCTGGAGGAGATGCAGAGCGGGCAAATTGTGCGGTCGGAGCAATTCAGGAGCCAATCTGTGTCTCCAGGACCCTGGGGACGCGGTGCTCCCGAACAGAGAGCAATTAAACTCACACAGCAAAATAAAAAAACAACAAAATGAAGTCTGTGCAGCAAGTTTGGAACCGGAGATCGAGGCATTCATGTGCATCTCTGGCAGTGTACCCACAATAGCTGACTGGATTCATATCTCTCAATAGATAGACACACGTCTTTTGTTTTTTACCTACTTCGGGTCTACCTAAAAAGACAAAAGACATTTTAACATTACAAAGGAAACTGGTACCGAAATATAAGTTGTGACTGTCATAAAGCCTTAGATTTAGTCTTGGGTTTACGGTTAGGGATAGGATTAGGATTAGGATAAGTGTAAGGGTTTAGGGTTAGGATAAATGTAAGGGTTAGGGTTAGGATAAGGTTAAAGTTGGATTCAAATTCAGATGTCCATGAGAGCCTACCATGTGAAAGCTGTGGCAATGCATCCCCAGTAACCCTGCAATACTGCCAGCACTTCACCGGGACCCTGCAATACTGCAATACTGCCAGCACCACACCAGGAACCTGCAATACTGCAACACTGCCAGCACCACACCGGGACCCTGCAATACTGCAACACTGCCAGCACCACACCAGGAACCTGCAATACTGCAACACTGCCAGCACCGCACCGGGACCCTGCAATACTGCAATACTGCCAGCACCACACCGGGACCCTGCAATACTGCAATACTGCCAGCACCACACCGGGACCCTGCAATACTGCAATACTGCCAGCACCACACCGGGACCCTGCAATACTGCAATACTGCCAGCACCACACAGCCCTGTTTGATTGCAGAGAGAGCTTCTGAAATATTCAGGGGCGAGGGGGACAGCTGCACATGTCGATAATGAACATTAAAGAATCGCTCTCAGAAATGGGTCACAGATTGGCGATCCCCTCAGCATCTTGCGAGACAGCACTTTTGCTCCCGGTTACAGTATTTAGTTTTTTAAAACATTTATTTGCTGAAACTTCAAACTGTACCAGCTGGTGGGGGGCAGCACTAGCAAACAAGATGACATCAGCGTCGATGATGAACTGTGTGTGCGATCTATTCTGCAGCAGCCATATGTTACATTTCTTTATTCCTTGACATGTTTATTTTCTTACAGGAAATCAAAACACAGCAACACCCCTCCTCCATATACAATCCCCTGCATCTCACAGTCCCATTATCCCTGGCCCCCCTCCCTCCCCATAATCTAACAGAACACCCCTCCTCTATATACAATCCTCTGCACCTCACAGTCCCATCATCCCTGCCCCCCTCCCTCCCCATAATCTAACAGAACACCCCCCCTCTATATACAATCCCCTGCACCTCACAGTCCCATCATCCCTGACCCCCTCCCTCCCCATAATCTAACAGAACACCCCTCCTCTATATACAATCCCCTGCACCTCACAGTCCCATCATCCCTGACCCCACTCCCTCCCCATAATCTAACAGAACACCCCTCCTCTATATACAATCTGCCGGACCTCACAGTCCCATCATCCCTGACCCCCCTCCCTCCCCAGGTCACAGTATGATATGGTTTGAACCAACAATAACATTGCAGTTACACAGGGAGCCAATGCAATACATGTCCCCTGGATTACCTTAGCCTTGGTCTGAGATGTGGTTCTGTTAGGCTTTGTCAAGGTAACACGTCTGCATTTTAATGGGATCCCAGCTACGTTTTACAATCTTTTTGTGCGAGCGTTATCCGCAGAGAGTTTCCAAGCTGTGAATCCTCGACGTCTCGTCCAGCGAGGGAGGCAGCGTGACCCTGTAACGAGCCCATTCCATTGGGGAAGCTGTCCTGCAAATGGCTTCCTGTGTGTGTTTTTATTCTCCAGGATACAGAGCTGTTAATTTGAGCTGGGCAGTGAAAGGCTGAGCCTGTGTGTTGGGATATCACACCTCTGGAGCTGTGCCGGGCTGCTGTGCGCTCTGCGCTGGTCCTCCCCTCACCGATGGAGCTGCTGTACTGCCTGCACACGGAACACGATCCGAAAATGAGGCAAGCTGCTGGTTTAGTTATTATTATTATTATTATTATTATTATTATTATTATTATTTCTTTCACTCGGTCCTCTGGTATTGCAATACTTTCTGCATGCTTTCAGCTTTCCCCTCCTATGTCAAACGTTTTAGCTCAGTGTTTTGCTCATATGTTTCCTGTTCTTCACTGCACAATGCTTTAGGGGACTTTATCAGGCTTCACGTGATAAATAGCACAGTGAAAGCATGGTAAAGCATTGTAAAGAATAACGAGGTATGGCAAAGCATTTTAATAAACATGGCAAACCAGGGTAAGCTATGATAAATGCATTTTATAACTAGCATGGGAAAACTAAAACAGTGGTAAACTTTAATAAAGAAATAGCCATTGGAATTGCTATGGCAGAGTTTCTTAGGAACTGCTTCAATAAGCAGGTACTAATAGGTACATTCTGAATACCCCAGCTGGCCTAAACTGGCTTCACGGGCTGTTAAAAACCAAACGAAGTAATGAAGCAGCGACTGTATAATATTCACAGACAGGGCGATGCAGAGTAACCCATCTGGTACTCATTGTGTCGTGACACGAGGCCTCTGTGAAGCAGAACTCTCCTCTGAATGTGGGGACGCGCACCTGGGCTTCTGCGGACCCTTCGTTACCATTTCAATCCTGACCCGCGGCTATGCTAATCCTGAACTTCATCTGCCAGGAAATAAACAGCCAAGGATATACGGAGACGCAGCGGTACAGAAAGAATGGACGGGAATGAGCAATTCATGTGCTAACTCGTGCTTAATAGAGGCGCACAGTGCCCCTTGTCAACGACTTCCTCTCTCTCTCTCTCACACACACACACGCACGCACACACACACGCACGCACACACAATTAGCTCCTAAAACATGTGATCTTTTTAATCTTTTTTTTTTTTTTTCTTGAACTGATCCAAATTAAAATCTGGATTGAATGGACTGCTTCCCTTCTGGTATTATAGCGGAAGCAGTACACTTCAACCTCGATGGAGCTTCGCTTTGATTCAGCCCATATTCCTGTACTGTAGCCCCCAGTATCCAGTACTGCACTGTAGATCTAACTACCAGGACACACTCCCTGCCAACCTCCATCACAGTCCGACAGCTCTAACCACTGGACCACACTGCCTCCCAGTCCCTCAGCTCTAACCACTGGACCACACTGCCTCCCAGTCCCTCAGCTCTAACCACTACACCACACTGCCTCCCAGTCCCTCAGCTCTAACCACTGGACCACACTGCCTCCCAGTCCCTCAGCTCTAACCACCACACCACGCTGCCTCCCAGTCCCTCAGCTCTAACCACTGGACCACACTGCCTCCCAGTCCCTCAGCTCTAACAACTGGACCACGCTGCCTCCCAGTCCCTCAGCTCTAACCACTACACCACGCTGCTTCTATCCCATTCCTCTCAGAACACACATTCTTAAAAATAAATCTAAGCTCCCCAATTCCCCAAACGCCCTTCCCCGAAAAATGTGTGCAGTTTTTAATAAAACAGACTGGAGGATGGATGGGAAATGAACAGTTTTAATATCGTGGATTTCCATCAGGCCAAATTAAAACAAAAATGATTGTTTCTTAAACAGAGGAGAGACCTGGGCCAGAGGCCATGCTACACACAGAGAGACTAACCAATCAAATTCGATGAGTTTAATTGGAGAGAAAAAAAAACCCCAAAAAACCTGACAACTAAAAAAATGAATCTCCTTGCACACCTGAGAACATTCAAAGATTATGAAAATGATTTCCCCATACAGAATAAATCTTAAGCACAACTTACACTAATTCAAGTAAGACAACTGTTTTGGCTCGTGCCTGCTCAAGTGCTGCTCCGTCGCATGCAGTCCTGCCCCTGCTGTTTCTCCTTCTCCCTGCAGACACTGCGAGCGGGGGCTGTGTGTTGTTCAGGGGAGGGGGGGGCCAGTTACTCACAGCCTCTCCCTACATGTTTAATAAAAGAGCACAGCAGCTTTCAGCGCACCCTGGCATTTCCGACACTCTCTCAAACCGGTAATTTATGCTAAAGGTCGTGGAAGGTTTTCTGTCGTTTGCACTGCGGTGGCTGACTTCAAAGCAGGAGCCGAGAGAAACGTCTTTGTCTCGGCTAATAACCGAATAAGCGGAGAGAAAGAGATTCCTTGCATTGCGAGACGCTTTTTGAAGCTTCATCTTGGTCTGCAGGCCTCCGTGGGTCAGTGGCTTCCTTCTCACAGCCTGTTAACATACTGACTTATTCATTTATATATTTTACTTGGAGAAGCACACTGGCTCTGTATTAATCCAGGGTGATTATTGGCCTGCTTACTGCCATGGCTTCATACAATAAAAATGCAGTTCATTTTAGAAATACTAAAAATGAAAGTTCATTGACAAGCGTTTCGAGTAAAAGTCTTTCTCAACGTCTTCAGTGTTGGCTGAGTTTCGGTTCACGTTCTCTTATCACTGGGTAGCGAGGTCTCAGACCCCCCTGTAGGTCACAGGGAGGAGACGTGTGAAGGATCTCCTCATGCTTCCTCTCAGAGGAATGTCCTTGTGCTGATTTTGCACGGATCAGACTCGGAAACAAGAAAAAAATGGACAAATTCGATGTGCAAATCCAACGAGGAGGATCTGCAAGAAAAATGTGCTTGATGAATTTTAAAAGGGGTGGCGTTACGATCCGCCACTGTTTACATCAACGAAACCCCGCTGTCACCTCGTTTTCAAAAGAATAGCTGTGGGTAGATCACACATTACAAACCGACACAAAACATCACAGGAAACCATGGAGAAATCGGGATCTCTACAGAGCGTCGCTCATACCTACAAAGAGGAAATTCAATAGGACATGTTTCAACTGAACGCCTTCCTTAGTGTCTTCAAGTGAATAGGGAGACAATAAAATATTTGTCACTTAATTTACTTTGAAGTTCCCTTTAATAATATATTGTAGCCGTGGATGAGACTCTAAGCTCTACCCTGTTATGTCTATATGCATGGTGAAATCATAGAGAGGTATGGTAAAGAACATTGAAAAACAAACCATGGTAAACTAAGCCTTATAAAAGTTTCCCATAGTAAAAGCATAGCAAAGTGTAAAAGCATGGTAATGCATAGGTAAGCATTGTAAAGCACAGAGAGGAATGGTAATGCATAATAAAAACTAAAAATGCATGGTAAACCGTGGTAAACTATGGTAAATGCATAGTTTAACCGTGGGAAAAGCACGCAAAATGACTGTGCAAATGTACTGTGGTAAACTTTTGTAAGGGGCTGTGTATGTGAGAGAGAAGCACCGGTTTAGCTTTGAGAGAAATAAAGCAGCCATCAGAAACAGCTAGAGAATCTCAGTGATGTGCACAGTGTGGGTCACCTGACCCCTCGAAACACCTGCCCGCTAGCAGCTTCCTTCAAGTGATGTCATCGTACGAGCGCGTGTTAGCCCTGTCAACTCTTGAAAAAATGATTCAAAGTGTTTTTTTTATTTTAAAGCCGAGTGCTTTAGGCAAAAACAAGCCCTACCATCTGTTCAGCACAGCCGGCTTTCCCTCACATGCTGGCGTTTCTTTGTTAATTCGGGGCGGGTGGCGCCCCGTTCTTTCAGTTTGTTTGTTTGTTTGTTTTTGGAGGGGTGTTTTTCGAAGCTCATTAAACGTGGAGACGATGCCAGCTAGATCAACGAGAAGCTCTCAGACAGTATATCCCCGAGTCCCGTGCCAATGGCTTCTGTGTGGAGGGGTTTATTTTTGTTTTGTGGGTGTAGAAGGACAGGCCAGGCTTTTCAGCACCAGCCCAGCAGAGAGAATCCCAATACTGAGATTTTAAATCGGATGAACCCTAACCCTGATCAAAAGAATGTCTTTCTGCACCCGGTAAAGAGCGCGGCCCGTCTTTCTGCACCTGCGCCTTTTATTTTCAGATTGAAAATACATTATTTTACTGTACGGCTGGAATTTGAGAGTACACTGCAGCCTCTAATATTAGATCTGAATGCAGCAATGCTGTTTGTGGTTACAGTACGGGGGTTTATAGGGGATGCAATTGTTTTGCAGAAGCGACTGTTTTAGCATCAAAATGTAAGAGTTGAGCACCGAAAGTCATCTCGGATGCAAGATGGTGCCAATGCCAGGTGTTTTTGTTACTTATGTTTTTAAAGCCAACTGCTTTGGGTAGAAAAGGGAAAATGACAGCGGCTCTGCCACGGGTTATCTTGCTGAAATCACGCCCGTCACAGACTGAGAGTCTGCGCCCTCACTCATCATGAGCTTCACCTGCAGTCCCATCTGGGGCGCCAGACTGATGGTCTGTGGTGAATTAATCCGACTCTTTGAGAGACACAGTGGATTAGGCAGGCGAGTCTACCTGCGTTAGATCACTACTATGAAATCGTGAACACACTCAATAAAAACACCATTTCAGAACGCTCCAGCACATTTTGCCATAAGTTTCGTCTCGTGCAAGGCAGACAAGCCACTGACAAATTCCCAAGACACAGACAAAGGCATTCACTTTAAAGTGCGCTCTTTTATAGAATGTAACCAGGATTTCTGTAGGTTAATATGTGCGGTTCACCCCGTCTCTTATGGTATCAGGGTGTCCTCTCACGAAGACGCTAACTGGAAGTAGACTATCTTACACAACATGTATACAGAAATGCACAGTGGCAGTCCAATACCTTCGGGTCAGCCCTTTCAGTTTTCATCCATGGAGCTCCAAGTCAACTGAGGCTGAGATCCAGCTCAGTAAAGCTCTTTGCCAGTTTTGCAAGCCACCCTCCATCTGCCCTGAAAAGAGCCATTTCATATTCCTTCAGATCTCCGATATCAAAACCAGCCTCAGCTGCATTGGACACAGCACTCAGGGCTTCATTTAAGACTCCTACTGCAGAGCGGTTTGGGTTCTTGGAGTCTAATTAGATACAGCTGAGGTTCATTAGACACACTATGCATCTTTAACAGTGGAGTTAATTTATCACTCCACTTCCTAACGCACCGAATGACCGATGATGCAAGCACAACTTCCTGGGCCCTTGAGGTTAAAAGCGTTTCATCGTGGTTTGCTCTGCTTGTCAATAACATCGGGTGTTTGCTTTACCAATCCCTGCTCCTCGTTCCACATTTCTGTAATGCAGTTAGCTCTGTTTCAGCAGCCCTGAACGCAGTGTTGTAAAGCACATACTAAGTATGAACATTGTATTCATGTCTTTGGAGCTGAAGGAGACGTTTTGCATTTTAAGACTTAGATTTATTGACTTACTGGAGTAATTAATAACTTGAGTCTAGAGGGAAAAAAAATGCACAAAAAAAAGAAACCTCAAGGCTTCAGTACAGTAATTCAGTTTATTTATTTATGCATTTATTTTTTTTAATATTAATTGCAGAAACATGGCAGTTCATCGCTTTTTCAACTGCTCATTCTTCGAGGGAATGGCAGAGTAAACGAATAGTAATTTGTGCACAGTATTTGTGAGCACATTGAGGTGTGTTAGTTTGCAGCCCTTGAGGTCAGCTCGTGATTTCACAGCAGCAGTGATTCGACTGAACCTCTAAACGCTGCTGTTTATTAAATTCAGGCTGGTTACCCGGTTACTGTCCCACCGCTGCATCCCATTACGGAGTTCAAACAGTCTAATAAAGTTTGAAATCCCCAATCCCAGTGCAGCGCCCCTTAAAGCAGCACTCACAAGCAGTGCGCTCGTGCATCACTAAAGGGACTGCTAAGTCTTTTAAACACCCCTCTTAAGGTCACAGCTTTAGATGAAACGGTTTCCCTTTCAGTATTTCTATCTGGTGAAAGCACAGATTCCGATTACCTTTATAAAACTGACTTGCAATTTTCAAATCCAGATGGTTTTGATTGGGGTGCTGTACCCTGCAGGATAGGTGAATCCAATCACCCCTGTGTCAATCCAGACATTTCATTAGAACGATTGTGCTACTGTAATGCTCCGAGCTCTCTTCATTTTTAATGAGAGCTGGTGATGACAAGCAATCTCTCACACATTATTACCCCAGATTACTGTTCTGCTCAGCTGGGTCTCTGGCTGCCTGCATTAAGGCTCTTTATAAGCAATTATGCAGTGATCAAGCTGCCATGGTATCTTTAATTCAAACAGTATTATTATTATTATTATTATTATTATTATTATTATTATTGGTTGTGTTATTATTGCAGAGATTTTAATCATAGCACTCGTGTGGTAGTAAATCAAGGTATGCAGCTATCCATTGAATATGCCACTGCCTGGGGAAAATGATAGAAGCATTCTAATGATTTCCTACCCTTCGCTGTGGTGGGTTTGTTTGCATGTAGTTTCTGGTACAATATTCACTGTGCCTCAGTCCCACTCAAGCTGTACAATGAGCCAGGGCAGCCAGATCCCCTGCTGGTAACAACATCTCAGATCTGAGCTTCATCCCGGAGACTATGGGGCTATCCTGGGGAAATCGCATCAAATCACACAAGTGCAAATAAATCACATCAAATCACACCAGTGCAAAGAAATCACATCAAATCACACTGTTTTCCAAAGTGTGTCCTAGTTATTATTCGTGTTTTCCGTTGAAAGTTGACAAAGATAACCTTATCCATTAGCACTGAATCCAGGACCATTGGGCATTAAGGCTAGACTTCAGACAGAGGGTAGGAGACACGTCTTCACACAGGAGAGTGGCAAGGGATGGAATTGGCTACCAAGGATTACCTAACCATGTTGTTGATGCTAAATCATTGGGATCCTCTAATACCTGACTTGACAAAGTTTGGAGATCCATCAGCTGCTCTGAACGGGATGCGCACTGACAGCTGGAACGACCTCCTCGTAAACTATGTTCTTCTGTTACGTTTCGACTAGAACTCTCACTTCACTGTAGTTTTTCTGAATTCAGCTCTATTGAAATAGTTACAGATCACACTGAATGCTGGACTGAAATGACTCGCAGGTATCCATACAAGGAGCAACGCAATCTTTTTAACTGGACTGGTATTCACATGTGGGATCCTGAACAATTTAGAGGTCTCTTCTGATATCTTTCTGAATTGTGAGAGGCTTGCAGAACAAGGGAGCTCTGAGCTGAGCCGTGCCCCCTCTCTCCCTGCTCCGTGTTATCTCAATGGAACAGACGGACTGGGCTTTTTCAATCGCGGGATTATCACAAGAGGCTCCTGCTTGTCATAGTGAAAGGCGAGGGGCCGAGTGTGATCTCCTTGTGATTACATTGAGAGAGTCGAGACTCAATGGGAACGCTCTCCGTTGCTCTAGATCTTTTGTCTCTTTTTCACTCTTTTCTGTATCATTTCAATCGCTGAACCATCTTGCTCTCTGTCGACAAGCAGGAGGGGAGGTTTAGAATATTTTAAAAGGCCAGTCGGTCAGCAAGCGTTTCTGAAGCCCTTCTCTTGTCATGAAGCATGGAGGCCACAGCTGCAAGAAAGTAACAAAGTCTTCTGTGATGGTGTTACAAACGCTCAGAGGGGTACTCTACCCAGGGAGCGCAGTTCAGACTATAGCAACTAAACTCAATTCCACAAAAAATGAGGGGCTCAGGGGATTTTGCCACTGTGTAGTCCTGTTTGTCTTAATGTGATAGTGTAAGTTTTTTAAAATTTTCTTTTGCAGCTGTCTTTGTTTTATAACAGCAGTTCTGCATTCAGTATGTAAAGAGTATTGAGGCGTCTCCATACAAAACGGGTTTTAAGAAAGGACACATTTGTTTTTAAAAATAAACTTTAATACAGTCAAGGAAGCATAACACGTCTGTGGTGGTTTATTCATTTAGAAAACAACGTTGCTACTTTCAACAGCACGGTCTGTTCTGCTCCTCCGAGTCACGTCATTAAAATAAAACAAGCATCAGCAATCTCCTTGATTAGTTATTCTGGAGGAGTTTTCAGGCTTTGCAAATCCACAACATGAAAACAGGGACTATCTACTCTAAAAAAATGATCGGAGGAGCCAATCTTGTGCAGCGCACGCACCCAAAAGAGCAGCCTTCTAAATATCTTCTGAAAAGATAAACGGGGACAGTGTAATAAAAAAGATACAGAAACCAGAGAGTTGTCACTTTGCACAGGTAGCAGGAGCCTGCTGAGAATCACCATGAGGAATGAATCGAGAAACGTGTACAGCGATGAGACAGGAAACATTATACTGCTCCTTTCAGAGCTGCGCATTTGTAGGTTATTTCAAGGGTTACAAGGAATGCATCTACTCCCGTCTACCTCGTCAGTAATTAATAACATTTGGGGTTGACTGATAAATCATTCAAAATATGACCTGATTATCTTTCAAGGATACCAAGGTGCTGAGTGAGAGAGGAAGCAAACGGCCCGAGAGAGATCAAATGAGCCACGCCCGCCCTAACCCCCAGTCGTTCTGCAGCTCCTGTCACAACAGTGTTTATGACAGGTAGCAAGGGGAGCAGAACTGCCAGCGTTGCAGATTGATGACAGGTAATAGCTGTTATTGCTGCAGGACAGACAACTTGTCAGTAGCGGTTGGTGGTTGTGCAGTTTCTTGAGTATCTACTCTGCAGCACCTAGCCCATCTCCCCAGTCAGCAATCTGTTTTAGCAGCTTCCCCTCCCCTCCCGTAATGAATTTACACTGGAGGCATAGATCTTCAGAGACAGGTTCTGCTAGCTCTCTTGTTTTTTTAGTTTTTTTCCCCTCAAAACGAAGGAGTTCAGAACTCAGAGGAGGTGCAGAAGATATTCAGCTGTTATTTTTGTGCTCTTCTGCAGCAATTCATTCTGAATTTGCGGTCGTTATTTGATGGTATTGAGAATCTAGTTCACAATCCGATTTCCGCGCATACGTGAGGTGCTTCTTGTTCTATAGATTTCTGTGACGGGGGAGAAGACGGGGGATGGGTCGTTGCTGGATCGTTTACCTCCGACAATCAATGCCTCTCCTCAGCCTTAACTCTGCCTGCACCAAAGCGAAATCTGCCCTCAGTATTTTGCTGTTCATTTGCTGACTCCTTGATGAGGGACACTGGCGATCAGACACACTCGGCTGACACTGAGTCAGGCTGGCAGAGAGACTGGGAGACTGAGACAGACAGAGAGAGAGCTCCTTGGGGATGGGGTATTGTGTGCTCTCTGTACCCTCTCATTCTCCACACCCCTGCCTCCCTCGTCCTTTCTCCCCACATCCCCCACTCTCGGTTTCTCTCTCTTTCGGTCTCCTAACCTCATTAGCACTTTCTTTCCTCTCCTCCCCCTCCTTCCTCAGCCCCCCACCCATGTTCCTCTTTCCCCCGCTTCATTTCTCCACCACACTCCCTCCCTCCCTCTCCCAGTCTCCTTCTCTCCGGTGGATTCCTCCTGATTGCCTTGCCCGGTAGTCTGAAGTGTTTCCCCAATTATCAAAAGCTACCGTTCTGTGCAGATTTTACCAGATATGAGCAATTAGCAGCAGCGTTCAAGGTACACATGCATCCAGCGTGGTCATCAAGCCTGCGTTTCACCAGGACAGGGCCGTGCAGACGGCTGTGACGTCTCATTTACAAGAATGTCCCTCAGGGGGAGGGGGCTCCAATCGCATGCAAATACCTTTTCAATAGGGTCTTCAAAGAAACAGAGGGGTCCGACAGATTGATCCTTCAAAATAACGAGTACTTAGTCAGCAGGGGTAAGAGCAATTTGTGTCCCGTCTTAGAATACAAGAGCTAGTGTAATGGCATTATGGGCAACTGGGAGCCACAGCCATACTGCCTTGTAACTGTTTTGAGGTATAATGGGTTGCCTTACAACGAGGGAGCACTGCATTATCCCAGACAAATCTGAAAAAAAACCCGAAGTGTCGTTTTTAATGTCCTTGTCTCTGCGTTACATTCGACAGTTTGACACGCTGCGTCTGGGTAATGATATGGTGCTGAAGGGCAAGACCACGTCCCTCGACGCCAGCCTGATCACTTCAAGGACGGGATGCTGGCCGCTGTTCACTTACTGTCAGCGCTTGTGCCAGTAATTAATACCGGCTCCTTCTAAATGGACACCGAACTCCAGGAGCAGGGAAATGGATTCTGTACTCCATTAAGAATGCTCCATCAAATTGGAAATACAAGAAAGCTATTTAGAGTGCTGATTGAACGAGATAATAGATCATACAAGGCATACCAGTACATAGTGCACTGATGAAGATCGAAAGAATTCTTTATTAGGATACAGAATATGAAATATGACTCTAGGAGCCAGATTTTCAAAGCTTTTGTTACAGTCTTTAATTGACTTCTAATTTTCTGAAAGGAGAACATTCCATGTAAATGATATAAAAGTGAGAAGCAGTGTCTATAAAAGGCCATGAATAGCACAGGAGTATATGCATTATTCAGTTCTTGGTAGTTTAGGTATTAAAGCCTGGAGTAAACGCTTTGAGCCCCAGGTATGGATCAATGTGCTACTGTTTCAGGACTATGAAAATGTCGTCTTTAAACCACACATGAGCAACAGTGTAGGGCTTGAATGACTTCCATAATAAAACATGACAGAGTACCACAAGAAAAATGACTGAAGCGAACCAATCCGATTGCTCACATTTAGAAGGACCAATAGTTTTTAATTACTTACTTTAATTAAATATGTTTTGAATTACTTACAGAAGGAAATGCGTTATTTGATTGAGTTAGTTGAGCAAGTCAAACGGTTTCATGCATTTTTGTTTTGAGGGTTTGTATTGCGTAATTATAATGATCAATGACTTGCACAGAAATGCTAGACTCAACCCCCACACTACCAGCAACAAGACAATGAAGGTGGAACAAGCCCAGCATTTCCAACACTGCTGCACCGTGCCATTGCGTTAAAAAGGCTGCCAGTCTCTATTGCCACATAGATCACCTCTGAACACCACCTGCTAATAGTGATTACCATTGCAGAACATCTACTTCCAGCTCTTCACACAGGACAGAGATACTGAATGAAGCTGCGTGTCTGCGCTGAATGGGGTCACAGCTGTTCAGTCTCGTCCCAGGGGTCAGTGCCTCCGTGCTTCCTCTGGGTTACATTAGAGACCGAAACACTGAAAATAACTAGACTTCTGGACACACAATTTAAAATGTTTATGGGGGACAAATGGCAGCTGACTCATGATGAGGTCATCATGCATTTGCGTCTTCCACGTGCCCCCATGTAAAGTCTTTTTTTTTTCTGTATCTGTCCCCTTCTGAGGATGCCGTGCATGAAAGGGTTAAGAAGATCAATCTGTAATGCATACAGGCAATTAGCTTAATGAATGCACTGCAATACTGAGATATCATGAACCACGTGGGTCTTATCTTATTACATCTGAGCAAAAAATCTCTACAGGGCAGAAATACATCCCCGCCTCCCCCCATCCCACATGAATTGAATTAGTCAAAGCGTTCTCATATTTCAGATCTCACTATTCTCCTGCACCCCCTGCCCCACTTCACCCTCAATCTTTTTATTTAAAGAGCTTTTAAAACTGATTGCAACACACTGTGCCTGCATTTTGATTTGGTTTAGAGTTCTACCCCTATGAACGAGCTGCTAGCTATCTTGCATACAAAACCCTAAAACAAAGCCCTCGGGGCGGACCCAGCTGGATTGCGCAGAGTTGACTAGTATTAAAGCCCCGGTTGCTGTAAACAGCTAAAGATTGTCGTGATCTGCTCGCTCTTTTGTTTTTGTTCGCTCTTTTCTTTAATATATCACTTTACTGAGAAGCCCAGACCTCTGACCAAATGACATCAGGGACTTTAGGGTTGCCATGGTGACTGCTGGAATCTCTCTCTCTCTCTCTCTCTCTCTCTCTCTCTCTCTCTCTCTCTCTCTCTCTCTCTCTCTCTCTCTCTCGAAAATGTTATTCTGGTTATTATGATTTCTTTTCTCCAGGTATCCGTTGGTTATGAAAAGGGTTTCCTAATGGCACTGACTGCACTGCTGCCTGGCTGGTAAAGGAGGGGAGGGGCTTGTGTTGTCAAGGACACGCCTCTAGTTCACTTCTGAGCCCTGTTAGTTCCTGTGGATTTAATATTACCCGTGTTCCTTCCATGTTGCTTTGTAACAGATGATGTTGATCATGTGTGTAAGGCTTGCCTTCGTGTATGAATGACTGAACACTTCCCATAATCCTTCCCAACGTGCTTCATATATTTCACTACAATCGCCGGTCTGTATCTCTCACACACGCCATGACATTTTATCATTACCACTGAGCCCACATACAGCAATCTATTTTGAACCAGGTGCAAAGGCAATTCTCTTAAAAGGAATAATATTGAAATAGCAATGGTTTTATTCAATGGTTTTATTATTAATAATAATAATAATATTTTTTTTAATCAGCGTGTTATTTTAAGGGCCACCATGTACAGTTATTTTTCACTACCATCCTCTTCCCCTTTAGAAAAAAAAAACGGTGCACATCTTAGCAGTGTAGTGTTCAATTGAAACGTCTGTTATACATGAAGTCTTGCATTTTTCACTGTTTAGCTGGAGCCAGTCCGGATCTGCACTGTTTCAATATTACATCATAATGCTGCTGCAGTCTTCAGTACCCGTACAGCAGGATGTAATTAGAAATCACAGCGCAGGTCAAACACAGGCATGGAGAGAGCCAGAGCTTCACTGCCGTGGAGCTCCCTGACGTGCCAATGTGCTGCTCAGTTCAATATACACAAAACTGCAGAGAGCAGCACAGACTACACGGCAGCTCGGAGCTACGCTAACAATTACAATCAGAGCAGCGCTGCTTCACTGTGTCAGAAATGCTACAGCTTTACCCCAGAGACAGGTATTTAAAACAGGACAATGCAATGCAGCTGGACAGGACTGCTAAGGTACACAAGCACAGCGCATTGCAATGGCACCTGTAATTAAATACGAATCATAACAAACATGCAAACGTTGGAGCAAAACCTGTTTGAAATGCATATAGCCGAGTTTATAAATGTCTGTAGCAATCAGACATTGTGCTTGATTAGCCCCAGTGTGTTCAGGTGTCTCTTATTAAACTCGTAGTAAAACCCGGAACAGGTCAGTCTGCTCTGCAATCGGATTATTATTGTTCGATCCCTGTAGAGTCCATGCAGTTGCTCATTACCTGCACATGCTTTGGGAGTTGCTCTGACTCTGGCTAGTTGTTGTGCGCAGTCCTGATTGACAGGGGCTCCCCCCGCAGACAGGGTTTACCTGCGGAGGAGGAGGGGGGTTCTGATGACACAGAGAATCCTCGGCTTTGTCACGATGCCCCCTCGCTGCGGAGACCACGCCAAGGTCAGCTTCCCCGGAAAGCAGATGGATGAGAAATCCAGAACCGCACCGCATTCCAGCTTAAAACAAAACAACTGACTGTCTTTATCTCGCATCATTCTGACTGCAAAGGGCTTCTGCAGGTGCAGTGGGTTCACACGCTTGCCGTTCACAGATTGGCCTTGTCTAGCTCACAGTGGAGATTCTGCACCCTCTCCTGTCCAGGAGTTTGATGTATCCAAGATGACAGCTCAGATACAGAGGGAGGGGAGGGAAACGTCTCCCCTGCACGGAGGTCAGGGTGACAGAGCCGAGGGTCCAGACCCCAGGACAAAGACTCTGGAGCTGGATACCACAGCTGCTGTTCCAGACCCCTGTTTTCCAAGATGTTTGCTATCTGTTACTTTCCACATATACAGGACTGGCGATGTTTTATCAATTATATACAGGCCTTTTTTTGCAGTCCATTGCTTTCTTTCTATCCTCGGTTGTCTGTTTTCCTTCAGACAGCAGGATATCTCCTGGATGATTACACGCAGTTTCAAATCTGAGTAGCTTTCTTAAAGCATACAGTAACAACAGTGCCTCCTGCAATAGCGTGCTGTTAAATACGGTAAACAAGCAAGCTTCACTCCTGGGTATGAAGCAATCTGAAGAGTAACAAGTCTTGTTCAGAGACGATATGCCTCACGGGTGACTCAGTTATTCATGAGAGAAAATATTTTTCCTGGAAAAACAGAAGACACCGCTGTGAAGCCCAGAACAGTGAGTGTGTGTTTTGTTGCATCGCTGTACATCTCTTTTTAATAATTCAGCGCTAGAGAAACCCTGGATAGCAATTATAAATTCAAATCTTTGGGTCTGTCTTCTCCCTCTAGATTTCATCCTCAAAATGGGGGGTATAAAACCATACTTCTGTGGCTGAACTAAAAGAAAAAGATTGCACAAGAAGATTAGTTATTTCTCCTTTATTGGTGTTGATTTTAATTCTGTGCACCCTTCATCACTCTCTCTCTCTCTCCCCCTCTATTTCTTCTGAATGCACTACAGAACAGACTGCTGATAATGAAGTCCATACTAAATGAGCACTTCCTTGGCAACAGCTGTATAACAGTTTGAGGGACACCGTGGCTCAGTCATACTGGCCGAGCCTGCGTCTGGATGCACCAACAAGCAGAGAAGGATGAAACCTGCCCTGAGATCCTGTATCGGGTCTGTGCCATCATCTCTGAAAAAGCACAACACAAAACAAGAATCTCAAGGGTACAGTGGAGGTGTTGTAGTCGTTCAGACACACAGCTGCTGCACACACAGGCGCTTTCTCCATCTCTTGTAATATGAAGTGGTGCAGTTGGGTTGTAAAGCCTGCACTGTGCAGCTCCTGTGAGAAGCCCTGCAGTGTGAGAGTCGATTGAGCCTCCCTCCGGTCTCGTTGATGCATGCTGAGGGCTGTGCTCGGAGCTGGAGTTGGAGCTGCACGCGTGCTCCGCACACATTCCCCTTGCTCTCAGGTTTCAGATTTCTCTGCCTGCCTCCTCTCTGCTGTGCCACTACGGGTTCCTCATTACCCAGGTCTGACCTCAGCCCAGAGCTGCAGGGAGAGAGCAAGCGAGCCTGGGGCGCGCGAGCACAGAGGTGAGGGTAGTAAAGCAGTACAAAGCGATGGAATCACACTGCTCTACAGCAGGAGCCACAGCCCCTCTGTATCTCAAACTAGACCCCAGACACTGCCCGTTCTACCTGGCTCACATACTGCACATGCACAAGCTGGTCAAATTCACAAAAAAGTCCTACCCCAGTCTAAACACAGTTCATGTGTCCTAGTGCTTTGAAATGGAAAATTGCAGATCGGTCATATATTTTTTACATGAACTCAAAGTGGCCCATTTCCAAGATGCATAAAACTGGTTTCATATGACGCATAACATTATATTTTAGTTTAGACAGAGCTCCCCCTTTTAGATCGCTGTAGTGGGGAGTCACAGGTGAGAAAGCATGCAATTGGTAATCTGCTTTATTAAGAGGATGCAAGTGCTGGTGCAATGGTATGATGAGGCAAATGAGCCATGACAGCCTTAAATGTTCTGCAGTGTAAATGACTGCCTTATAACGACAGAGCACTGTGTTACAAATCCCTAAACTAAAGTGTACTTTGCAATATACAGGATGTACAGTGCAACGTAAATCAGAACAGATCTCCAACTCCCAGAAGCCATTTCAACTGCACCCTTCAGCTCCCTCCCTCTGTCAGTTAGTTGAAATATTGTAATTGAACCAAAAAGGAACAAAGCTATACTGAGACAGTAAGCCGACGGAGAGGATAAGACATGGATTTATAACAACGAGACAGTGATCAATGCATGCCATTTACCTGCTAATAGAAAACAGATTTGGTGGAATGACTGTGTTCAGTAGCTTATATGATCCTAATGTCCCCGGCAACAAGGGAAGACTTTAGCCCAGTGGATTTTGAGAAACAAGATTCAAATCGACACACAGTGACTGATGCATGCCGTTCACATATTAATAGAAAATATATGGATTTTTTTCTGTGTTTGGAAAAATAAATACACTAATATGGAAAAGAGCAGTATTTTATTTTGACATACCAATATAATGCATTACGTACATTTCAACTTGCAGGAACACGCACGAGAGTACACCTTTCATACAGAATATACACATGTAAGGGAAATCTAATTAAAATCCACATACATGTATATGTGCCCTGCATTAAATACGTGCCATTTACTGGTGGACTGCTTCTCAAAAAGCTTCATGCATATCAAATGCATGTTACCTTTTAAACAGCTCATGAGTTCATGCCTTTATGAGGAGCACATGCAAGACAATTGAATCGTGAAAGACTGTGCATTATATATACCTGAACCAAGCAGAGTCTCTCTTAGCAGCCAGTAAA
Organism: Acipenser ruthenus; assembly: GCF_902713425.1. Lineage (NCBI taxonomy): Eukaryota > Metazoa > Chordata > Actinopteri > Acipenseriformes > Acipenseridae > Acipenser > Acipenser ruthenus. The sequence continues at coordinate 713,983 of NC_081213.1, forward strand.
GCTGATCAGTTAATGACAGCAGGCTCTCTAGTGTGCGGCTTGACTCGGGTCACACAATCCTGCCATGCTAGTGTTTCACCCCCCCCCCCCCCCCCATCCATGTTGTAGGAAAGGTTCCTTAAAGAAAGTAAACCAGCTATGACCGTGTTTCCATTACACCGTGCTGCCCGGTTTTTAAAAGAGTGAAAAGACCAGACCACAGTATCTTGGAAACGAGGTATACCTTTTCCACATAGAGCCAGCAGGCAGGTCTTACAGTAAGTGTAGATGGAATAATTAATTCATGTCAGCGTTGTATTGCAGCGAGCATGCCACGAGTCTCTGCCCCAGCTGTTTTACATCTAGATCGCCCCTGATCTACTCACTCAAATATATTATTCACGTATGCAGTATAAAGCAGCGTTTAATTAATGTCTTACTGTAGACGGGGCGTCTATTTTTACTGCGCGGGCAAGGTTTGGAAAAGAACGCTAAAAACGAAATCAACCAGCTGGCAAATGGTTCTAAACCCATTTAAAAGCACACGAGGCACTTCAAGGAAGGCCTGTACATATTTAAACTTTTAATGAAGAGAATCGAGGAATTTGCACAGAGCAGAACTAGAAAAGAACGCAATTTACATGCGTTTAGAAAATATTAAAATATATACATGAAATATCTATCTGTATATATTTCGGACAAAAACCCTTCAGGTGTGTGTGTGTTATTGACCCGAACCTTCGCCATCATCAGAATTGCCCAAATCAATGTTTATTTTTTCTGTTTGCTTTGCAGATTTCACTTGATTTCACGCCTGCTAATCCCCAAGCCTGGTCTGAAACCAAACCATATCACTATTTATTCATCCATTCATTTCTCTGTCCTGAAATGAAATCAATGAATCGTGGCAATTCAAACTGCAACAGAATCTATCCCAGTTTGAAGAACCCTCTGTTGAGATCTGTCTGGCTTTCATATTGAACCCATTAGTTGTTGCAAGAACCATTCTTTATAGAGCCCCAACCATCCGTGTTCCCTAGAAATCAAAACGCGTGGTTCTTTTAAGAACGCTCCGGGACCCTCTTCCCGGTGTGCCCAATAATGATGAACACTAACGGTACCGTGAGATCTCGAACCCATCCTAAAACCTAATCTACAAAGAGTTCCTGTGAGCGCGCATCTCATTTTCAAGGGAGTCCCTGTGAGCGCGCATCTCATTATCAAGGGAGTCCCTGTGAGCGCGCATCTCATTATCAAGGGAGTCCATGTGAGCGCGCATCTCATTTTCAAGGGAGTCCCTGTGAGCGCGCATCTCATTATCAAGGGAGTCCCTGTGAGCGCGCATCTCATTATCAAGGGAGTCCCTGTGAGCGCGCATCTCATTATCAAGGGAGTCCCTGTGAGCGCGCATCTCATTATCAAGGGAGTCCCTGTGAGCGCGCATCTCATTATCAAGGGAGTCCCTGTGAGCGCGCATCTCATTACCAAGGGAGTCCATGTGAGCGCTCATCTCATTTTCAAGGGAGTCCCTGTGAACGCGCATCTCATTATCAAAGAGTTCCTGTGAGCGCGCATCTCATTGTCAAGGGAGTCCCTGAGTCCATCAGCCACGATTTATCACTGGTTATGAAATACACTAAGCGTATGCAAGCAAATCAACCAAAAAAAGCACAGTATATACACACTACAATATTGGCCGCACACATATCCAATCTTATTTGTCATAATCATACATAGTAAAGGAAAAATCTAAACCTAGTAGCTTTTCACCTTGTTCCGCGGCGCTGTGGCAGTCTATCGCTTCATCTTCCCACTGAAGTGCCATGGAACTCCCGTGTGTTCAATTAAAACACACACACACACACACAACATTGCCTGCCAGTTGCGCTTGAAAAACCGCTGCTGCTGCTGTTCATGTAATGAAACGGGAATCCCAAAACACTCACTCACACATTCACACACGTCAAACAAGACAACTTATTCTGCAAGTTGCAACGCAAGAGCGGGGTGTGATTCGCATTATACGCGGTACTGCGTGCACTCAGCCATTCGATTCAAAACCAACAATGACAACATCAAAACAACTTGATATTACCGTCGTAAACACACTGCAGGCTAATCACAATACAATGGAATCAGAAACCCTGCAGCCCAGCCTCATTTTACTGTCAACTCAGTGTGGGTAGGGTTATCACAGATATGAATGAAGTCGCTATCGCAGTCTGCTGTGCCAAAGGAGAATAGTGCGGTGAAGTTATTGAAGACAGGTGTACGCATAGCACTAGACGCAAAACCTTACCTTACATGTGCAGTCTTCATTGGCTGATGATAAATCCCTTTTTATATTAAGTCCGGGTGTTCTTGTTCTAAGAAAGTGCTTTTCTCACATGCACGAAGTGAAGGAGGTCGGGAGGAGAGACGAAAAACAAATCCGCGCGACTGAATGCTGTCTTCCCCCTCGCCTCGCTGCTTCTCTCGGTGCTGTGTTTTTGAGTGGAGCTCTTTACCCCCCCCCCCCCCCCCCCCCCAAGTCTCTCCCTGCACTGCAGTTTGATTGGTTAACACGGTAGCGGCGAACTCTTCAAAGCTATACCCCCCCCCGCAGGAGCGCCGGGGGCTGCTAACAAAACGCGGAGCTGGATCGGCGCTACATTGGAGTCTGGATTCGGAGATTCGCATACCCAGAGTGGGATTCCTTTCATCTGATCTCCACAGGGACAGAGGCGCATTTTCTATAGACAGGGGTCGGAGTGTCTCCGAATTGAGGAGGAGATAGGAAGGAGATAAGAAGGAAAGCGATTCATTCAGAGCTGGTTTTTTTCAACAGATCTGAGTAAAAGGATAGGGTTTATGCAATAATAATAATAATAATAATAATAATAATAATAATACAGGTTGGAACAGAAGGATGGTTTTTTGACAGCATTTTTGTGTTTCGTGCGCTAAATTCTGTAAAGAAAGTTTCCGCGTGTCAATAGATCACGTATGAGTTCAACCATAAAACTATATCGCCAGTTCCAAGCAAGCAGAAAACGCGTCACCAGTGGCTGCACTGTGTGTTCATAATGGGAGCCTCTGTTTGTAAGGGTTGTGTATGAAACGCTGTAATGGATGGCTCGGTCTGGAGATTGCATAAAGCTAGGGGCAGCAGTGTGGAGTAGTGGTTAGGGCTCTGGACTCTTGACCGGAGGGTCGTGGGTTCAATCCCAGGTGGGGGACACTGCTGCTGTACCCTTGAGCAAGGTACTTTACCGAGATTGCTCCAGTAAAAACCCAACTGTGTAAATGGGTAATTGTATGTAAAAATAATGTGTAAAAAATAATGTAATTGTATGTAAAAATAATGTGATCTCTTGTAACAATTGTAAGTCGCCCTGCATAAGGACGTCTGCTAAGAAATAAATAATAATAATACTCAGGTACTCGTCTCATTTTTAAATAAATCATAGTCTGGCCACTTTATTGGGTTTTGGGACCGGTTTGTCCACAGCAGCCTCAACTCTAGAGATTACCTGAAGGAAATGTAATTCTCTGATCTCATGTCATGAGTATAGCTATTTTTATAGATTTTAATTGGAATGTAGTATTTTTGAAGCAGGTTTTAACACTAGACGTGTGCAGCGGTGCCCTCCGCTGCCAGCTGAGCGCTGATCGCATGCCCGTCTCTGATTGATGTTAACTGTTCTTCGTGTAGCGGCAGAGCAGAATACATTAAGGACTACATTATTTTAAACGCCTCCCGAAGTTGAAGCTCTTCAGCGCGCCCGTCTTTCATTATTAATAAAGGTGACATCCCTAATCATTCAGCAGGAATCCGAAGCACATTAAAAATACCTTTGTTTCACTGCACTCTCTCCTCGTCCACCCCCCTGTTTCCCTCCCCCGCACAGCTCGACATTGATTTAACAAGCCGGCCTTGTGCGGGGCTCTTTGTGCTGCTTTCCGCGGCCTGGTTTAAATACCCCGAAATAAATGGACTACAAAGTGGATGCGTTCCTTGATCTCAAGTTCTGTGAGCAAACCAATACATGCAGAATCTGTGTTAGTGGCATATTAACAAAGAAAGAAAGAAAGAAAGAAAGAAAGAAAGAAAGAAAGAAAGAGAGAAATGGAGAGATGAGAGGAGAGAGAGAGAGAGAGAGAGAGAGAGAGAGAGATGGAGACGCACTGGTCTTAAAAAACTTTGAAAGAAATATTCCCTATTTTATCAGGACCAGAAAAATAACCTCGCATTTACTTAAACACAACTTGCAATACGCACTCCGCTTACTAGTATAGTAAGTTTACGTAGTAAGTTTGATACCCCACTCTTACAACACAAGCGAGTTCTTTAATATCTTTGAATGTATTCATTGATTGCATCGATCCGCTGACCATCGCTGTGCAAGGAGATCCCAATGTGAACTGTGCATACGTCACTGTGTAGCAGACTTGGCGCGTTTGAACAGCACTGACCGGCGTTTGGTTTTCAGCACCATGGACAGCGGTCTGTCTGATTCATTCTCGCGTGAGTTCTCTTTTTGGGGTGGTGAAACTCCACGTGGTTCCTCGTCTATCGATGAACGAAGAAGCACGTGCCTTTATCTGTGGATGAAATTCTCTATTCATCCTCACTTCTTTACACAGAAAACCAACTCAGCGAGTCTATTATTATTATTATTATTATTATTATTATTATTATTATTATTTATTTCTTAGCAGACGCCCTTATCCAGGGCGACTTACAATCGTAAGCAAATACATTTCAAGTGTTACAATACAAGTAATACAATAATAGCAAGAAATACAATAACTTTTGTTCAAGTGTGACAAACCACAATTCAATAATACAGCAGATAATAGTGATAGTTACATCAGGATATGATTAAATAGTGATAGTTACATCAGGATGTGATTAAATACAAAATACTACAGGTTAAACACTTGGCAGATTACAGTATTCTGAAGTACAGGATTAAATGCAGTAAAATAGGGGGCAGATAAGAGCAAAATAAAGCACATTTAAATGAAGGGTGATAGTGTCCCAGGATACAAACAGAGGAGTTCTATAGGTGCTGTTTGAAGAGGTGAGTCTTAAGGAGGCGCCGGAATGTGGTCAGGGACTGGGAGTCTATCGCGAGACCACGAGGTACTTGAGCTGTCAACAAACCTACTTCTGTACGCAGTTTACCATGCAGACCTCTGAACTCGATGGAATCCGGCCTCATTTAATTCAACTACAGCAGCTGAGTGTACTCCACACACTCAGCTACTCCACACAATCCTGTGACTGAAGAGTCCAGTGCACACTCCCGGCACGATGAGAGCCATCCAGCACTTCATCGCCTGCCCCTCTCCTGGTAACACCGCGCTGCGCTGCTACTCTGCAGACTCGTTATACTCTATTATTTCATATCAGAGAACACACCCTTGCTGCTTCTCCACAGTTCAAGAGGCGGTAGATTGAAACTGGGCTAACGTACTTCTGTTTGCAGATGCTTATTTATGTATTTTGGCGACTCGCACTTACAGTTGCAAACCCTGCAAAAAATGTACTTACACCAGAGCAGTTTCACCCATTGCAGGATTCACAGTGCACAGGTAACAAGCTCAGGTGTGTCCTATTAAACTCAAAGTAAAACCAGGAGAGAGAGAGAGAGAGAGAGAGAGAGAGAGAGAGAGAGAGAGAGAGAGAGAGACAGAGAGAGAGAGAGACAGAGAGAGAGAGAGATTCCAGCAGTCACCTGAGAGCGAGCTGTCCAATGTTTCAATGTGGTTCACATGCCTGTAATGCATTCCTTTTTATCTGGTGTGGCTTAAACCCTTTATGGGATGTTAATCATGAATCATGCAGTAACTACAGTATATATAATATATCTATTATATATGCAGTATCTTCTCTTTCCTAGTGTGGAATTCATTCATGACACAGTCACAAGGTCAGGTCTCATGACAAGCCTCCCCTGTGTCGTCCTATTCAAGATAACAAGACAGAAGTGTGATTTAATCTGTTGTGAATCTGGGAGAACAGACTCCCTCTCACTGCATTTGTGGTGCTGTGCTGTACCGGGAGGCTGGACACGACTTCCCTTGACTCTGTCACGAGGCCCTGGGGCAAGTCAATTAAATAATTAAGGAGTCGGCTGAAACAAAGTCCTGCAATGGATTGATTCAATTCAGTTGTTCTGGGAGGGAAGCGTGACACTTCCTCAGAGATAACCGCCTCACAATCCTTCAGGGAGAGACGGTGCTCAGCAGCAAAACCTGGATACGGAAGCACCTGCCAACCAAGCGCCTCTGCTGAACCCGCTGCCGAGCTCGCTGAGATCTGAGCTGCTGTCCATTGTGATGCTCTTTCAGCAGGGGGAGGTGCAGCTTCTCTGTCCATTGTGATGCTCTTTCAGCAGAGGGAGGTGCAGCTTCTCTGTATGATGCAGAACCTCGTGTAGTCTTTTGAAGGATTGCCAGGGCTGTGATGGAATTGTTCTTATTCTGTAGTTTCTTGTGCTGCTGCTGCCTGGGATCCTGACGGAGATTCCCTGCCCCTTGCTTCGCATCGCTAATGCCCTCTAAATATTTCATCAAACACTCAGAAAGAGTTTCATGTGATATGAAACCCTGACACACACACACTCGCTGATTCTCATACATCCTGTACACACTCATAGTGTTACACACTGACACACACTCACACACACTGACACACACACTCAGTTGTTATGTGGAGATATCTGCTAAACCTTTAATAGTCTGTCGTCTAATCTATCTATATAAAATCTGATCTATCTATATAGCTGTTTGCTGCTTTTGAACTCTCTCTTTCTCTCTCTCTCTCTCTCTCTCTCTCTCTGCTGTCAGGGCTGTCTTCAGAATCAAACACACTCACACATATTGTTTGAGCCTCTGACAGCACAGAAAGGTGCAGAAATTCCCAGAAAGAGAGAGTGAGAGGAAAGGAAAAGCAGTTCCTTATCTTCAGAGACTCTATCACAGATTCAGGGACCACAAAGGTTCTGTCTGTCACTGTGTTGTGATGATAAGGCAAAGACTACAACCTAGAAGGGTCTTTTTTATTTTCTTTTTACACTCTGGTATTTATCTCAAAGGGAAATATTCAGAAATATTTATCTCAACTGAGGTGAAATATTCAGTCCTTGATTCCTTTGTCCTTTAGGTTCTGTAGCCAAGCATTCTTGCACACGGAACCGCAAAAGGCTCTACAGAACGGGTTCCGTGCATGAGCAAAGGATTCTAGAACAGAACCAAATCAGAGGTTCTGAATTCTGAAATTCTGAAAAAATGAAGCAGCTTAATATGTGATAGGCTTCTGTGAATGAATGAAAGATGAAATGCATGCAGGGCTTGTCCCCAAACGAGCTGACAGTCTTCATCTATACGCTTGGTATCCTGTCTTTAATTCGAGTGTCGCTCTCCTTGTTTAAATTTCATCTTCCTGCGAGCTGAGCCAATCTATTCCAATTACTCTGAGAGCCCTCATCATGAAAGTGATATTTATCAAACTGGAAGGAATGTGACCTGCAGCCCTCTGCATTTGATACCTAGCAATCGTGTGCTAATGCCAAAGCAAACAGCTAATTTCAGTGCATAAGGGGAAGGTGCTGGCTGTTACAGATACATTGACATTCTCTCACTTACACGTTCTTGTTGTTTCTTTCTTAGCAACATCTGTCAAACCCGCCCCTTTTCTATCTAATTATTCCACTCAGCTCCTGGTCCAAGCTCTTGCTCTTTCTAGATGGGATTATTGTAATTCTCGCCTCGCTGGTCTCCCTGCTTCGGTTATTCACCCTCTTCAAAGTCTGCTGCTGGCCTGGCATTCTCCCAACCCCACTGCTCTCACTCTGCCCCTCTGCTTCTCACTCTCCACTGGATACCTAGCTCTGCTTGCATCCACTGTAACACCCTTGCCTATAGCTGTATTTATCATATATTCAATATTCATCATACTGCCACTGCCTATCTCCAACCCCTCGTGTCTTCCTTTTTTTCAGTTTATTTTATTTATATAGCACCTTTTATACCGCACTGACTCAAAACAGAAAGAAGCCTGCAAAATCAGGAAGCAGGAAACATTACAAAGCAGCAATACATAATAATAATAATAATAATAATAATAATAATAATAATAATAATAATAATCTGTTCCTAGAAGCAACAGACACAAAACAAGGAGCACTGGCGACATCAATTGGCCACCAGGTGAACTACAAACTTACACTGAGAGCCAACACTATTATTTATTTATTTATTTATTTATGTATTTATTTATTTATTTATTAGAAGACGTCCTTATCCAGGGTGACTTACAGTTGTTACAAAATACCACATTTTAAAATATCACAGTGCAGAGTATCACAGTGCAGAGTATCACAGTGCAGAGTATCACAGTGCAGATACGAGCAGTTATAAATTACAGTAAAATCAGTAGAAAATAAGAGCAAATTCGAATAAGAGTAAGCTAAAGAATAAATAAATAATTACATTGAAGGGCGCGTTTGACAGAGCAGTTAACATGAGTGTGATGGGACTGTACTTATCTGTGATGGGTTTGGAGAAACGAGGAGAACAATCTTCTCAAAGAACTGACGCCTCAAACAAAGGATGGTTTTATTACATTTGCCCGCGTGGATCTTTTTATGTAACGTCAACATGTGTTGTTGTTGTTGCGACTATTGCTGCTGCATTACGTCAGACTGTTTATTTCATGACGTACACGTGAAATGTTTTACGTCATCATCAGCACAAACCGAGCACGTCCCAGACAATAAACCAGTGCGATTCTCAATAATCTGAGCAAATCCTTCAGATCGCTTTCTAACTCTCTAAAAGACAACACCACACAGCATCCCATTTCCCAAACATGCCGAATCACAGTAAGAACGACTCTGTGGCATGGGTGTATCAACATGAAACTTTTAAAACTTCCCTAAAGTTTCTGTACTCGTGAAAGCGCTGTGCTCGTTCTCCAATCCTGCGAGGCAGGACTCTTGGATTTATGCGCTGTTGCCGAAAGCAGGCTGGGAAAATAAAAAGTTATTTCAGACTTTATCCTGCCCCTTTCCCGTGCCGGTTTCCTGTGACCTCCCCTTTAAGGAAGCTTGGGAAAAAAAAGAAAAGTTTGTACCTTCCTTGGTATTCGAGTGCAAACCGCACACTCAAACAAACCCTAGTGCGCAGCTAGAGCTCCCATTCAGGGACAGGTAGCGGTACACTGGAGGCATTTTCTGGGACTTGTTATCTACTAGCTGGGATCAGAGCCGGAGCTGAGCGGAGGATCGGCAGGTGAGATGTACGACGCAGCTGTCTGCCCTGTTATCAAGGCATATCTACAAAGTGCTCTTAACACAGATCCTCCATACAGTAGACGTAGGCCATAGCGACAGTTTAGCTCTAGTTTTCTAATTGTTTCTCGTTTTTTATTAACATTTGTTAGAATGTTATATTGTGTATGGCCATGTCACTCACACACACACACACACACACACACACACACTACAATATATATATTTTTTAAATATAGAGTATTCTAAAAATAACATAATATGTTATTGTACAATGAAATAATGTTATTGTAACAATGAAATAATATCAGTTAGAATGTTCAGTTATATGATGTATGTCTATCTATCTATCTATCTATCTATCTATCTATATATATATATTGTATGTGTACTTTAAAAATATTTGACACAAAATAGCTCAATATTTTACTGTACAAGATATCAAAGTATTATAGTAAAGATGTCAAGATTACCAGCCTTGATGTATATAGCTGGTGTTTATATTGTGAATGGGGGCGGACAGTCTTCCCTGTGCTTGGCTCACTGCAATGTAGTTGCTTTGACCCGTGTCGTTTGGGTTGCGCTGGCATGACTAATCTCAAACCTGACACTGCTTCAGCTCTCTTTTATCTTGATGTGTGCGCTTGTTTCATTTCTAATTGAGGAATTAGAAAGAACGTAATCTACCGTCAGCCAGAGGAATAGCAGCTGTTTAAACTTCTTTAATGTAGGTTACTGAGAAAGACCGAGCTTTAGAGAGCTTGGGACTCCTGCCTTTAACCCTTAATGTGAGACTACACATGTGCTTGCTAAGTCACTATAATGTAAATACACAGGAATTAGAGACACTTCATGGAAAGTGGTACTGGTATTACTTAGCTGTTTGTTTCTAGTTTTGTAAAAGCAGTGGACGTTTTTACCTCTTTCAAAATAAAAAGAGGAGTTAATGAAAGCTGGGAGTAAAGGCTTTGTAAAGGCCCCTGGGTTTCTCTGAAGGATTTACCTCAAGTGAGACTGAAGGGCTTCCTTGTGTTGCAGAGCGATTGAGAGTGATGGCGGACTGGAGCTTGCTGGAGAAGCTGCTGGGGGAGGTGCAGGAGCACTCCACGGGGCTGGGGCAGGCCTGGCTCACCGTCCTGTTTGTGTTCCGCGTGCTGGTGCTGTGCACGGCCGCCGAGTCTGCCTGGGACGACGAGCAGGCTGACTTCACCTGCAACACCCTGCAGCCAGGCTGCCAGCCAGTCTGCTACGACCGCTGCTTCCCCATCTCCCACTTCCGCTACTTCGTGCTGCAGATCATCTTCGTGTCCACTCCCACCCTGCTCTACCTGGGGCACGTGGCCTGGAGAGCGGGCCGGGCGAGGAAGAGGGGGGAGGAGGAGGAGGAGGGGGGAGCCGAGCTCAAAGGGGTGCTGATGTTGCCCTACACCCTGAGCGTCGTCTGCAAGGTGATCTTGGAAACAGGCTTCCTCCTGGGGCTCTGGTTCCTCTACGGCTTCACCATCCAGCCCCTCTACGTGTGCCAGGGCTTCCCCTGCCCTCACCAGGTGGACTGCTACGTGTCGCGCCCCACCGAGAAGACGGTCTTCACCATCTACATGCAGGGCATCGCCGTGGTGTCCCTCCTCCTCAACCTGATCGAGCTCCTCCACCTCCTGGCTGGGGGGCTCATGAGGAAGGCTCGCAGGCTCTACTGGGGGGGCAGGCGGGCCGAGGAGCCAACGCTCAAGCCAGGGCTCCCCGAGAACGGATTCGTCTGCCTGCCCGCCAGCGGACCCCCCGCCGGTCCCCCGCAGACCTGGGCTTGCCAGGCAGAGCAAAGGACCGCAGCCCCCCAGTTTGACCAGCTGCCCCAGTACGGGGCCTGCGTCGGTCCAGTGAAGGCAGCTACCTCTAATAAGCCTGCAGATCGAAGGTCAGCAAGCAGGGGCTCCGAGGCAGAGAAGAAGCAGTATGTTTAAGGCACTCTGTTAGGGGGGATGTGAAAAGGGTTTGCAATGCTGCCAGCACTGTACTGTACTGTACTGTATAACACAGCCTTGCTATGGGGATTGCATGGGCGTGTTGTACAAGGCTGTGGGTGGACTGCCAGCCAGCCAGACAGACAGACAGACAGACAGACAGACAGACAGACGTTGGGTCAGGTCCTCTGGTTATCTCTTCTCAGGGGATTGCGCTGGCCAGGGAAGCAGATAGGTGTAGTTCCTTGGTTTGGTCACCAAGTAGCGCTGTGTGCTAGCAAAACAAATGAATCAATAAAAGTCCAGTTTGAAAAAAAGGGATAAAAACAGCATTAAAGGGGAGGAATAAAAACAGAGTTAAAGGGGAGGACAGATGACAGTGTTTTGAGTTTTTTGCACATTCCTAGTAGCAGTTTGGTAATGCATCCTCTAAAGAAAGCATTGCCAAGCATTGGAGGACTGCAGTCAAGCATGTTCTGTACTGTAAGTATTTCTAACCCAACGATTCTTAAAGCATTGCACAGTCGCAGTGAAGGTCTGAAAGATAAGCTGCTAACACTCATAAAGCTATCCCAGCTCGGCACCACACCGTGGTATTGCCAATTTAATACTAAATATAAGGATCTTGGTACTATATTCTGTACAGCTAGTGGAAGGAGGATAGGGTCTGAGTTTATAAAACGATCACTCCGTCCAGGGCAGAGTTTAAACGCATTATCTGAGTCACCTCAAACAGAAGTGGAGGCTCTCATTATAGGACAGGAAGAGATTGAAATAAATCGAGGATATCCTGCAGGTTTAGGATCACACACACACACACACACACACACACACACACACAGAGCTGTCCCGGGTGTCTCCCCTCTGTCCAGCGGTACAGGAATGCATCTCAAAGGATGTGCAGCAGCTAAAGACACCTGCTTCTGGTTTAAACTGAACATGGAGAATAAAACAGACCACAGGTGACAGTTAACATCCGGACTGAACGTAAAAGAACATTTGGGGACCCCTGTCTTTAGGGTAAGAACTGGGATCTGTTGTATTTGTTAATAATGTTATTAAATAAAACGATGGAAGTGAAACAGTTGCTTTGCCGTTTGTCTTTCTCTCTCATGAAACCTCTCTTCTTGTGAGCGGATTGGTTAGCAACAGGAAATGGATCTATAAAGCACATGGGATATTCATGGTCCAGATTCAGAAACAGCAACTCATCAAACAATAGAAACACTTCATGAATAAGAAAAGCAGCCGAAACGTTGCAGCTAATTAGTAAAACAGCGAGCTCTCAGTTTGCCAGTTACATATATGGCTATATATAGCCATTGTTTTATTAAGATTTGAAAAGTTTGCAACATGCTGACAAGATGTATAGAAACTACCTGCAGAATACTCCCAGTGGCAAACGCAGCTTTGCATACCTGCCAAATCTCCGGGAGACTCCCGATATAGAGGGTGAATAGAGGGTGAGCCTAAAAAAACTCCAGATAATTTAGATTGCCAATTGTAATGCATTATTACCTGAAGTAAATGCTCTCTAACAAGCGCCCGCCCACCCGCCGTCCTAAGATAACGTCTTCATAATCGTTAATCAGCGTCCAGGCAGGATTTTAGCTTCGATGAACCTGTAAGCGTTCTCGAATGAGCACAGGACTATTGATTTCCAGGCCTTTCCCAGAGTCCCTGTGCTGATCACAGACTGCTGTCTGCTTTGAGCAAAACCACTGGCATTGCCTGGCATCTGAGGGGGTTTGTTATTTTGCTTTTTATTATTTTATCATAACAAAGCAAATTGTAATGTTCTGTGCTCACGACAGCTGTGTTAGTGTTGGCTTTGGAATCCGCAGTGCTACAGGTAAAGAAACAGCATCTGATCCCAGGGTTAACGACGCTGTCTTTGGCCGCTGGCATCATTTATTTGGACTGCATGTTTTGTTGAAGCCAGCAGTCTCTGTTTATGCTTGGCCAGCTCTGTGTCTGTCTTTGTTGTTGTGGTCAGATTAGCCTCATCCAGTGTTCTTGCTGTCAGTGCAGATCTCACAGGTTAGCGAGGTGTCTCCACAGCTGTGAACACACTGCCGACTCGTTTCCTGAGCTGAGGCCTCGTCCCGGGGTCTGCGCTGGTATCTGTGGGTATTATCAGCTGGGCAGGCCCGTTGCTGTTATCCTGCACAAACACGCTGACATGTTTCATTCCACTGCTCATGTTTTCTTAGGAGAAGCGGAGGTCCAGTTGAGTAAATGAAACGCTGTTCCAGCCCTGATAAGAGTCTCTGTTAGGCTGGCGTTAGCAGTTTGATGGGCTGAAATAATAAACACACATCCAGTAGATAAAGGGGTTCAAGCCTTGTATCCGTGGCCTGCAGGCTGCGTTCATGTGCAGGATGAAGTCAAGCATCGGGGGTTGCACTGTTCATACCAGCCATCTCTCTGTTTCTGTCAAGGTGAGAAATGCCTTCCAGCAAAGAGGAGCCAATTCATTTTGATTTTCGGATGCAGACAGACTGAACAGATCACACCCTAATCATTGCTCATGACGCCTGACTTACGGAACACCCTGTAGATTTTTGTATTATTTCTATTGCAATGCCATTATAATTATACTGTTATACCAGTATTTAAAAGCACACACAGTCTAACACAAGCAGGACTGGGGGACTCTAATAACGCAGAGGGGAAGGCTGCTCTGTAGCGCTGCACCTGCACAGATGTTTCAGATTCTTTCCAAGCTTGGGTTCCTTTACTCTGCAAGCGACTGGTTTTTCGTAGAGCTGCTGTTCTAGGTGATCAGGTGACTGCAGCCCATGCTGCGTCGGAATTGTTCTCAGATCCGCTGTGTACGAATATCACTGCGCTATTTTTGAAACCACATAGAAAAAGAGGTGATTTACTGGAAAATACTGAAAGGGTGAAGTGCAATTACCAGGGAGGTTTGAGGAGCTGGCTTGGCAGAGGAAATCAGTGCTGAGGTCGCACAACAATGTCAGGATACAGGAAACAATAACGAGGGACAGCCTGAGGTTTCCTCTGGGAGAGACTTTCACACAGCGAGGGGGAGACTGGCAGAGAGACTGGGAGACGGGGATGGCGCTGACCGGAGACTGGAAAAGACAATGAGAGACAGGGGAGCCTGAACGAGGGACTGGGAGAGAGCATCATGAGACTGGGGGAGGTACTGGGCAGACTGGGACAAGAGGGGCCATTGCTCAGAGGAGACTGGGAGAGCCGGAGGGCTTGAAGACAGATCGGGAAGGGAAAACTAGGAGACAGGGGAGACATCTCCACTGTGCTGGGCTGCAGGTATTAAGTCTCCCTGTCTGTGAGTGGCTGAGTGTGTATTTGTCTATTTGTGTGCTTGTGTGTGTGAGGGAACAGCAGCTGGACTCTGTTCCCAGGCTATTTATTGTTATCCTGGGTAGCACCTAGCAGAGGATCATCAGGTCTCAACAATGGAGCCGCGCTGCTAGCATTGTGCTGCCAGGAGCTCCATTGTCTCCACAGCGCTTATCTGAACTGAGGGGGGAGGGGGGTTCTTTCCGACTCTGTGTGGCATTTATCATCCGCAAACACACACACACACCGAGACACACAGAGATACACACTGATACACTGAGAAACACAGACTCACAATCACACACACCGTGCGCTCTTTTGTCCAGAGGCACTTATTCAGCTCCTCATCAACTCGTCTTGTGTTTCGTGTTTCGAATCAGTCAGATGCCATTGAAAGCCTGCAGAGGTTTGTTTCTGACCCTGTGGAGCTCCTGGGTGACACTGGAGTGTTGCTTTCCCTGAAATGATCACGTTATTAATCAGCAGCTTGATTGTGCTGCCCTGTACTGCACACTTCCTCCTGGGAGTCCCTTGCCAAACGAACAATTCAGACATCAGAATGGCTGGCTGCCGTCACGCTGTCTCAAGGGCTTGCGTTAGGGCAGCAGCATTCTCACAATGAGCCACACACTTTATCTGTGTCCTTAGCTCTCTACTGAGCCTGATACTGACACTTCCTTCCCTACAAAGGAAAGAGGAATACTTATCAGAACCCGCAGAACGTTCATCCACCAATCAGAAAACTCCTTTAGACACACAGTCCTGGTCTAACACTGAGCCTGTCTGCTCTGTTCAGGAGAGCCTGTGCTGGAGCAGCACACACACAGTCCTGGTCTAACACTGAGCCTGTCTGCTCTGTTCAGGAGAGCCTGTGCTGGAGCAGCACACACACAGTCCTGGTCTAACACTGAGCCTGTCTGCTCTGTTCAGGAGAGCCTGTGCTGGAGCAGCACACACACACAGTCCTGGTCTAACACTGAGCCTGTCTGCTCTGTTCAGGAGAGCCTGTGCTGGAGCAGCTGATTCCAGAAGAAAGGCAGGCAGTGTTCTTGGCAAGGCTGAAAGTTGGCACAGTGTTCCTGTCTGCTGAATATCCAGGTACTACATTAATAACAAGCATGTGAGTAATATACACAGGCTGGCCAAAACAACAGACAGCTCACATACACAGCGAGTCTGTTTGAGTGGTAACAGGTGTGTTTTGCTGCCTTGCCCAAAGGCTATAGTGGCCACTGTCACCTCACCTTTGTATGGCGTTTGCAATCGTCAGTGGCTCTTACTGCATTCACCACAATTTGTTTACTTTTCGATGCAGTCTGTTTTGCCTTGAATGCTAGTTTCCAGCTGTAGGCTTGTGTAACACACGCTAGACATATCTTTATGTTAGTGCCAGCGCCATCTAGCAAACATCAACTGAGGATAACAGTTTCCATTTGTGCTTCCAGCAACACAGAGCAGTGCACAAGATTACTACACAATGCCACGACCATAAACAGACACTGTGGCTGATCAGGGCTGCGTTACTCCAGACTTCCTCTGGCAACTGGAGCCGAAGAGCAACGTGGAGGCTTGTGAAGGCAAAAGAAACAGAACTTACAAAACGAAAATGCACACTGAAGCTACTCCCAGATAGAGGACAGAGGACAGACAAGAGACAGACCCTGCTTTACTCTCTCCTGGCTGGCAGCGCCTGATCCTGGCTTGATGCCTGCCTGTCCAATCGTCAAGATGAAGTACCAAATACAGTGGAGTGAAGCCCTCGAAGCCGGGCTCCGACCCAACGCTGCTTACACCATGAGCGACGGAGCCCTGCAGAACCCAACGCTGCTTACACCATGAGCGACGGAGCCCTGCAGAACCCAACGCTGCTTACACCATGAGCGACGGAGCCCTGCAGAACCCAACGCTGCTTACACCATGAGCGACGGAGCCCTGCAGAACCCAACGCTGCTTACACCATGAGCGACGGAGCCCTGCAGAACCCAACGCTGCTTACACCATGAGCGACGGAGCCCTGCAGAACCCAACGCTGCTTACACCATGAGCGACGGAGCCCTGCAGAACCCAACGCTGCTTACACCATGAGCGACGGAGCCCTGCAGAACCCAACGCTGCTTACACCATGAGCGACGGAGCCCTGCAGAACTCTAAAAGACTTTGCAGTGCCAGCTAAAACAGCACAAGAAGCAGCAAAGCCTTTCTACTTCAGAGATGGAAATCACTCCCATTGCACAGCAGTATGAGCCTGGTTTTACTAGGAGTTTAATAAGACACACCTGAGCTTGTTACTTATGCACTGTCGGCATTAATAAATAAACTATATGAATGAACCAAAAAAAAAACAGCTTTATTTATAAATTGCTTTTATTTATTTAATACTTCTTTCCAGAACACCTGTGATGCCAGCATGGGTGTCTGTTGTTCGGCTTTGTTTCTTTACTGTACTTGGAGACACGGCCGACTAAACAGGACAAGCTTAACACAAAATAAAGCTGACAACACATTTGAAAGGCATGAGTTCCGGATCGTTATAAATGGAGTCCTTTCATCAACGCAGAGCAGGCTGGCTTATTCCACAGCAGGATGCTCCGCTCAACACTTACATCCTCTGGGGGAGAAGTCACTTGAACACAGCAAAGTAACTGCAGGGGGATCCTGCTGACCGGGGACCTTCTTAGTGAATGTCGGCAGGCAGCGTTTAACAATAATCAAGGCTCTGAAAATGTGCGTCCTGGAAACAGCGGCCGGCTGTTCTCTTCATCGCAGTTTGGGTTTGTTCTCCCCAGACTCCACAGTGATGCTACGCTCGCGTTCTCCCCGGTCCAGCCCGATTCCCCTAGCTCTTCTCGGGTCGGTTGCGGTTCAGCGCGGCTTTCGGGGTGAACTCCAGCTTGTCTTTGAGGCTGGTGACCTGCGTGCCGTCGCCCCCCCTCAACTCCTCCAGGCGTCGGTCCTCTCGCAGCTCCGCCACGCTCTGCTCGTCCGCGGGAGGGGGGGAGGTGCCGCGGATGAACCACTCCAGGTGGTACCCCACCGCCCCGACCACGAAGGCCACGGGGAACGTGATGTAGGGGGCGTAGGCGCGCGCTGCTGTCCAGAACACAGGCCACATGGTGAGGACTGGGAGGGGAGAGAGAATGTGTGGATGAGGTGAGGGGAGTGGGGAAGAGCAGAACAGACTTATTTATTATAAATAAAAAAACTACGGATTGTTGTACATATATCGTTGTGTGAGACCATTTTGAAGTCGTTTTGGCTTAGTAGCTTAGATCTATGTTGTTCAGATATTGTGGGTTGAACTGTCTGCACACACATGGTGAAAATCCTTCAAAACTGTCACCAGCAGAAGTTCCTTATAAAGTTGCTGCCAGAAAAAGTTGCCTGTTTTTTTCATGGCTATAAAGTTTGGTAGGAGGTAGCTCCACGTACTCTTGTTAAAACATAAGAGAAAACGACACTGATGTTACCCTGCATTATTTATATTTTATTTATATAACTTCTTGACAGAAGAACTGATTCCACAGTATACGTGGAGGGCTAGTCCACAGTGGTCAGTAAGCAGCTGCGTTACTATCAATGCATGAGACGCTTGTGACATACCGGTAAACTGTCACGTACTCACTGGAACCGGCTGCTTTATACTGACCAGGGACTGGTCTGATGGAAATCATTCTGCACGCATAACGCGACACACATGACTACAGTGGACTTAGTGCTGGCCGGAGTTTCGTGCATTGCTTTTGTATGAGTTAATTACTTGCACGGCTGGTCGTGATAGATTTTACGAAACTGAATTCCTGTTTTCGTCATAATGACGTCAGTTTCACACGATCTCAGTGCGGTACGTGACGACACACGGGATTCCTTCGCATTTTCTCCTCGTAATACATCACTTTAAACTTGATCTAACGCTATGCGAGGGGAAAACAAACCACACTAAATCTAAAAACGCTTCTTTGTCGTGTTGCTTCCTAATACTCGTTACACGTTCTTGCATTTGCAAAACAGAGTTAAGAAACAAGACTTTGCTGCAGTCGAGTCATGCACGGGTTTTACTGCGGCTTAAAACACAACATTTTTAAATACAGCTCCCGTTCATTAAACTGCCCTGATAACTTAGACTTCCACGACATCATTTGTGCAATAATTAAAAACGCTGAATATTTTTTTCCCTGACCCGTCCTTCAATGTCATTTACTCACCTTTCTGTTTATAAAAACTCCAAACACGAACACAAACTTCCGGTCTCTGGCCCCGCTTCTGCTACGAGTTGATTGGTCACAGCTGCGAGCTCCTAACTTTTTCATTGGTTTTCCCTCCTGCTAATTTTCCAACTCCCGCCCCGCTCCATGTCCACTCAAAGCGTACGAGCGCCACCCAGTGGCAACAAGCACAAACTGAAAACAAAAATCCGGTCACTTTATTGTAGAAAAAAATAAATACAAACAAACAGTAATGTAAGTAAGCTGCACACCGTGAAATAACGACATGTGGACAGTAAGTGCGTGTTAGCAAAAATACAGCAACTTTATTAACACAAAAAACACACTGTTGTTACTATTTCCATGTTATTTATTGGTGTAAAAAATAATTTGATTACAGCACAGCATATATTTGGACCACAAGAGTAAGTCAAGCTCTTTGCAGCATCATTTATTTATTTATTAGAAACCTCATTATGCACGACAGTCAGGGCACATTAAGCAGTTTCACATGCACACAAACGTTTTTAAGATAGGTACCAGTTTAGCATTACACTATTATTCTATGGTCGAAATGCACTGCCAAAACATCTGAGACTGAGGCTCCAGCACTGTTACTGCAGACGCTGCGTTCTTGCACACAGTATACATTTTTAGCAGGTAACATGAGCAGTATTTGACACGCTTCCAATAGTTTGCATGCTAGATGCACAGATCTCTCTGTGTCTGAGTGCTAGATGCACAGATCTCTCTGTGTCTGAGTGCTAGATGCACAGATCTCTCTGTGTCTGCGTGCTAGATGCACAGATCTCTCTGTCTGCGTGCTAGATGCACAGATCTCTCTGTGTCTGCGTGCTAGATGCACAGATCTCTCTGTGTCTGCGTGCTAGATGCACAGATCTCTCTGTGTCTGCGTGCTAGATGCACAGGTCTCTCTGTGTCTGAGTGCTAGATGCACAGGTCTCTCTGTGTCTGAGTGCTAGATGCACAGGTCTCTCTGTGTCTGAGTGCTAGATGCACAGGTCTCTCTGTGTTTGGCAATTTTGAAACCCAGATCTTATTTGCTGCTGCACTTGTACTTGGGTTTCAGTTTTTTTTTTAATTTCATTATTTAAAAGGTTTATTCCTTCATTGCTCATTTATTAGATGGCACTACCACCCCCCAAAAGTGACCTCTGAACATTCATCTGCAATGACTCGCTTTAAAAATAACACAGAAACAGGGAATACAAAGGGAAATACAATCTGGAATTATATATTTGAAATGAATACAATGACAATACAGGTAGTGTTTCCCTCTTAATCTCACTGAAAGCCCCTTGCAGTGCTATGGTGTTAACTTGGTAGCTAAACCCTGTACCATGTGCAAGGAGAGGCAATTTACATGATTGTTTAAAAGGTCAAATTCTGCTTTGCTGACTTGAAGGGGACTGGAAGGGTATGGAGAGGAGGGGACCAGTCCTCTCAAAGGTGAAATCAATCTCAAAACAGGAGATATTTCTGTATGTAGGGGAGCAATGGGGAGCGACCTGCAGACCTTTGTACCCTCATATAAAACAATAGTAACTCATGCTTGAGATATCTGCAAAGCCACACCTGCATTACAAATATTTGATTCCCTGCACTACTCAGAAGTGTGTTAATGCAACAGCCCCCCCTCCCCTCCCCTCCCCTCCCCGCTGGAGCATTCCCGTGCTGGTCCCCTGGCCCCCCAGTCCAGTCCTGAGGGATCACACACACACACACACACGCGCGCACGGAGCCCAGCTCTCAAAGCAGGCGGGTGATGGAGGTGCACAGGAAGTCCTCGTAGCTCATCCTCACGCTGCCCGTCATGCCCGTGTCTTTCTCTTGGAAGGCCCCGGTCATGCTCTGCAGCTGTGTGCACACCTGGATGAAGCGGTCCAGCTGCATGGAGGACTGCCTCCCCCGGGACACCAGGCTTTGCGTGAACTGAGGGCTCAGGTTGTACCCCATCTGGGACAGGGCTGGAAGGCAAGGGGAACGGGTTTAGGTAGGAACCAACCGCTCAGGGTAGAGCCTCTTAAAATGAAACTTTCCTAACCTCATTATTATTGATTGATTGATTTATTATTATTAATAACTTCAAAATGCTCAATCAGAATTCTAAAGTTAAAACTGTAAGAAACCGAGACAAGTAAACCAGCGTTGAGGCACCAACCTGATTTAGTTTCTTATAAATTTTACCTTAAATTATTTGAGGAATACAAACACCTGGTAAACTATTACCATGCCTGCTGCGTGCGCCTCCTCCAGGGGTGGTAATCAGACTCCTATTGCACAGCAGCTTCACCCATTCCAGGTTTTAATGCAACCTTGATTAGCCACAGTGTGCATAGGTAACAAGCTTGGGTGTGTCTCACCAGGAATGGATCAGACTGCTATGCAATGGGAGTCTTGTTCCCATCCCTGGCCCCCTCACTCAGTCACTCACCCTGGTGCAGTTCGTTGGCGCTGATGGTCCCTGAGCGATCGCGGTCGAACTGCTGGAACAGAGACTTCCACTGCTGCATGAACCCCCAGAGACCGGAGAACCCAAACAAGTCCATCTTCCCAGTGTTGCTCTTATCAAACATGTCTGCAACAAGAAATCAAAACAAGCAAGGCTTTAAATAGCAAGGGCTGCCCTGTTACCATCACAGAATCCCACCCAGGAGTGCCGGCTGACTCTCTCGTCGTGCAGCGGTACTCACTGATCATCATGAGGCACGTCTCGTCGTTGAAGGCTGACCAGTTGGAGTTGACCAGGGCCTGCTTCAGCTCCTTCAGGGTGATGGAGCCGCTGTGGTCAGTGTCCACGGTCTGGAACCACTGGAACGCTTCGGGGTCGACGCCAGGGGGGACGTTAGCTGGAAACACAAACACACAGAGACACGTCACTCTTGCCTCAAAAAACACAGACAGGAACGTGTTTATCATCCAAGCATACAAGCGTTCTGACCACCACCTTAAAAACATTAGAAGGTTTATGAACGAGAGGAGGCAGTTTGGCCCATCAGTGTTCCTCCCGATCTCAAGTTGAATCCCAGTGATTCGGTACCAACAACTAAGCATCCTCTGGTCCTGGTTTCTGCACTGTGCTGTACTGTGCGGGTTGATTTCATTTGTGCAAGGGTCTTCCAGGTCCACACTGCTCGTTACGGGGCATCCTTCTATACCATGAAAGAGATTATAAGGCCCCACTAGCCCTTGTCTTCTCATTATAAGAACTCAAATTGCAGGGTCTTTACCTAGGACTCCCGACTACAGCATTAAAAAGGTTGGAGCAGAGTTAGAAATAAATACATATAATCTCACCTCCTCCAGGAGCTTGCTGTCCCTGGGGCTGGCCATAACCTCCATAGGGGGCGCCAGGGGCTTGCCCTCCGAAGTGCCCCCCTCCTGGTGCTGCCCCTCCATAGGGGGCCCCCGGGGCCACTCCCCCTGGGCCTCCATACTGCCCCCCAGAGCCAGGAGCAGGGCCTCCGTAGTACTGCCCACCACCAGGGGGAGCTGCTCCCCCGTACTGACCCCCCGCAGCTGGCGGAGGCGCAGTGCCCCCGTAATAACCACCAGGGGGAGCTGATCCCCCGTACTGACCCCTGTGTGGAGATGCAGTACCGCTGTAAGGCCCACCAGGGGGTGCTCCAGCCCCATATTGACCTCCCGGAGGCGCCTGTCCACCAGCAGGGGGCGGTCCAGAGTAATAACCCCCTCCCGGGGCCGGACCTCCTGAACTGGGGTAACCCTGAGAAAGAGAAACGAAAAGGAAAAATAAATCCTGCTTTAAAATATCCTAGAAAGGCTTTACAGATGACATTTCAACTGCTGGTGGCTCTTCAAGAGTTCTTAATGGTTACTAATTCACAGACCCCAATTAGAGCTAATCTTGGACTCCCTAATGATATAAGGAAGTCCACAGATCAATGCTAATAGAGTTCTGTGAAACTGGTCATTAGACTCAACGTCGTCAAGTATTTTATTTGAGGTATATCCTTTTACAAACACAGTAATCTGTCGCGTATCTGCCTGTCACATATCCTAACCGTTTATCTGGCAGGATCAAGCTCTTCAGCGACATCACCCACAAGTGTTTGATTTTTCCGTAAACCTATCCATTTTGCTGATGCCCAGCAGGGCATTAGGAATTAAAAAAGCTTCCATTTATTCACCTCAGGGCTGCTGCAGAACCAATGCCAACTGGGTTAAAGAAGCTGAAATTCACTGACACGTGCGTGTGTGTGTGTGTGTGTGTGTGTGTGAGAGAGACACACAGAGGTTGGATATGGAAGAGTGAGTAAGGAAGTCAAAACCGCCCACAGCCGGGTGAGTAGCTGGAGTTGGTTTATTTTTGAACAGAGAAGATTAGTCCAGAGTTTTTAGATCCCACTATAGTTTTCTCACACTGTGTTGTATGTACTACCACTGCTGCTGTGTTGATATGTAAATAAATCGTGTTCGCCTGCGGGGGGCGTATCAACTTCAACCCCAGCAGCGAATGCACGCACCCACACGGCAGACGGCTACCGGCACAAGCATTAATACACTGAACCTTTCGAAACAAGGGATTTAGGGGAGCTCTCTAATAAAAGCTGAATCTCAAAACAATAACTGTGGGCAGCAGTGTGGAGTAGTGGTTAGGGCTCTGGACTCTTGACCGGAGGGTTGTGGGTTCAATCCCCAGTGGGGGACACTGCTGTTGTACTCTTGAGCAAGGTACTTTACCTAGATTGCTCCAGTAAAAACCCAACTGTAAAAATGGGTAATTGTATGTAAAATAATGTGATATCTGTATAATGTGAAATAATGTATAATGTGATATGTTGTAACAATTGTAAGTCGCCCTGGATAAGGGCGTCTGCTAAGAAATAAATAATAATAATAATATAGTAACTGTTACAGCTGTGTATAATGGTATTTAAAACAGGATTCATTCATCTGACTTTACTCTGGTCACACCGCAGTCAGACACACGATGGACTACTGTGTGTGTGTGTGTGTGTATATATATATATATATATATATATATATACACACACAGACATACTAATATGTCATTGTAGATATAACTTGTTGACATCCTAACTTTTTACACCCTATTTCACATTGTATTTTAACAGTATTATTTGCACTTGCTGTAAACTGCACTGTATTTAAATCTGAATCTTGCATTGTAACCCTGTGCTGCTCTGTAACGCCTGTAAATCGCTTTGGATGAAGGCGTCCGCCAAATAAATAAATAACAATGGAATAAGAAATGTGTTTAGACGTGCTTCATGTAACACTGAAGCCTGCCTGTTTACTGCAGTCTTCCAAAGAGGTTTCTCTCATTGCTGTCCACTCCACACCACAAACCGATCCGTGCTGGCTTTGCCTTCGTTAAACCCGGACCCTGGACCCTGGAGCACCGGACGTGGTTTCCCTCCATGAAACCAGCACACCGAATAATCTGTGTAATATGCAGTGGGAGTCTTGTTCCCATCCCTGGCTAGATAAGAGACTTAAAATCTGTGCAAATCCACTGAAACCGAAGCCTAAGAATTCGTATCTTACACAACATATACAAGAACATACGCTTCCGTGAACTCGTCTTTACAGCTTAAAATAAACACACATATTCAAATTTAAGTTTCGTTGTTTTTTTTTTTTTAAAGCAGAAGTGGAATATAACTCCGGGCGTTTCATGTCGTCTATAAAAAGTATCAAAAACGACATAATATTATTTCTTAAAACAAACCCTGAAAAACACTCGACCCCGGAAGCTGCGCCGCGCTTACCTGTCCGTAATTTGCCATTTCTGAAATGACGTCACTGCTGACGCACCGGGACAGTAGATCTACAGACGCCACGCCTGCTGACACTGGATTGGTCAGAGGGAGTGTCAATCAGGTTCGTTTAAATCCCATACAGCCTTACCCGGATTGGTGCAGATGATCCTTTACGCATAACCGGATTGGCCGGTATTCGAGACGGCCGTGTGAAGCTATGTACTATCATACTACGAGTTCAGTTTCGGTCGCTTAGCAATACGTTCTTTGGTGTTGCGGTTCGTTTATCCAGCCCGACCGACCCACAAAATGCCACCCTTGACAAAAGCGGAGGGAGCGGCGATTGTGATTCATCGCTTGGAAATGCAGACGATGACGTACCGTATGGAAAGATGTGGACGTTTTGCGAAAAGAGATACATTCTGATCTAAATAAAAGAAACGCTAATTTTAAAGCCGGTGCTAACAATAATAATAATAATAATAATAATAATAATAATAATAATAATAATAGCTGAAACATCCAGGCAGAGTTCATCCTGTCCTCTCTGTGGTTTACAATGCTTGCCGATGCTTTCCCAGGCTTTCAGTACCCTTTATTCCACTTTGCTTTTACTGTAGTTAGCTTTGGCAGGGGTTTTGAAAGCGCAGCGCTACGTGTGACCTCTGATTTTCATGACGTTTCATTTTTTTGTTGTTATCTGTTTACTGTCCCATGGCGTGTGTTCTTCTTAATCTTCAGTCCTTTGCTGTTTCTGCACTAATGGATGTGTGGTATGTTCTATCAAACACCCAGCACAGGCTACCATTGGGGTCTCTGAGCGACCTTTCAGCAATGAGGCCAGTGTAAAGGGAGGGCACCTGTAACTTCTTCCTTCTTTGAAACATTGAGTTTGTCAGAGGTTTTCTGTTGCAAATCTTGAAGTCATTGTTTCAGTGTTTCATTGATCAGGCTCGCTGAGACTCGCTCAGAGACTGTGACTCAGAGGAATAGTATACTGGCGACTTTAACTTGCAAATATCCAGCATGAACATCACACATGCTGGGTTAATAAACACACAGTATAAAATAAACACCACGCAGATTCCTTTCATGTCCGCTGGGAGTTGTTTTAGGAAGTCGCAGTGCAGACTGATTACACTGTTGACCATCACAAGCTCCTAACATGCTTAGAGTTGATGTTTCTACTAATATAGAAAACACGCCTCTCAAAATACATAAGAACCAGCCAGGCACAGAACTGCTACGATCACATACAAAACAAGTACACAGAGAGGCAAGCCAGGACATGCCAGGATGTGCTTGTGTGAGTAGCAGTGAGTAAACAGACACACACATTGTACAGTGCAGTGTTACATTTACATGAACAACAGCATTAATAACAGCAATAATCATCATCATTTTTAACTGTCACTGCTGCATGGCATCCTTTGTAATTAATTCACAAGGGTAAAGTCTGGACTTTCTTACTTCCAGGATACTTTAATAGTGTTACATACAATGACTGAGATAACGTTTTGCAAATTAACATATATTGAAATACACGTCTGAATCCTCAACGGATATCTGAACATGACAATACCCTGTTTGCTTAAAATGTGAAAAGCAGGAAATAATGGAGGTGCTCCCGGAACCTCAGCCCCGGCTCCAAGCTCCAGAGCGCTCCAGTGACCCAGTGCCAGCTCCGCTCCGGTCCAGCATCCTCAGCGCCAGCTCTGCTCCGGTTCAGCATCCTTAGCACCAGCTCCGCTCCGGTCCAGCATCCTCAGCGCCAGCTCTGCTCTGGCTCCAGCATCCTCAGCGTCAGCTCTGCTCCGGTCCAGCATCCTCAGCGCCAGCTCTGCTCTGGTCCAGCATCCTCAGCGTCAGCTCTGCTCCGGTCCAGCATCCTCAGCGCCAGCTCTGCTCCGGTTCAG
This sequence comes from Acipenser ruthenus, assembly GCF_902713425.1. Taxonomy (NCBI): domain Eukaryota; kingdom Metazoa; phylum Chordata; class Actinopteri; order Acipenseriformes; family Acipenseridae; genus Acipenser; species Acipenser ruthenus. The sequence goes on from NC_081213.1 coordinate 740,420, forward strand.
CATCCTTAGCACCAGCTCCGCTCCGGTCCAGCATCCTCAGCGCCAGCTCTGCTCTGGCTCCAGCATCCTCAGCGTCAGCTCTGCTCCGGTCCAGCATCCTCAGCGCCAGCTCTGCTCTGGCTCCAGCATCCTCAGCGTCAGCTCTGCTCCGGTCCAGCATCCTCAGCGCCAGCTCTGCTCCGGTCTAGCATCCTCAGCGCCAGCTCTGCTCTGGCTCCAGCATCCTCAGCGCCAGCTCTGCTCTGGCTCCAGCATCCTCAGCGCCAGCTCTGCTCTGGCTCCAGGCCCATGGCTAACCCTGCCTCTTACCTCCGTTGTGCATGCCTACTCAGTACAGTCCAACAAAAGAGCAGTGTGGCGCAGAAGGGCAGAAGGGCTGCTGAGAGTAGTTCCGCCTGAGATGCACCCTGCTGAATTATTGTGTTTTGTTTTTCAGCCATTGGCACAATGTTTGGTATTGTAAAGACAAGCCCGCCTCGCATGCAAAACCGAATCCTTTGAATACCAGACTGTGAAACCTCAACCACAAACTAGGTAGCTAAAAAGCTAAAGGTGACTACAATGAATAAAATAAAAAATAATAATAGTAACACAAAATAATGGTGCATTTGTTGAAACATCAAACAGTGGCACATCTGTAATACAGGTGCTTTTTAATTCCATTTAAATCCAGTTTCAATTGAGCCACTTTTTTAACATCCAATCAGAATAAAGTGCACTGGGGTTTAGAAATGTTAGGCTGGTGGCATTAAGACCTGTCGCGGTTTAGATCCTTCATACAGAACCCAACGACTGACACCTTCAAATAAAAAGTGCTGGATGGAGCCATAACTTCCAAAAATCAAATAAAAATCACTAACGTATTTTTCTGGTTATGTAAATATTTCCACCCGGATCGTTCCAGTTTCAGCTACGTTAAAGGTGTGCTGAGCAGCTCTTTAAAAAGGTGACAGAAGGTTTGCTTCAGTTTGGTGAAGCAGGTCCTGCAGTGCAAGATGAAGTGGACTGGGAAGCACCGTGTGGCACACTTAAACCGGTCCCAGTTTCAAGGGTGGAATTGTTGACCTGCGCTGGCACCTTCACCACCTTCTTGCCTTCCTTGGCGCTGCTGTTGTTGAGCGGAACGGGCTGGTAGAGCTGGATGAATCCAGGCTGGCTGGACTCTGAGAGGAGATACCTCTCGTTCTGCTTACTCATCCTCATGATCTTCTGGCAGCGCTTGCCTACCAGGTAGAGCATCTCGATGACGCACATGAAGATGCACAGTGCCGAGGTGACCACCATGAAGATGGTGAAGATCTTCTTCTCGGTGGGGCGGGAGATGAAGCAGTCCACCACGTTGGGGCAGGGCTCCAGCTCACACTTGGAGAGCCGGGGCATGTCATAGCCGTGGTAGATGTAGAAGAGGATGTAGAGGAAGGCTGCGTCGAAGCCGGCCTTGAAGACCAGGCTGAAGAAGTAGGTCCACCAGAGCCCGCCACGCTTCTTCCCGGGGTTGGCGTAGAGGTGGGAGCCCTTGTGGGCTTTGGCATACTTCTGCTCCTTGATCTCGCGGTACTTGACGTGAGCCACCACCAGCAAGGAGGGGCAGGTGACGAAGATGAGCTGCAGGGCCCAGAGGCGCACGTGGGAGATGGGGAAGATGCTGTCGTAACAGACGTTGGTGCAGCCGGGCTGCTTCGTGTTGCAGACGAAGTCCTTGGACTCATCGCCCCACACCTTCTGCGCCGCCACCACGAACACCAGCACTCGGAAGACGAAGACCACCGAGAGCCACACGCGGCCGAACACCGTGGAGTACTTGTTGACCCCGCTGAGCAGACCTTCCAGCGCAGTCCAGTTCATCACGGCACAGCGCTGCGAAGAGGGAGAGCGGGAGGAGAAGAAGAAGAAGAAGAAGGAGAAGAAGAAGAAGAGGAGAAGAAGAAGAAAGGACATTAGCTGAAACATTTGTCATTTGTACTGACAAAATGCCCGAAATGAAATTAAATCAAATGAATAAGTAAAACAAAAACACACAAACATGTACAATAACAATACATAAAAAAATAACTAACTTCTGAACCGGAACTATGTCAAAAAAAAAAAAAATCAAGGAACTTGATATGTTCTAATAAATGAGGCATAAATGTATAATTGTCAGTAATATATAATGTAGATGAACTTGAAGTATAGTAATATATTTGCATATGTGTGTGTTTGCATATCTCTCTCTCTCGTCTCTGTCTCTGTCTCTGTCTCTCTCATCTCTCTCTCTCTCTCTCTCTCTCTCTCTCTATATATATATATATATATATAGATGTTCTTGATACACAAACTAGCAAATCAGAATGTCAAGTAAAAGCCTCCTGGGTACTTAATATTTCTTATTCCATAAACATTGAGAAACATAAAAGGGCTTGATCATTTCCGAACCAATATCAACTTTCACACCAGGGTACAGTGATACAATCTGATTACAAACCTCAAATACATACAGAAATAAATACAAAGCAAAACAATTTTTTTTTAAAAAAACCCAGAAAGGTTGATTATAATCTTACCTGCTATCTGACAAGTTCAATAAAGAGCAGCGAGGTTAAACAGCTGCTGGATTGCCAGTCTCCGATGAACAAAAAGAGCTTCTCTGAAATGCAGACAAACAGGAATGCAGTAGAAAGCACTCACACACCTTTGCATGGGCGGGATGGCAAAGCACTGACTGCGCATACCTAGAGACAGCGCAGAAACCTGCTGCACATTCAGACACACTGCAAGCCACGGTCACCTGATACCTGTGCCTGTGTGACGGCTCGGGGCTGGACGGTACATCAGTGTCACGTTCTGCTGTTTCATGTTTCAATGTCATGAACCCCACCTGTGGTCTGCAGGTCCCTGCACCACACAGGACTCGCATGTGAAGTTTGGAAAGAAACACATGATACTGCAAGCATGCCTTTATACAGTCTGAGAGGAGGCAGGGGTGGCAGAGACATTTCCCTGCTTCATTAATATACCATACCTCGCTATTCTATGCTTTATCATGCTTTGACTGTGCTTTGGAACTTCTATAAGGGCTTCTAGGCCAGTTGCGTGCATAATGTTAGTCTATCCAAACAAATGAAATAACTGACCGACGAGTTATAACGTTGTGATTGGATCCCCCCTGGCGTATTTGTTCACTTTCTTAAATACACAAACGGTTGGTTGAAAGACAGAAAAGCAGTCAAAGTAAATGCAGTTTGTTTGTCACAGTCTTGGAACACAAAGGACTGCTGTCATTGATGGAGATTATTTAAATCAATTAAACAGACTGGTTTGTCTGGAAAAAAACTGCATCTCTTTCCTTTGGGCTGGGAATGAAAGGCCTGTGGGCGGGCCTTCGTCAGAGCGATGTCACCGACTTGTTCATTCACGTGGTTTAAACAAAACAAAACAAAACCTGTAAGTGGTCATGATGACTCATCAAAACCTTTTGCATATTGGAGAACAGACTGTACTAAACCATTGTGTTAAATTGCAGAACAGAAACCACTGCCGTGCTTCTGCAATTACGGGATCCAACAGACTTTGATCTTCAGTGCAGTCCTGATGTAGATGTGAGGGCTGATGTTAACAGCTGAAGAGAGTGGTCCACTGACCACAACCATCGTGGGACTCCTGTCTTAACAATTACAGTCTCCGCTATCCCTTCTCTGTCCTCTCTCGGGGCCTCGGAGAGACTGGGGGGAGTCAGATGTGTGTCTGTGAAGAATCCTGAGGTGTTAGCTCAGAGATTCAAGGTCACATTCCCGCCCACTCCCTCCCTCCTCTGATGGGATGTTTCTCCACACTCTCGTGACTCATGCGTTCCTCTGGTCACGGTTGCAACAACAAGGATTTTTCATGGAAACAATTTGTTGTGACTGATCCAAGCCTACGTTTATAGACACATAATGCTTAGGAATTAATTGTGAAACTGATTTACATAAATGGCAGCCAGACAAAAAGACAAGTGTTCTTTAACCTGAACAAAACAATACAGCATTCCTCTTAGGTAGTCACATTTAGTTTAATAGTTCTAGCATTCAAACCGCTCACTGTGTGAAAGCAACTGCCCGTACCGATACAAACACAAAGACCAGGCTCGGATCAAGCAGGGAGTGCGAGACCGTCAATGCAGCAAGAGTTGTGCAAAGAGGATCCAATGATCAGCACGGAACACACGCCTGCGCAGTGCAAAACATGCCAGGGTTCTGCAGGGATGAGGCAAGGGATACATGCATGCTTCAAATAAGCAATTTGCAAGATTTGAACACCACGTTATTATTAGTGGTAGCAGCAAGGATTATGCAGATGAACTGCAAAACATTAAAATCCTCATACAAAGACATCTGCTGTCTTATTATATCATAAATATGGCTCTGAAATTAAAACACGGTAAAAGCCTGTTAAGATCACGATCAAGCTTATTGGAGGCTGATGGACAAAGCAAGTTACGGGCATGGTAAAGTATGCCTGAAAGAAATGCAAACTTTTACAAGAGTCTAGTTCAGAAAGTAGCACGAGGGCTGTTTTTTGTATTTGTAATATAGGAAGTTGGAGATGGCTTTACCCCTCCCCGTTCACACACAGGTACATCTAAACGTCGTATCACTGCAGTTCAATCTGAACGCCTGCAATGTGCCTCATTAACAGCGCTTGTGAAAACGCTTCACACACCGCACACCCAGAGAACTCCTGCAGTGACGTCAGCTTTTACACAGCAAGGACGGCAACGTCATCTCCCTCCCTGAGATAATTAACTTCTCTTTTCTCTCTCCCCACTCCCTCTCTTTTTTTTTTAATAAATCCTCTTTTCTTTGTTGCTGTGCGATGACAAGGGGCCAACTGTGCTATAATGATCTTGGTTTCATTCCGTATGTCGCTATTCATTCAGGATATTTTAATTGTAATTGGAGAGAGAGAGAGAGAGAGAGAGAGAGAGAGAGAGAGAGAGAGAGAGAGAGAGAGAGAGAGAGATTTTTCTAGCCTTCATATTCTGAAGATATTCTTTACCACTAGAGGGTGTAAATACACTAGGTATTGTTACTGTTTCATTGCATCACACAGTGCATTGAGAAAAGAAAATTGAACAGACTTCTAACCCTGTCTTCACCAGGATTCATGAGCTGCAAGCGCCAATGGGTCATGTTTTCACGAGATGATTTATAGAAAAGTAAAAAAAACAACAAAAAGAAAACAGCTTTGGAGAGCTGAACACGCCACAATTTTTTAAAAAATCACTAGCTTTTGTTAGCAGGCGTTAGTTAAAGACTGGAGTGAATGCTGGAGTGAAAACATAGCCCACAACATCCGAATCTCTGTGTAATCCTTAATTAATTGCTCATTTAGTAATGAATAATTACAAATAAAGTCTTAACGCAACACCTTTGGTTGACTGTGTCTTTAACTTATTTCCTTTGTCGCCCCCTCACTGATTAACTTGAATGTTTTTGGACCTCTAGTGTAGACTCGGGTCATCAGTGGCTCTCGTTAAGAGCTCTCAGCAGGGATCTTAATTAGTGTGGTTAGTGGAAACGGCGCAATCAGAGCAGCAAGTTAATTGACACGAGGCAATTAGAGGCCCCACGGCGAGCGCACCGCTCACGGTATTTGAGAAAGCCCCCAAGGTTTTGTTTCTTGGTTTTTCAGTGAGTGGAGGGTGTCAACAAAGCCGGAGCACTGGAGGGGTGACAACCATCCACGCCTTCCCTGGCCTTCAACCGTGACTGCCTTACACACGCCGCTCAGGGGCTAGACACTTAGACGAACGACAACAGCTTGAGCTTTATTTTAAGTTATAAAATACGTGTCTTTAGATATCAATCTTAAAACTGTAACGGATCTATCTATTACGAGAGAGTGCACATAAATACTGTCACAGTTTGCTAATCAGATTGCATTTTGTTTCCTGCAAGGCTTGATCAGTCGAAGTCGGATTTCAGCTCCCGGAGTTGTGTGCCGTAGACCAAACACGCTGCTGCTGAAAGATAAACTATTCGGAGCTTATTACGGGAAATGCCAGGCCTGTGCATGAAGAGCGCTTTCTCCTCTGTGTGGCAGACCGCACGGCTGTCATCAATGACAGGGAGAATCAACTGAGTCGCAATCATCCGCTGTCTGCCAGAATCACTTTGATCTGATTGCTTTTTTAAAAGAATCTGCAGGAAGCGGCTTCGGGGAAGGAAGGCTGCGATCGTTGCTACTGTAGTTTTGCAGCATTTATTTATCAGAGAACGCAAGGACACAGTGTTGATGCACTGTGGTTTCTGATTCTCAATTATTCAGTGGTCTGTTACTGCACGGCACACTGCACACTGTGAACAGCAGAGCAGGGGCTTGCTTGTCTTGTTAGATGTTGAGGCTGAGAGGTGATACATTTCAAACCCCAAGGGTGTGGATGTTGGACCATAGTTTCACACAACAAAACAAAACAAACAGAAGGAAAGAATGATGCTCACCCAACTGTGAGTAATAAGATTCTAATTCCATTGAGGGGTTCTAGTGACATGATAAACCACAAGAACTGTAAGAAGATTCTACAGCTTTGCAGGTCTAGTTTTTGGAGTCTGGGGTTCACAGTTTGCATGTGGTGAAGTGCGCACATCATTTTGTTCTTGAGATGCTAGTGTGAGATTTGAAGGCCAGTAGTGTTCGAGTTGGAGGCTGTGTGACAGCACGGCCATGCGTGTAGCACCAGCTCACCTTCCCCGCTGTGCAGTGCCTTCCTGTCCATTACTTACAGTCAGACCCCGTTTGTCACATCTGAACTGTTTCAGACAATTCAAGGGAGCCACTGATGCATGTGTTCTAGTGCTGTGCCGGGGGCTGTGGGATTTGTGACCCTGCACAGCGGTAATACTGTATATTATTATTATTATTATTATTATTATTATTATTATTATTATTATTATTATTATTATTATTATCTACTGGTCCTATCCAAGTATAATACCAGAGCATTCACCTAAACAAACCATATCTATATTTCTTTACAATCAAAGTTTTCTTTATAATCGAAGTTTAACTTCATGTCAAAATCAAAACTAACTAAATAAACGGGGAGGGTTTCCCTGGAGGCAAAATGTTTGTTGCTCTGTGCTCCAACCCTGTAGAGATTATAGTGAGAGAAATGCAAGTGAGCTAGCAGATATGCAGACAGACAGACAGACAGACAGACAGACAGATAGATAGATAGATAGATAGATAGATAGATAGATAGATAGATAGATTTGTTTTATGCACTAGATGGCAGTAGAGTCTCTTCTTCACAATGTTTTTGATGGTGCCCTGAAGGTCTACATGCTCTTTCTAATGAGATAAATAAAAAAAATAACATTTTAAATTGGGGATGAAAAGCTAATGCCAGTAAGCCTAGCTGCTGGGCTGCACAGAGAGGTCTGTGTGTCTGTGTGTGTCTGTGTGTGTCTGTGACAAGACATCTGGGGGCGTTTTGAAAGACTTGCAAGCCTCATCCAGAGTATACAAATACACAGTAACAAGCCCTTAACAAATTATCTTTATTGGCAATGCGGCAGTCGAGCTATAGTGCCAGTGCAAGGGCTCTTTACCAAGGGTTAATGAAAGCACTGCTGCAACAGGGTGAGGCTGCCACTGCTAGACTGCTACACCAGTCGAGTTTCAATTACAGTGCAGTTCATTTCATTTCTGAAGAAGAGCTTTCGACCTTTTTCATTTGTGTTGCACAGTTGCAGGCAATTGCAGTGAGATCCGTCCTTTTCTCTTTTCCCGCAAGTCACTATCTATGAAAGCGCTGGATCAACAAATCCAGGTGTTTTATCCCAGAGTCCTGTATGACAGTATTGGCTCAGCAGGCTCGAACAATAGGTTAAATGTGGGCTAAATATATCTGAAGCTGTCAAATGCTTTTATGATACCAATGACACCTCAAACTGCCACCCACACCCGTTCCTGTTGGTAATAAATCAAAATGAATGAAGCGCAGTAGTCTTTAGATCCTGGTGTTTGCAATTAGCGTTGGATAGATTATATATTTAGATTTTCATTATTTTGCAACTCTTACAAACATTTATCAAAGTAAAAGCATGGCAAAGTGTAATAAAGCATATTGAAAGCATGGTGAAGCATATTAAAAAACACTGCAAACCATGTTAAACTATGGTAAATGCAGAGTATGACCATAGGCAAAATGACTGTGATAACCCTTTAAAAGGGGTTGTTCTGGACCAGCACAGAATTGTCACAGTGTGCTGTATCTAGAGGAAACAAATGGGTCGGCCAAGCGAACATATGGATCTCCTACCTGCTAGATTGAGGTAGTATCACTTCAGCACAGTAATCCTAGTTTGGTTGCCAGAAGGCAGAGTGTTCACTGGTTGCAGGCGTTGATTTCTTACAGTTGGTGGCAGCGGTGGGATATCTAACAATTCTGACAAAAGAAGCAAGCAGAACAGACCTCAGAAAATCATTTCAACATGCTGGATTTAAAAACACTTCGACCTGAACACTGCTTCCTTGAAAAGTTTGACTGAATGGAGGTCTTCACTGATCTTTTAAGTGACCTTCAGATTTCAGCTTTGTGAAGATAAATAACCCAGAAATGGGTAAAATAACTGTAACGGCGTGCAAAGACGTGTCCACTTGAGCCTCATAAAATATAAAACATGTCTTCTACTTTTTCTTTTAGTATTTTTTTAATGAATGAAGGAAGGCGTTTGAGCCGATCTTGGCTTTCTGCTCTATCCACAACAGCTCTGTTTAATTCACAAAAATAATCACATAAAAAAACTTGTTATTGTTTTAATTACCTCCAAAGCCTCTCCAAACTAGCATTAATCATTTACTCTTATAAGAAAACAAGCCCTGTTAATTATCTTCTCTGAAAAGGGGTTCATTCTTCTATAAGCGAGTTTAATCATCAAACACAAACACCAAAAGAAGATTACACGTGGCTTGCCAAAGGGAGAAAGGGAGACAGAGAAGGGTAGGAGGAGGGGGGAGTTTCATCCTTTCTTATCTTCCTTTCTTTTCTTTTTAAAGAATATAAAACATTGATTAGCTCTTAGAAATGTAAAACAAACAAAAAAAATTTGCTTGGAGCGTTTTGAAAAAAAAAAAAACAGCCCAGATGCAGGTGTCCTATTTTTCTGTCAGCAGGCTGTCAAAAAGGTGCTGGAGTGCCGAACGAGAGGCTGCAGACCTGTGCGATCAAGCAGCCGGAAATGAGCCCACAAGCAGGGCTGGATCCAACTCACAGCAACGGATTCTCATTTACAGAGGGGCCCTGCACCCTTTTTTTTTGTATAGCGGTTAAGACACTTGCTTGCTGTGTGTGGGGTCGCTGGTCCACGCCTAGCCTCTGTCCTGTTACACACACACACACACACACACATATATAAACTATACATTTGAGACGTATAAGGTGAATGGATGTGCAGTGCCTACACTATTCATTTATGAGGTCACTTCTAGGTTAAACACAGAAAACGTGCTTTTTAGTAAGAAATCCAGACTGTTCTATGGCAGTTATGTGAGTGCTGTTTTGGGTTAGCAGTGAATGACTGTGTGAAGTGAACAGCTTAAGTGTTTGAAAGCAGGAGGGTCAGCAGACATAAGCTCACAGCCATGTGAGTCTGCCTGCGTGGTGTGTGTCTGTAATAGGAAATGCCAGGACGTCAGTTTCTGCGCCCGGCTTACCTCCGACAACAGTAATCTGTGTGACAGAAGAGCAAATGGCTAATGTGCACGGTTACAAAAACCTTAAAGAGCAGCAGCGTTTAGAGCTTGTACTACACAGGGTTTTACACTGCTGTCTCCCCAGGCAGGCAAGGATCCCTCAGCAATCAGAGAAGAAGAAAGGACGGAAGGAAGGAAGGCCAGGGCAGATTAACTTATCCAAAGCAGCGCTTTCCGAATTGAAACAGTATGATACGATGTGATAAATCAAGCTTTACAATTTGAAGTGTTTATTTTTTCTCAACTGAAACCCATTATGTTTTTACCACTGGGGAAACACTGTTCTTAGTACTGCATGCATGTGCAGTCTTAAAAATGCAAATAGGCTGTGCATATTAAAAACAAAATAGTGAAGTTTAGTAGCTGCGTATGCTGATAGTTTGCTAATGAGGGGTGTTTAGGTAAATCTAGATTTGCATATTTATGGTCATATGGTGGCAAACTATCTGTCTGACGAATAGTCATGATCAAACAATGGGTTACCGGTGTGCATTATGATGTCATAATGTGAAAAGGTTCGCACTGTAATTGCAACCTCATGCCTTTGTAGGTAGCGACAGTGTCATCTCCTCTTAGTGGAGAATCAATGCATTGCCACTGTCTTCAGCTTTAGTGCATCTGTAGACTCACGCATTGCATATTTCAAGCTCTACTTGTTTTGATTTCCTTACTTAGGGTTCAGTATAAACCATGAATAAAACCTGCTTTGCAAAGTTCATTTAGTTCTGAACATCTGGAGCTTGAAGCCTCCACTGAAATAGGGGACGTGCTTCTGTTTGAAGAGCTAATTGGGCGTTCAGTAAATGCTTATTTAGCCCAAACAAAAGAAGCACCACTCCAGGTAATGGCACACGACTGTCAGGAGTGGAGAGCTGCCAATTCGACAGGTGCTGTGTCAGGCTTGTTATTAATATATCACATCACCTGACTGCACATGAGCGCCCAACGCGAACGGGGCCACTTAGCAGAAACGCACAGCCGGCAGACAAGCAGAGCGATATTCTTCACCGAGAATAAAACGAAGCGCGTTGATGCTACAGAACATGAAACAAACCCAGGGGCTCCAGCAAACTGTGCCCCCAACACTAGCTGTTTCCAGCTGGGACTATGAGCAGAGCAGACTTTGTGATGCAGTAAATGGACACGGGATCTGCTCACGTTGCTCATGCAGTGTTGCAGGCTGGTGTGTCCATAGCTAGAGTGTGACTCATTAGACACCCCAAGCTTGCATTTTGAAATGTTCCCAAAGTTTTAACTTGATCTTACGTAATCGTGGTGAATGCCTTTAATATCGACCAGACATCGGATGACTACATGTGATTACTGGCGATCTTTACAATACCCTTTGCTGTATATGAAGCAAAACCTTAATGATAAAAAGTTATTTCAATAGACAGAAAGTTCAAACACACTTTGGGGGACTAAGTACCAAAGTTCCAAACCAGACGCTAACTTGCTCTGAAAGGGAACTTCATTAGAATATCATTTCAGATCTGAAGTTATAATGAAAGACGTCTTGTTTGAATTATTTTTAATTTCCGATTGTCACCCACAGCGCAATGCTAGATGCCCGGCTTGCATTCAAAATAATATCTATCTATCTATCTATCTATCTATCTATCTATCTATCTATCTATCTATCTATCTATATATATATAGTGATCCAAAAAACGCTGACAGATACACTAAATCACGAGAGCTCTTTATTTTCTGTCTGGTTTATTAAAGTGTTCCAGAGTGCTGGTACACAAACGCTGGCTCTAGCGTGGCACAGATCCTCCCAGGCCTTGCTCTTTCCATAGCTCCTTGCCCTTGTGGATTGTCCCTTCGTGTTACCAGGGAGCAGGCTGCCCAAAATCTACAGGGCAAAAGTTACAGGCTTAATATTTCTATTCCACTTTGAATCTGATAAGAGATTCGATTGGGTGCTCAAAGGAAATAGCTAAGAAGGGGATTTCCGGTGACAGCGGGTGCTGATACTAACATGAGAATGTTCCTGCATATGCATTTAATGTAACTGCTTAGTTAGTTACATTGCAAAAAAACATTTTGGCAGCACTTTCCATGGAATGGATAGCCATGTAACTGATGGTAATAACTGCTCTTGCACGGTAACTACTGTGTAAGAACATGGAAACAGCCCTGTGACCAGCAGCCTGATGTAATTCCATAGGAACATCATGTTCTCAATCATTCCACCAGTAGTTACCATGCGATAGCAGGTATTACTATGTATTTACATTGTTATATACACCCCACAATCTACCAACATTTAATACAAATGGGTCTAACTGTTAGAAACAATGCCTGGCATTAATATAGCCAGCCACCCTAAGGCTCATCCAGGGCTCCATTAGAGAGCTCTGTATGTGATTTATCAACCCCTCCCCCTCTTTGATTCAAATCAAAAGATGAACACACTGAAAAACCACAAGGTGTTTTCCTTCAAATACATGGACAATAATGCCTGAGGCTATTCTCCTATTGTTAGAAAATGGTAATATAAACATCAAAGAAAATGGTTGGGACATGCAGTATATTCACAGTGTATATATTAAAAAAACATTCTAAACAGTTTGAGTATTGCAATTGAAACCTTCAGGGAGGAATATATTAGATCACACCATGTATATATTGACCCAGCAATCTCTACCAAACGATAACATGATGAATAAACAACTCATACAGAGCAATGCATGTCTGTCTCCTAAGACCAGTATTACTTTTAATATGGCAGGAAGGTGTGGGGTGGAAGTGTTTCAGTGGGTAAAATGAGTGTGGGTAGTTAACTGCAGAGTTGCATTGTCCCATGATTTGAATGGATTGAGGAAAGCTGTTCGGTGCTGGCACGAAGGATCTGGAGCCCAGCTCAAAGTCAGGTGAAGGCAGACTTACAGAAAATATGATAACAATTTAATACTGAAGTAACCGAACCCAGAACTCTCGGAATTATTGCAAACATCATAACATAGTAAAGGGCAGATGTATTAAAATGACATTTACATTTGCTCACAAACACTGTGCTAAAGACTTCTTGTGGAAAATCGCATGTCTGTGATTTTGAGTCTTCTAGGCTGGGTGGATTGTAGTAAAACATTAAACACTTTTTGCAAATCAACTGCCATCAAATGTGCTGATTGTTCTTTTTATTGCATAATGATGTAGGACAGCGGATCTGAAACGGAAGGATGCCTGCAGGCATCCGAAAACCTTTTTCAAGAAGCTGCAAGAAGCCTAAACAGAGAACAAACACAATCAATTCAAATTGATTTCGCATTAAGGTGGACTTGAGGTCTGCTGGAAAAATCAGATTCAATGTTTTTTTTTATGGACAGAGAAGCCTGATGCTGCCTGTCCCCTGCCCCCGAACGCAGCACATTTTATTGGCAGAGTTAGAAGCACGAATTCAAAGAGCTAAAACTCACAGACTAATTCCAATGGACAACCACAACAGCAGCTTTCTTTTCTGTCTCTTTTCAGAGGCTGATATATACTGTGCAACGAGACCCCTTGATATATATACTGTGTAACGAGACCCCTCGATATATACTGTGCAATGAGACCCCTCGATATATACTGTGCAATGATACCCCTTGATTTATATTGTGCAACCCCTTCCTATATTGAAATTCCTACCTCTGCCTTCAGAAGACTCTGAAACATCACTCTGTGTGTGCCAGGAGAGGGTTACTTTTCAAATCTACATTTTAATACCAAGCAAAACAAAAACCTTATCACCTTGTTTTAGATTTGCACGGGCTGGTAGAGACACATGCCTTAATCTTTCAGATGACTAAAATGCAATAAACATATTTGTCTTCCTCCAGATACCTTCTGTGCATCAACAAATGTCCCTGGTTACTCTGCTGTGGAAAGTGGAGGTTATTAAACCGGGCTGCCTGCCTCTGAGAATGCATTCCCTGTTTGATGACCCAGTGCTGTCACCATATATCTCCCTGCAGCTGTCATTTACACTGGATCAGAGGCGTTTGCCATACATTGCAATGTGGCTGGAGCATGAACACTCCTGAATGAAATGCAACTCTGCTACCCACTGATACGGGACTGGTTTGCAGGCACTAATAAAATTGCACAGGCTGCTTCTACACACATCATTATTATTAAGGACGGAGCTGCTGGACTGTGAATAGGGTGGCATAGTCGGCTACTATAATAGTGGCAACAGGGAGTCCAGAGAGCTAATCAGATATGCAACAGCAACTGTGTTGACTGTGATGTGGAGGGACAAGCAGAAAACACCCGAGGCTGCGAGACTATGCCAACCTGAGAAAATCACCGTCACAGGAAGGCGAGCACTGAACCGAACTGTCAGGTCAGCTAGGCACGCTGTGTGAAGAACAGAGACAAATTCTGCAATCTTCTAGAGGGGCTGCCCCAACTGCTTTCCTGCAGCCCTGCTCAGTACTAAATGTGTATGGCTTACGGGGTTAATATGAAGGCTGAATGTGGTCCTGCGTTCAGAGAGAATCATGTTGCAAGGGGCAGGGGGGTGGGAGGGCATGGATTTCTCGGATTTGCTCTTGTTCTAAAGCTAGGCGTCTATAATTATTTATACCCCAGCCTTCCGCTGACTCGTTATGAGATGCGTTGCGCTCGTTGCTCATGGCAACGACCCATTAACACGAGCGCCTGTCTTTGAAGGTCACAGAAGAACTGAGGTGGATATTATTCTGAATCATTAACAAGGGCCCTCACATTTCACCTGCTTCCAAACTGTCAGCACACTGCTCATTATAAAACACAAACACAAAACAAATGCACAAACTTAGAACAGGGAACACCTGCTGCAGTCCTTTTTCAGCAAAGCTCTTTCGATGTTGGATCATAAGGCTGCCATGCGTGGCACGTTATTTAGGCACTGTGAACTGCTCTCGACGCGTTCAACTTCGGAGGACTGGTCCTGTTAAACACGACTAGGATGCTGGCATCTTGTTTTTCAATCCCGTCTCTTTGCTGTTATAATGCATCCCGTATGTAAACTTTTGACAGGAGCTCTCAGGGGACTAGTTAGTAAAGAAGACGTCGGTCTCAACTCTTGCAAAGACTGAATTCAAAACAATTTACAAAAGCGTGCCCAGGACCTCACCTAATAAAATCACACGCCTAGCAGTAACTTCTAAAACCACCTTCAGATATCCGACCTTCAAGGACTCTTTTCAGAAGACCCCTCCCCACCAGGAAGCAACATTACTTAGCAAGCCTGTCAAATAAGGATTTAAGCAGCAACAGCGATAGAGAATTGTCCGTTGCACACATTTTAGGACATTAAACGAGTAAGAAGAAAGAAAGAAAGAAAGAAAGAAAGAAAGAAAGAAAGAAAGAAAGCAGGCAATGAAATACACACGCGCACAAATAAGGGATGCATGCAATATAACGTACAGGAAGAATCAGAGCAAGCTGCACCATTTGGTTTTATCATTAAAACTTTGCCCTGTGTGAGTAGCCCGCTCCATTGCATTTTAATGGGCGGATTTTCTTCTTCATGGGAGAGATGTTTCTTTGCCTTGCTTTGCTCTCTCCCTAATTAGTTTTGCTCAGCCGAGGCATGCTGCTCCACTGATGGGGCCCCTAATTCATGGACATAATGAGAGCGTTATTTAAATAAACGACCTCCTTATATTAACTTCCTGTATTATTACTGCTTCATTCTGCTTGTTTCTCTGTTGTTTAGTGCCTCGGGCTGGCTTGCCGTGCTCGTGGAGTGACTCTGTTGTGTGGTATTATTATTATTATTATTGAACATGTCTATATACCAAGTACAAAATATCCAAGCTGTACAGAAGTACAATTGTGCAGTCAGTGACCGAAGGGGGTGTGCAATTAAACACGGTGCAAGTACATGGAGCCACATGGTCACCCTAGATGTGTCAGTGTATGGAAGTGTTTTTCCAGTGTCACAATAACAAAAGGTCTACAGGTTAGGAGGAAAGCAGAAAAATTAATATTGTAGCATTCTTAAGAAGCAGAATAAATTACCAATGCCCTGGTTATGAAGAAAAAAACAACTCTTAGATTAAACAACACGTGAAATCAATGCCTCCAGTAGCAAAGTGAGTTAAGAAGGGTCTTTGTTGAGCACATAACTGTACATAATTGAATCCCCTTTTAGAAACCAAATATAGAAGAAAAAAGAAAAGAAATCGTGTCTCGGAGATGCGTGTACAGTTCTAAAGAGCACTGTGATGCAGTCAGCTTTTCACAGTATAATGAGGTGAAAATAAAATACAGAAAACAAACTAACAAAGAACTATAAGAGTGGGACCTTGTTAAGATCTCTCACCCGCCGTGCGGCTGGGGAGAGAAGACAAAAATGCGACTTTGTTTAAAAGTCTTGAGCAAACTCATAATTATGGGCTGCCTGTTGTCATGCCAACACACTGTAGATAGTGATCTCAGCAGATCGGCGAGGATCTGAAAACGAAACATACAGCAGTGTGTGATGGAGAGTGAGAGACTCGTCTGCTTCTGTCCATAGCAATCAATGAATAAAAACCGGCAAGGAGATTCCTGTTTCAAAGACAACTTCAAACTTCGCTTCCTATTTCATTTTTTCATGCAATAATAATGTCGCTCCCACATCTTTTCCTCTAAATCTGCCTGGCTTTGAACTTGCTTTGAGCTTGTCTGTGCAATCTTAACAGCCCTTCCATTCAAACCATGTGACAGTAAACTCTGCTGGTCCAGCCTACTCTGCATAACATAGAGATGGTGAGTAGGTGGGAAATCACCAGATTCGAATGGAGTTAAGGAGCGTAAAGTGGATGCTAGACTTCCGAAACCCTTCTATATTAATAAACAAGATGTATCAGTAACCTGAATCCATCTTCCACACTTCACGTGTAAAATGAAGTCATCATGACTTCCATCTACTGTACAGCATGTCTAATAGGATCGCGTGACTAAGATGCATGTCAACACCCGCGAGACTCCTCTTGTACCTTCAGGGGTTCAAACTCTATGCAATAGCATCTTCAAACCAGAGCAGTGTAGTCGTGCGACACTCAGACACAGCTGGCACTCTGCCCTCCACTTTATTAACAGACAGTCCCCTCTGGCTTCGTCACGGTCCCCCCTGCTGACCGGGCCTTGGCAGATTAGTTTCTCTTTCAGAGGGCGTGGATTTCATTCTCCCCTTGTGATGAGGGAACAGCAGCCAGATCTATAACCATGAAAGAGACAACCGCGATGCAGACACGTGAATCCACAGCGACTGGTAAAAAAACAGCATGCCACGATGTTAACGTGTGAGGCTCCTGCTGATAACTGCAATAATGCTTTAAAATACTTAAAAGGGAATGATTGATTTTTTTACAGTATAATATCAGTGAGGCCTCACTGCAGCAGCCATGGTACAAGTTCAGAAACACTAAACGTTTCAAAGACATCGAATAAAAGACGAGTGGAAATGTTTGCAGTTGACTTGATTAAGTTTCTTTGATTCTTTCTAAATTTAGCACTGTTGAGTGTTTAAATAACTAAGCTTGGCACACAGCTGCTGAATGCACGACACAGCTTTCACTCACTCAGAAAGCAATAAAGCATTCTTCTGAGAGGAAATAAAAAGGCAGAACAACAACTGAACACCAGCTGAAGGAATCTGACAACAGTTGAATGGAAAGCAAGACAATCAAACTCTCTCGGCACTCCAGCAGAAATATTTACTAATACTGAAGAGGTAGGAACAAAAGAACATATTTGTATTTCAGCCACCGAAAAGAAATCCTTCAATCTGCTCTGTAGCAAAAAATAAATAAATCACAGAAGCAGCCAGCATTAAGATATCTGAGCTAAAGATTGAAGAAACTGATCTGGCAAAGATTCTCCTACGAGCTGTGTGAAACAAGCAGCCTTCTATTAAAAACAACGTGTTGGTCGCGTTTCAATCAGTACACTTGATGCAGCACATGTCAGTTGTGGGGTTCATGGTAGGCAGTAAGGATGTGCAGAGACACCCTGAGCACATGTCAGTTGTGGGGTTCATGGTAGGCAGTAAGGATGTGCAGAGACACCCTGAGCACATGTCAGTTGTGGGGGTCATGGTAGGCAGTAAGGAGGTGCAGAGACGCCCTGAGCACATGTCAGTTGTGGGGATCATGGTAGGCAGTAAGGAGGTGCAGAGACGCCCTGAGCACATGTCAGTTGTGGGGTTCATGGTAGGCAGTAAGGATGTGCAGAGATGCCCTGAGCACATGTCAGTTGTGGGGTTCATGGTAGGCAGTAAGGATGTGCAGAGACACCCTGAGCACATGTCAGTTGTGGGGGTCATGGTAGGCAGTAAGGATGTGCAGAGACACCCTGAGCACATGTCAGTTGTGGGGGTAATGCAGAATTGTGGGATTAAGATTAATCAGAAGGGATTCTGCACAACATTACATTTGAATTGTATTACAGAGGCTGTACACACTTCTCTTTAAAACAGAACACAATGCCAAAGCAAACAGCCTCTGAACAGGGTCACGACTGTATGTAGTCTTTGCTGCTATTCAAACAAATACGCGGGAACATCATTACATCTGCCACACCATTCACTAAAACCTGCATTTCAACTGAGTCGATCACAGAGCAACAAGGGATCCATCAAAAATCAATTTCCCATACAAGTGCATTGTGATGGATGTTATTGCAATCCAATGGCTTGCGATGAGATAGCCCCTATCTCCGGTGAGGAGGAGGAAATCTATAAACGGATCATTAAGATATATTGCATGTTCTATTTCTTTCTTTCTTTCTTCCTTCCTTTCTTCTCTCTCTCCCTTTGTTTTATTGCTTTCCCTCATGGTATTCCCATCCATCAATCTCACATATCGGTTTTACATCAGGACTCACCAGCCAGTGGAATAAACTGATCTTTAGGCACAGAAAAAAAAAAGAATGAAATAAAATAAAATAAATATACTAACTGCATTTTAATTATTGGACATCAATCATTATTGGTTTGCAATTGCTGAAAAAGGAAATCTCTGTATCTATCTATCTAGCTGTGTGTGAGTGTGAATCTGTGTAAGATTTCAGCACATGCTTAACTATCCCTTTCCAAATTCAACCGCTTATACAGGAGGTGTTGCTGCTGATACAGTAACTCCCCTCGTCATCCCCTCAGATATCATTTCATTGGCATTTCCTTTGCTTTCTTTCTTGCTTTCTTTTATCTGACATTGTTCTGCGTAGTTGCTCCAATACTAATCTTATAATCTTTCTTTTCACTGTGTCAGTCTTTACCTGGACATCCCTAACTCTCTAGCATTAAACAGACTGCCTCATTCCATTAAAGTCAAGTGAAAAGTGAGACCTCTGCTGGCCCATCCTACAGTACCCCCCCTCCCGTCTCCCTCTCTCTCTCTCTCTCTCTCTCTCTCAGTATAAGTTGATGATCTCTGGACAAGCTCAGCACCAGGTAAAGACACTTTTAAAAAAGAAAAAGGAAAAATGCTGACGACCTCAGCATGGGAGCGCCGGAACCCCAGAGCACTTTGAATCCCGTCACATTCCACATCAAGATGTCATTCGGGTGATGTTTCCAGCTGCTCTACCTCATAGCCCTATTTCAGAAACCCATTAAATAAACATAAGAACACGCTGAAACATTTATAGGCAAGCTGGCAATCATGTTGAATTAAGGCTCTGGGTTTGATATGTGTAATAAAGTCTATAGGACACGGATTGAATCTGAATGGTAAATATAGAGAATATAGAGTTTTACCACAGTTTAGCTTTCTGTACACTTTATATGAAAGCAGGTGCTGTTGATAGTCCAGTTTGCTTACATTCCCTAAAGATAGTTCCAGCTGTCAGGGCATTAGATTTCCCACCTCCTAGAAATCTAACAATGCTTTAAAATACTCTTCCTGTGGGGTTCAAAAACGTATTGCAAAGTCATTGGAGCCCCACGACTCCATACCCTCTGTTGCTTCACATGGAAAACATGCATATGGCACTGGTTCAGGGCTCAGTATTTGATTTGTGACGCAGAGAGCAGTGACGTTATTTTTGGAAAATCCCCAAAGTATATGAAAAAAAAAAGTAATTTGAATTCAGATGGCAGTTTATCTGCCAGGACTTGACAGCCCAGCTATCAGTCTGAGAGCCCCTGTGAAACAGCTCATACATCATCTGCACAATCCCTTCACGGCTGCCAGTGGGCTTTAGAAGGCTTTGGATACATTCTTAACCCTCTGCAATAATCTGCACTGGCAATGCAGACAGACAGACAGACAGGCAGGCAGGCAGGCGGGCAGGCGGGCAGACGGGCAGACGGGCAGGCAGACAGGCAGGCAAGCAGGCAGACAGACACACACACACACACACTGACAGACAGACAGACACACACACTCACTGACAGACAGACAGACAGACAGACAGACAGACAGACAGGCAGACAGGCAGGCAGGCAGGCAGGCGGGCAGGCGGGCAGGCAGACAGGCAGGCAGGCAGGCAGACAGACAGACAGACACACACACACACACACTGACAGACAGACAGACAGACAGACACACTCACTGACAGACAGACAGACAGACAGACAGACAGACAGGCAGGCAGACACACACACACACAAACACACTGACAGACAGACAGACAGACAGACAGACAGACAGACAGACAGACACACTCAATGACAGACAGACAGACAGAGAGGCAGACACACACTCACTGACAGACAGACAGACAGACAGACAGACACACACACTGACTGACAGACAGACCGGCAGACAGACAGATAGACAGACAGACAGACAGACAGACAGACAGACAGACACACACACACACTCACTGACAGACAGACAGGCAGACAGACAGACAGATAGACAGACAGACAGACAGACAGACAGATAGACACACACACACTCATTGACAGACAGACAGGTAGACAGACAGACAGACAGACAGACAGACAGACAGACAGACAGACAGGCAGGCAGGCAGGCCCACCAATGAAGGCCCACCCTGTCCTCCATTCCACCCACATTCTCACATGGAGAGGAAGTGTTTAAATGAAGTCTCAGAATGAACCCTTTCCTGGGCTCAGGTCATATACACATACTGCAACCAAAAGCTAACACACATTTAAACATGAAGACACAGATCCTACTGTTACTGATGTAGCTGGTGCAATAGTTATGTGCATTTATACTGTAGAATATGGAAGCCAAGTACTGCTACAAAGTAAAGAAGCTATTTACATGAAATACATCACCAAACATAACCCCATATTTACATGTGAGGGGTGCATGGCAAAGCATAGGCAAGCACTGTAAATCCCAGAATTCTATGGTACAGCATACTATGTGCTATCATTCCACTGTGGGATACGTCTTCCAAATGTGAAGCCATCGCTGGTAGTTATGGGATCTGTAACCGTGTTGCTACGGCTTCTTCAGTCTTCCCAACCATCCTGTCTGTCTGTGTCTCTTCCTTTCCTCTCTCCCTCTCTCGATCTCTCTCTCCCCCGCTCTGTCGTCAGCATCTCTCTTCCTAATCCAATCAATTCCTCTAAGCCGGGCTATTCTTTTCTTTATAACGATCCGGGATGAATTGTGATGGCAGTGGAGACTGGCCTTCCTTTCCAGGCAGCTGTGTGGGTTTCGAGTTCATAATCTTCTGTGAAGCGCTGAGACCCTTGCGCGCCTCTTTGAAGAAACACGGAGAAGAAGATTGCTGGATATTGACGGAGCTCAGCATGCAAACCCGCTCAGAGCTGAGCTCAAATCCCTGTGAGAAGGACAGTGCAGGCTTTACCGGGGTCAGTTTGCACAGGCACGTTGCAGTTTGACATGAATAGATAGTTTGAGTTTGCTGCACTACAGCTTATCAAGGTTTTCATGGATTAGATACAGGACTATTTCCATTGCTGTGTCCACAGGGAGTTCAGAAAGCCCATTAGAAAGCACAGATGCAAAAATGGGTGCATTTTAGTTTGGGGTTGTGGGAGTCCAAACAACTCACAATAAAATATATAACCCCCACAGCAAATTATGTGAACCAGGACCTCAGAAAACCCTAACCCTAACCCTAACCCTAACCCTAACTTTTTTTGCTAAAGTTTATAACTTAGCCATAACTTCAAAAACACTTTAGTCATAAAGCAGAACTGATAAGAAACTGAGCTATACAAATACACTTAGGGGCTGGTATCTTCATCAGTGTAAAATAGTATAAACAGACAAGCAAAGAAATAAAACGCACACACACACACACACACGCACACGCACACGCACACACACACACGCACACACACACACACACACACAGAACGGGTCAGTGCTAACCCGAGTGAGAAGGTATATGTTCAAACCCTGGTTAGCATCTCTGTTAATGATGACACTCAATGTGCACATCAGTGCGTGAGGAGGGAGGCAGGCTGCATGCAGGTTACCAACACAGCATGCTTTTACAGTAGCATTTAAACATGTTCTCAGTATGTTCTTGACTCCGGTCCCCCTCCCTGCCCTGCGCTCCTTACCGAAGGACGATTCAGATATCAAATGGAATGAGCCGTGGCTTTCCCATCCGGGCCGCAGACAGGGAGCCAGCGTGCCAGCGTTTCCAGAGATGAAATGAGAACTCATGCAACCCCATTGTGAATTATGACTCATGTGTAATGAGACGCACGCACAGAGCCTTCAAAGCGCCAGCGTTTTCACTTGGCTTGACTTGTTTTTGATCTTCAAAGTGCTGCGCTCGGGTTTGAAGTTGTGAGTTTTGTCAGGTCTGGAACACAACCTCCTTTTTAACACGGGCTTGCCTTTAGAACACAGGGCGTGTGTGTGGTTGGGGGGGGGGCTCTGCTCCGTCTCCTATTCCTATTCCTGCTTCATCTCCTATTCTGTCACGGAGATGCCTCAGCTCTTTGTTCTGTGCTTTGCTCATCTAGGAATCGAAAGCTATTATATGTTAAGTTGTAGCAGCCTGTTCATTGAACGCACTATCAAAGACCTTTATTCAAAATTATTATTAGCACTTCCTTTTCTTTTTTTAAAATATAAATAAAGTAACCTAGAAAACACACACATTTAGCACATTCCAGTTGTCTTGTTTCTCAGCTGTTGAATTGTAACTGGTGAGAATCGGTATTTCTTAAAAACCTGTTCTGCTAGTTCATGAAACCCACACAGTAATCCTGCGGCACCTGTCCTCAAGCCAGGGAGGAAAGCGGGCACGACCCGCAAGCTTCAGAATAATCCTAAATGTTTGGGAGAGGAATAAAAACGCCTTTGAAGCCAGATTAATGAAAGATCATTTCGTTTTTTTAAATCCGAGGCCGTACGCCTTTAAATTCTCGACCACTCTCCTGAGCTTTCTTCCCTGATCTCCGAGGCCGAATTAGATTAAGATCCTTGTCATCTATCAGCGCATGGTTATCATTTATACCATCAAATATGCATGTGACAGAGTTAGAAAAATCCTCAGCTTTTCATTATCTTTTTCTGTACATCTGCTGACATGGATAATTGATCATTTTAGTAATAATCTGTGAGAGCCTGAGTGCCATGACTGCCATCACTTACAGAACCTCTAAAGCAGTCCCTGAGGAGTGTGTGTGTGTGTGTGTGCGGGACTGTGTGTGTGTGTGCGTATGTGTGTGTGTCAGTGTGTGTGTGCGTGCGTGCATGCGTGCGTGTGCGTGTGTGTGTGCATGTGTGTGTGCGCGTGTGTGTGTCAGTGTGTGTGTGTGTGTCAGTGTGTGTGTGCTTGTGTCAGTGTGTGTGTGTGTGTGTGTGTGTGTGCGCGCACGTGTGTGTGTGCGTGTGTGTGATTATGATCTAATGGCATGACGGATACAGCTTCCAGATAAATCGTCCTTGTGCAGAATGAAACATTCGTATAAGTTTGGTTCAAGCAGTGCTCGTAAATCAAGCTCTGATCTGAAATACAGAAACGAACATTCAGATACTTGCTTGTGAAACAGTAGTGTGATTGCTCTCTGGACTGATTGAAGTGGATAATTGATGACTTGAGTGATGCATGGAGCACAGCTCATCATTTGCTCTCTGATATGTTTTGAACTACCAGGTCGAGGGTTTATTAAGGAAGGATTTCATCTGGGAGTATGTGACCCGGCTGGCAGTCTGCTGGCATGTATGCTAAACACAGGGCTCATGGGTTTGGAAAGAGAAATCTGTTGCTGCATATCATTTTAAACAAGCATGTGTACTACTGCAATTGCAGCAATAAAATGCTGTTTGCAAGTCTTACTTTCAGGTAGTCTTGCACTTGCTTGGTAATTTGACCTGGATTCTGGTTGCTTTCAAGTTGTTACACCCTACAAAAATACATCAATCTCTAACAATCGGGTCACATACTCCCAGATGAAACCCTTCCTTAATAAACCCTCAACCTGGTAGTTGGGGCAGCAGTGTGGAGTAGTGGTTAGGGCTCTGGACTCTTGACCGGAGGGTCGTGGGTTCAATCCCGGGTCGGGGGACACTGCTGCTGTACCCTTGAGCAAGGTACTTTACCTAGATTGCTCCAGTAAAAACCCAACTGTATAAATGGGTAATTGTATGTAAAAAATAATGTGATATCTTGTAACAATTGTAAGTCGCCCTGGATGAGGGCGTCTGCTAAGAAATAAATAATAATAATAATAATAATAATAACTACACTGTAATAAAACAGCAATGACATGTGTGGGCGTGTAGTTACAATGCAACAGCATGCTTAATGAATTACCATGTAACTCTGTATGCAGTTGCATTGCTATGACAGTGTAGTGAGGGGGTAGCAGGCAGGCAGATAAACTTGGTCATGTTTTCAATCACCTCTAAGTACACGTCTTCGTAAAGTCAATAACCGGTGTTTGATTATTTTAATGATATTGGAAAGCTGCTGGGGGCTCAATATAAATGATTGGTCGAATCAAGCCTGTGATTTTGGGACTGGAATATGACCGTGTCTGAACCGTACGTGGGTAATGTCTGTCTCTCTTGCCAGGGCGGGATCGCCTGTGCTCTCGATACTGTAACGGCTCGATACATCCCCTTCCCGAGTCTCAGCAGCAGGGACGCCGGTGAATCCAGACAAAGGATCAGAGAGCAATTGAATGAATCCATCGCTGTCAAACACCTGAGGAAATTACACATTTCCACCTTCGCGTCAAGCAGCGATAATCCCCTCCCGCTAACACAATTTATTCAGGCTCTGTTTCGTGGATTTAGCCCAGAAGAAAATTCTCTGGATCGATTACTATACATGAGTGCAAATAATACATTAGCGACACCAAGGGAGGAAGCTCAAGCCTAGCGCTGCAGAACAAGCCAGCTAGCACACACATTGTGTTAATAGAGACTTGTATCTGTTATGCTATTGTGTGTTACTCACTCAAGTAATAAACGAGACTGCTTTGGACCCCAGACAAGCCTTTGCACTGGCTAAGCAAGCCCGTTACAATGCTCTCCATTATTTTTAAAGCAGATGCACCTGCTGCAGACTTTGGAATGCCCTTGGGAGGGGATGTTTGCCTTGCTTGTGTTTCCTGGGGTTGACTGCATCAGGTTGACACAGGCCAGGATGTCCCTCTGCCCAGGGAAGGGCATGCATTGTGTAAGCTTCAATTACACAGGCTTTGGAGAGCGCATCCTTGCCTGATGCGCTTACCAGTGGAGAAGCAGCCATATGTAAAAGATGACTTTAGGGAGAAAAAAAATCAATCAAAATGTCAAATGGCTTGCAGCAATGACAACAAGATTATAGCACAGACTGCAGCAGACACAACGTACTCTCCATGGAACAACAGCCTGTCTCTCCACAACTCTGAACCTGTCTCTATAAATAACCAACTATGCCTGTGTTTTAGACTGCAGATACCCCCTGGTGCAGCCCTCAGGTGCAGCCCTCTGCTCTGGTTTGCAGGGATTTCTTTCCCGAGAAAATGCTCTCATGTAGATACACAGAATGTTAGCATGCTGGGGGTTTGAGTAGAGTGTGTAGACTGGCCTCCAGGATACTGGGGTATATGGGGACACACTGTGTAAAAGAAGCAGCTAAATAAGTTAGAGGCAAGATTGCCTTAAAGACTTTAGGGGCTGTGGCCAAAATCTAATGAAACCGCCTTAAATCTGTTTACTCGTTGTCATCATGGAAATGTAAATATAGTCATTGAGAAATAGTGTATACCAGAGATAGCCACAGTGTCAATTGTGCACGCCTGTCTCCTCTCATTACAATTAATCACATTTGACAGCTGACAGTGGGAGTAAGTAACACTTACTGAAGTATTTATACAGAAGCTGCAATACCCAACCGGAGAAAAATTGCTTGCTTGAGACAAAAAAAATGATTGCTGATTTCCTTAACTGACTCTGACACTTAATAGAGGAATGCACTGACAGGTCGTCTCGTGTTCTGGGTGTGGGGGTCCTGGCACAGAATCTTAACCATCGTTTAACATCGTGCTGGATTAAGATCTGGGTCTCAGGGCAGAGTGACACCTCTTCTCTCTTGTCTTCCTCTTTTTTGACATGTTTTGGCGTTTGCAGCCGATCATTTCACAGATTGGACAGCGCATTGCTAATTACCCCATCATGCAAAACTGCTTCAGTCCTCTGCAACCGTCCTCTTCCCATCAATCGCCACTTGCTTGCACTCATCAGTGGCCCACTGTTACGCCTCTTCCAAACTCTGATATGTTTTTAAGCTACGGTTTCCTATTTTAAGGGTAACGTTGCTTATGCAGTTTTCTATCGCCATGCACTGTATCAAGGAATGCTGTCACACAGACTCCTAAATGTTAACAGCGACGGCCCTAGTAAGATCTTGCAAAACGTAATCCGTAGATTGAAATGCAGATCAATGCCCGCAGATTGCCCTGCGTGGCACGTTTGACTAATGGCAGATGGCACGTCTCCTGACAGTGCATCACAGGGTGTTGTGGTTTTGATGAATGGCATTTTGAAGCTTACCGCGGTATTAATTTCGCAGGATATTTTTATATTCATAGACGTCATAAAAAGCAGGCATTGATTCACACGTTGCGGGTCATAAGAATCCATACCGAGGGAACGATGGGAAAGGGCTGAGCACAGAGGAATTACTTTATTCCGCTCTGTAAGGGAAAGAGGATCAGCAGGGAAAGTACTGTAAGCAAGGTCCTTGGGGTGGTACTGGGCTGTTTATTCAGGTCGTATTTCTTGAAACCTACAGAGCAAATGCAGTAAATAACTGGCTGCATTCTTGTGATATGAAGTGTGCAGCTACAGTAAATGTGTGTGAGTGTGTGTGTGTGTGTGTGTGAGTGTGTGTGTGTCAGTGTGTGTATGTCAGTGTGTGTGTGTGTGTGTGTTTCTTTTTGTCTTTCAGAAATCTGAGTCAATTAAAGACTGGCATATCCAGCTGTGGTACTTAAATGACAAAAACAAAGTGTAAAAT
Source organism: Acipenser ruthenus (assembly GCF_902713425.1). Lineage (NCBI taxonomy): Eukaryota > Metazoa > Chordata > Actinopteri > Acipenseriformes > Acipenseridae > Acipenser > Acipenser ruthenus. Next base: position 767,522 of record NC_081213.1, read on the forward strand.
TAAAATACTATTTATGAACGGGAGCTCTTTTTTATTATCTCCTCTCAAAATGCAAAACACCCATTCAAAAATCACTCAAAGTGATCCTCCCCCAAAACAAAAACACAGAGAGAAAGCTCGCTCTCATTAGCCGCCCACTCAACCTGCCTCGTCACGATCTCCCGGGGCTGCCCTCCTCTGAATGATTCCTCCCCAGTCAGGAGTGTTTGCCGGCTCACAGTTTTCCTGAAGGCAGGAGCGAACGGGACGCTACAGAGTTTCATAAATCAGGCAGTTGCTCCTGTGCTCCTCCAGCTTGACCCTGCTGCTGCTGCTATCTGACAGGGCTCTTATCATGCATGCATATCAAGAGGATTCTGATTGATCTTCTCTAATAGCACTAATTAAGCCTGTCCCCCTGTATTAGGCTGCTTTGCATTTAATTCACTTCTCATTTCTGTTTATTGCTCAGCCTTTATTTCACCTTGGAAGTGTAATTATAATATCACACTGCAAACTCCTACCTCTGGAGATTAAGGCATTGATGGAGCATTTACAAAAAATGTATTAATAACTTTCTTTTCTTTCGGTTTCTTTTTATAGAGCGTGCTGAGCTGCCCGGAGCACGGACTGGTGTTTGGGACCTTCATGGCTGCTGCTCCTCAAAGTTTAGGCAGGCAACTTGTTATTCTAGTGCTAATTAACATGCAGAGTGACGGCGCTGGAGAGCTGGGAATGGAGAGTTTTCAAAGTCACGGGCTCCAGCAGGCAAGGACGGAGGTGACTGCTGGAGCTGCAATGAATTTATGAGGGTGACCAGGGTTGACTTTGCTCTTTTACCATTTTAAAAGCTTCAAGTAGCGGTCTCTGTGGTGCAATGATTCTGAATAGATGGTCCTGGTGCGCGATGGATCTCCAGGAATGGGAGTCTCTCTCATTGGATTTTTTTTCACCATCTCGTGAAAGGAGAATGCCAGAGATGACAACAGCGAACAAAGCAAATCAGCCTTAATCTGTTTATTAAATTGGCAGGCAGATGGGAGTGACAGCGCTTCATAATTGCTTACAAGTGCTAATCAGCGCTCCTTTGTACTCACAGAGGCCATTCGGGGCAGGTTGGCTTTCAAGTGCTGATTGGGAAAAAGTTGTGACCTGGTTTTGTAAAGTTGATGAAAGGAGGGGGGGTTAGTTAATTAAATATCTGATATCATTTTCAAAACGAAATGAAAGTCAGCTTTCAGCCTAAAAGGTTCACATTTATTTGATGTTTTGCATAGTTAGATCATGCCGTTTAAACAAATTGCTTGCGACATGTAATTTGGTTAACTATTCGCAGAACTGATTTAAAGAGACACTCAAGCGGAGATACCACGCTAACAAAAAGGTTTCCAGTCGTTACAGTTAAATGACTCCCTTCTATTGGGTCGACAGCTTTGACTCAGTTTGAAAAGCGCCATTTCATAAAGAAATATTAAAGTTATTCAACAAACTTTTACAAACTCGTTACATGAAACCAAGACGTTCCTTGTACTGGGTTTTTAATTTAAACTCGATAGCCCTTTAATTGGTTCGGGATGGTTCAGCTTTTCCATTCGTGCACACCCACCATTGACTCCATAATAAGCTACCTACACACAATGTATTCAACTCTTCTTATTCACAACGCTGTTACTGTAGTCAGGAACTGCTACTAAAGATTACAAATAAATTGTTGTTGAATTTTTATTTTGGAATAGGGCTGTATGTAAAATGCACAGGGTAACATCTTTACACAGGAGAAGGAATTTTGACAAAACATAATACCATAACTATTACAGAGCAGTAAATAGACATATATAATAATAGGCACCATATGGGAACCAGACCCAGAAACCAACAAATAAACATGATTCAGGAACCTGGTGCACCGCAGATCATAGATTCCCTTTAATCCTCAACAAAAACCCTTATTGTTATTTTTAGCTCTTTCTAAAGGCAACGTGCTTCCCAGCCTGTTTGTTACTTTTTCAAGTCAAAGGCATCCCCGACAGGCAGCTGTTTCATGTTGGGCTCTCGTAACTCTTCATATTTAATGGGTCTTCTGCCGCTTGCTTCCACTCAGGGTTTCTTAAGGTCTTTGGAGTTTTGGTAAAATGCAATTTCTGTAGCAAGATAATTGGCTGGTCTGTCGTGATTTCCAATAGTGCTATATAAAGCTTTGCAGCAAATTCCATTGCTTTCCAAGCAAAATCATTGCTTTGAATACAGAAACGCACGCTAAACAGTACATCCAATTGGGTTACCGGATGGCTTACCAGATGCTGTAAAACACTATTCTAAAACCACACAGCAACAAGCCATTCAGGGTACCCTGCAAAACTCCAAACCATTTCTACACAGACTAGTTCATCTTACTACACTGAATAGTGAATAATGCCTATGCTGAGTTTACTCTTTATGCGACACCCCGGTCCATGAAGAGTCTTTCATTGATCTATTACAGTGTAGTTAACTGTAGATAATTAAATTCGTTCCCAAGGTCAGTGTAGTGTGTGCTTTCTGTACATGAGCTATCCCCGCAGATCCATAAAAGCCAACTATAAAAAGAATCTCATAATAACTCTCAATGGGTTATAATGATGAAACACTTTGGGTTGGCGGGACGTTGGGAGTTCATCTCTCTTAAAGGCTCTGTGCTGAATGGCTTTTCATGCCACACTATTTATTTATTTAGTTTTGGTGTTGTAGGCGGTGTGTTTAGTATTTGTAAGAGGTGACTGCCATGCTTGCTGTGGATTGTTCTGAATGGGGTGGTATCATAAAAAAATGTTTCACCCCAAAATTGAATTCTTCAATTGGAGTTCAAAGGCATTGAATCCGGATCCTCCCGATCTTCCTCAGGGAGAAATTATTGTACACTTTACAAAAGTAAAGGGCGGTAAGAAGCTGTATCGTTCAGTAACTGGTAAAAAAAAAAGGAGCCAGGAAACGTAAAACCTAACAGTACACAAAGTAGTACAGCACTAAATATTCTTGCCACACAGCTTTCCATAAGAACCCGTGACTCCAGCTCTGAGAGGCTCGAGAAACAAAATCAAAACTGCCTCTGGATTATTACCAAGGTTCTTGAATTAAGGATCATTTTTAATCACTTTTGTAATGAAAGTTTGTTAAGTAAACCTCTGTGATAGATGTGTGAGTGTATCGGAGTTGACAAGGAACATTCCAGCAGCTGTATTAGAACTGGCATTCTGTCAAACATCCCATTGTGAAATGATCAAGAAGACTAGCCGAGAATACAGAACAGCTCTCCGCTTTCGAAATTGCAGCTTTTTTTTTTTTTTACCTTGACCCGTAACCAAACCACTTTTTTTGTATTTAATAAAGAAGAAATAGTCAGAGAAGCTGCAGCCTCAATTTTTTTGGAGATTGAACATGCGAACGCCTGCATCTCAGCTTCATCCAGCTAAATAAAAGACTCTGTTTGTCCAAAAGATTTCACTTTCCAGAAACAATACAAGCCCGTCTCTCCCGGCTTCGAACAACGCATTTTTTACTTTTTTTCTATTGAACTTTTTTCTATTTTCTATTAAGACAACTTGTCTACAGAGCTACATCTGTAGCACTCCTGCATTAAAGGGGACACCCTGCCTTCACATTCAATAAAAAACATTTAAAATAAATGAAAACACAAAAGATTGATACATAACGTGCATCGTGAAGCAGGTTATATTTAGTTTGATTATTTTGTACAAATGTACGGTTATTGGTTGTTTACTTAACACTTTACATTAAGTGCCTCGAATTACTGTGTGTTGAAAGCTTAGCAGAAGAACATTGCAATTATGTGTAAGTACACATGCACCTAATGTGTAACTACTATGTAAATACACAGTCGTTAAGACACTTTATGTAAAGTGTTCCTGTTGTTTTTATATAACTGATTTGAATAGTTAACTTATAAGGCAACCTTATCTTTGAGAAGCCAGCACCTTGAGACAGCCTTACTTATTAATTCTTCTCTGCAGTGGAGCTACGGTACCAGGTAAGGGGCACTCTCTCGCATCCTCTTCCTGCAAATGATTTTCCAGGGAAGCCTTGCAGTGAGTTCATCTGCAGCCCACTTCCTCCTGTCTGTCAGTAAACCAGCTTTATCTCGGCACATGACTCTTTCCTGGGTAATGAGTGGGCAGTAGTTTAGTATAGTTTTCATTTTCACTGGAGCAGCGCAATGCTGCTGTCAGAGGACCCACTGACCACAGGCACTTCTCTGTTCTCTCAGCTCCATCCATAACATTTTATTGAATGATATTAAGTAGGAGCCAATAAGGGCAAATGCAATTCCTTGCCAAAGTTACCTGCTCTATGGCACAGTAAATGGCATTTATTCCAGGTAAACTCACAAGAAATTTCCCCAGGTATTTGTATGCCTAGGTTGTATTGAATGCAATCCTAAAATATGTCCCACTGGGAAATATTTTTATATAACCAGTGGGACAGTATATGAAGCAAATACCATTGCATTCAATTCAATAATTCAATAAGCTTGCGACTGGAGGACAGCACTATAACACAAGTCAAGGGCTGCAGATTTTAATAACTGTGAACCTTGCTGAACACGATTTCAAACCATTAACATCCTGTACTTTTCAAATTAATAATAGCAATACAAAATGTCTTGTCCAGCAAATTAGTGCTTCTGTCGGCTGCAGTGCTGCTCCAGAACTGGAGGAGCTGCCGTGACAGAAAGAGTGTGAAGGCTGTCATGGAGAATGATCTGCTGTGCTCCCGTTAAAAATGTCCCCTCGGCATCTTCGTGTTCACAGGCCTTTTACACCATCGCCGGGATTCTCAAAGCTATTCGCTTCAGACTGTCCTGAGCACAACTGTTTCATTTGTTTCTAAGATAGCGCAAACGCACCAACTAATGTTACCAAATCGAAATGACAACGCGAATCTTAACAACAAGAAAGAATGCTTTAAATAAGATGCATCTTAATACCCGCACCAAGCTGATCGTTAGTGCGCTGAGGTGTGACACTTTTCAGTGACAATTACCGGATTGTAAAAATGACAATCACACAGAATCTGATTCAATTAACCAACACTCACTATAAAGTGTTTATGCCACTGTCCCGCCACGTTCAGGGGCTACGAATGAATCTGCGGAGAGCAATCTGCTGATGGATATGGTGCTTGGTCACCGACATTAATGACGATTAGTGCTGAATGTATGAGCAGATCATCTCAGAGCATTCTGCCGGCTCCTTTTATCTGATTGATTTTAGAGGGGGCTCGGCTCGGAGCTCAGGTATTACAATCCCATGCATTATCCAAGCAGAGACAGTGGAAGGAATTGCAGGCAGACTTTTCAAGCCCTGCTAATACTTTCCATTAAGTGTGTCTAATTACTGTGTGCTTACACAGTAGTTACTTAGTAAACACGTGTGTACTTACACATAATCACATTGTTAGTATGCATAGTTACAATGTTCTTAATGTGTACATCTTTTTGCAGGATATATGTAAGTACACAGTTTTACCACTGTGTCATTTGCGCACTGTGCTGTTCACATATTAAGTTTTCTATCAGATGAGTTGATTTCAAAGCTGCACCATTTGAGGCTTATTTAGGTCATGGAGTTGTTTTTTTTAGTTCAATCAATTTCAGATGGTTGTTTTCCTAATCCTTGCTTGAGTTCCGCTCAGGTTACACAGACTCACCGGGGTCTACAGTGCTGCCGGAATTCACGCTGCAGCACTGCGGAATCTAAAACATTATGCTAAAATATGCATGAGCATAATTACTCGGGGGCTGTGTGTTAGTGTTTGAGTTGATTGCCACAATGATCCTCAAATCTGCAAAGCATTCATTCCAGGACTCAACTCATTCTTGAGAGGATAAACAGGGTTTAGCTTTAATTTTATTTTCCTTATTTAATAACACCCTCCCCCTTCCTCAACACACACCTCCCTGTCTGTCCAGGATTCTCACTAGCAACTCCCAGGCTTCCCTGGAGCTTGGGTGAGAATTCTCAGAGTGGACTTGATTGCTTGCTGTACTGTAGGGGCAAAAAAACATACAGAGACTCCATTCCTTCTAGTGCTGACCTTGCTGTAACTGCTGCATCAGTCAGTGCACCTGCCTTTCCTTCTTATGATGTTTGATGCATGTGAGATGTAATGTTTTATGAGTAGCACTTTAATTTAGGGATTCCTAATAAATGTTTTACATAATCTTTAATATGCATATTAACAGTTATTAAGAGAATACGATTACAAATAATAACGCTCTCTCCCTCTCCCCCCCTCTCTCTCCCCCCTCTCTCTTGCCCTCTCTCCCCCCTCTCTCTACCCCCTCTCTCTGTCTCTTTCTCTCTCTCTCTGTCTCTCTCCCCCTCTCTCTCCACCCTCTCTCTCTCCCCCTCTCTATCTCTCTCTCTCTCTACCCCTCTCTCTGTCTCTCTCCCCCCTCTCTCTCTCCCCCTCTCCCTCCCTCCTATCTCTCTCTTATTTGTTTTCAGTATTTCAGTATGTGTAGGCTGGACTGTAAAATAACACAGAGCACCGTACTGTAGTTTATATTGACACCTCTGCAATACAGCTTGAAACTGTGATGAGTGGCAAAACATGGCTTGTCACTGAAGCTACGCTAAATTACATAAACACCAAATTGAACTAGAAACACTCCATTCAGACCGGTGCATGATTGATGGAGTATCTGAATTTATACCACAGGCGCGGCTATATTTAGCGAGGGACGCGTTTTTTTGGAATGGAATCAATGTCCTTTATATCCCACCGGATCTCTTAGTCTCTGCAGTCGATAGCGATTCTGAATAGGAATCCCACTATGCCGACAGACCTGCACTTACTATTGGGGATCAGATAATCTCTCTTTACTGGTCTGCCATTGACAGGTCCGGCGCTTCAGAAATCATTTTGAACCTCTTTTTAACGACACCCTGGAACACAATGTCTGGCGGACGAGTGCTGCTCATAGGAAATCGATATCTTCCGGTTAGTGAATTGTAATTAGGTTGGGACGCACGTTCGTTACTATGAAGGATGTAATCACCAAGCTTTTTACTATGGTCAAATCTAACAGTTCTCTGTGTTAGTTTTCATTCTTTGCTTGTACTATAGGGGGGCTGTGGGGTTCACAGATTTCAGGTTCCTTGCTGTAACAGGTGTCTCTATCATTATAACATTTCTCAATACTGTAGTTGGACCAAAGCAAGATGAATCAATATTCATCTCGTTTTCCAATATTAAATAAACATAATTGGATCACTATGCAGATTTATTTTGCTGTCTTGAATAGACGCACTGGGAGAAATGACGTAGGCTTGCTTATGAACAATGATAAAGTGGTTTGGAGTTGTTTTCGGGGTGCACTCCCATTTCCGTTCACTAGATGTCGCTGTTCACACTGTTTAAAAACACAGGCTTGAGGTGCTGTCGTTTGTATACTTCTGCACGGCTGTATTTATGTCTCTGAAGTGTCTGCCCTTCAGTCTGTGTGCCAGCCTCTCGATTCTGTCAATAGTGCTGCCCGCCATTGTGCTCATTAAAAGAGCGATAGTCAGTCCTGGGAATATCTTTTTTAATTTACCTTAAATAAGAATAAGAAACTATTTAAAATACTTAAAATACAGCGTTTGCTGTAGGTTGCATGGCCTGATCGCAGCTAGACCATTGGAGTGAGTCGGCTGGACTCAAACTGGGGAGAGAGTGACAGAGAGAGTGACAGAGAGATATACCCCCGGGTATACCAGGAGAGATGCCGAATCCAATCAGGTAGACACGTCCTAATAAAGTGGCCAGAGCAGTACAATAATTCAACATTTAATAAACCTCTCTGACCACCTGGTAGTAAGGCTGTTTGCGAAATCAGAAAACTAAACTCTGTACAGCAGTGGAAGTTGCAGGTCGCTTCCCATAGTGCTGCTGTGCAGTTGGAGCTCAGTGGAGGACAGTGAGTATTGATCTTTGAGAAAAAAATAAATGTGTCATTTTTTCTTTTCTCTACACTTGTACACTACCTGGGGCAAACTAAACTGTATTGATCAATTGTATCGATTGCGATGAAATCTGAACAACAAAATACAACCAAGGGACCTGCAGCTCACGGATAAAAAGCACAATTAACATCCAGGAAGCGTGTCATTGAACTCTGCAGGGTGTGCTTTCAGAGTGTCTGCTGCAGTGCTGCTTCTCCAGAGAAGAGAGACGGGTTTACGTGAGTTTTAATTGAAACGCTTAAGGAATGGTGTATTTACATAGTAGTTACCGATATAACCCAATCCCAACCTTATCCCTGTAAACCATGCGGAATACAAGAATAGCACGCTTGGCAGACCATGCAAGTGTACTGTCGCTTTGAATAGTGCAGGTGTCCCTTTACAGAACCAGTGTGACCTGGTTCAATTTCCCTGTCAGCACGCCCATTAGCCTTGTATAAAATACTGCTGGCTCTGCTTGACCCCTCTAAATTGGCATTTCTACAACATCAAAGCATCGGGTTCCTGTTTTCGCCTGCTCTGTTCGGTTATCGCGTTGGAAGCTACAAAAGATGTCACTTTTAAATGCTGCATATAGTGGTGTGAATGGATATACACAGCAATGAGTCACTGAAGGTCTTAGGCAAGGTGGCGTGTAACACACTGTTCTGTTTTCTGATTTATTGATATTAAGAAAATTGTGACGCAGTTGCAAAAGTTTTCCACCTGGTGGCACTGTGCGCTATGCAGAAATAAATGATCATTGTTTCCTTTTTGTGTTTTAGGAATAACCCTCCAATTTATAGACCACTAGCACTGTATAAAGTACAAGAAGCAGCTTTTCTATTCCCATATTCAGATGAACCCAGAAATGACTGTAAAGCAAACCTCCTGGAGACCGGACTTGCTTGCTTGGCTCATGCTTCCCCAGCAGGGTTAGTGATGACTGGGACACTGTGTCGTTGAAGTACAGTATGGGCACTTGCTGCATGCTAACATGTCTGTTTTCTCCTGCAGTAAGCGTCCATGTCATTGTGTCAGGGTCCAGCTGTGCGTGTAATTACGTCCTTGCCTCTCAGAGTGTCGCTGCGGGGTGCACAAGCCAGCGTCTCTTAGGTGACGGAGCAAAGCCACACAGCTGCCTAACCTTTCTAATTAGAGAAGGGCAGGCCGGCAGCTTGGATCTGCATGGGAATGCCAGGAAACGACACCAGCAGGGCACAGCACAGATTGGTTTACTTCATCATTTATTCCTGTGTTTAACATTCTGCACGCCAGGGCAGGTGCTGGTGTGGTTCCGAGTCGTCATGAGTGTTCCGGAACACCCACCCATTCTTTACCACTGCTTGAGATCATGAGAAGAAGAAGAAGAAGAAGAAGAAGAAGAAGAAGAAGAAGAAGGTATACAATAAAATAAAATGTGTGATTAATTCCTATGGATTTACCTACGAACACCCATTCAACAGATCCGTGGCATGTATTTTGAAGTGTCCGAAATACATTGAGATGTTTCTTGGAGTATTTTTTTTGTTTTGAATCGTGTTGTCTGTGTCACTGTAACTGCCGTTAGAGGGAATGGGAAAACAAGTGAAAAAGAACGACAACAAGAGCATCTCTTTGAGGATTCATTGCTTCCTGAGGAAACCACATCAATGCAATCAGCTGAACACCACGTTGGCATGGATACTGTCTCTAAACGGCAGGGTGAGGTTTCAGGAGTCATCTTCTCCTGCTGCACAGGTCCTGCTCATTATCCAGGTAATTCCTGCTGCATGGACCGCGTACAATAAAAGCTGATGGTAATGAGGCTTTAATAGCTCAAGCAGGGCCGGTGGGAACGCTTCCTAAACATGATCTGCCTTTCTGACAGGGAGCAAAAGAGATTAACAGAAAAGAGAAACCATTATATCAATTCAGAAAGCAATTCAAACCTGATACCTTACCCTCCCTGCCGTCTCTCTCTCTCTCTCTCTCTCTCTCTCTCTCTCTCTCTCTCTTTTTTATTCTCTTTGATGCACATTTTGATTCTAAGTCACTGTAGATATAGACTCTAGGTTTGAAAATCCTAAATGAACGGTGAATCCAGTCTGGAGGTTTGATGGACCTTGTAAGAAATTAAAGTCGATCACAAAGCATTGCTGTATTTTTTTTTTTGGACTGATTCCCAACTCCCTGGAATCGTAGGAGCAGCCAAGCCTTAAAACCAAGTGTTCTCTCTCTTACATATTTATGGAGGGAGGCTTTCCAGATGCTTGGACACTAGGATAATCAAAATATTTGCACTGGCACCAGGCGTTTAAAGGAGAGGAGTTATAGCATTTCTCTGAAATATACACGTTTCCCGACTACCCACTCCCCGCCCAGCCCCCTACCGACTCCCCGCCCAGCCCCCTGCCGACTCCCCGCCCAGCCCCCTACCGACTCCCCGCCCAGCCCCCTACCGACTCCCCGCCCAGCCCCCTACCGACTCCCCTCCCAGCCACCTACCGACTCCCCGCCCAGCCCCCTACCGACTCCCCGCCCAGCCCCCTACCGACTCCCCGCCCAGCCCCCTACCGACTCTCCGCCCAGCCCCCTGCCGACTCCCCGCCCAGCCCCCTGCCGACTCCCCGCCCAGCCCCCTACCGACTCCCAGCCCAGCCCCCTGCCAACTCCCCGCCCAGCCCCCTACCCACTCCCCATCCAGCCCCCTACCGACTCCCCGCCCAGCCCCCTACCGACTCCCAGCACCCTACCTACATTCTTTAGTACTTGCCAGCAGCACAGTGCCAATTAGTCAAATGAATGATGACTGCTGGCATAGTATCATTCCTCCTCTGTAGGAGTGGCATGGATGGAATTAGCTCCGTCATCATTCTCGTCCCCGAGCAGCACTCAGGAGTGTAAGTGAAGCCGTGCACTCTAGCAGTCAGAAGTCTACGACATCGGTAATGCAGAAACGCTGGCAGCCGTTCATTTTAATTAAGGGAAATGAATTTGCAATGAAGCTTTAACCTCTGTGACAGGTGTGCGGGGGTGGAGGAGCAGACGTGCTAGGACTGAGGGATGGTGTAATAAAAAAAACGTCAGCAATGGCCAGTACAGTTTTCATTCAATCTGCCTATAGCTGGCCATGTGCGTTTTCAGCTCATCTCCCCGCGTCATGAAAATACAGTGACACTTTAATTTACTAATCTGTTCATAAAACATCTATATAATTAAGACAGGAGCTGCTTATTCAAGGCACTTTCCTTATTCACTTGTAACGAAAAGAAGACACAGCACTTGAGATGACGGGAACACATCACCATGTAATAACTGGTTAACTCTTCCTGCTGTTGCATCAGAACTACTTGTGGAATAAGAATGTAATTACACAGCATCTGCAACGGAGTGACCATGTGATTACATCAGGTAAAAAAATGTTGGTTACATGGCTGTTAACATGGAATTACAATGTAGTTACCATGTACCAGCAGGAACCACATGTAGTTACATAGCTATAACAATGTAATTACATGACCTTTTTCTATGTATTTCAAAATCTGTTCTAGGTTTTACCAGTAGCTTCATTTAGATGGCTGTAAATACAGTTTTCTTTTTCCTGCTCTTAAGTTTTAAAATACAGCTAAAGCAACAACCAATATACTGGAATATAGATGGAAAGGGCACTGCTTAAAACACCCTGGACAGGTTTACAGCCTCTAGATTCATTTCACTAAATTATAGGGCAGTAGAGAGCAGTGAAATAAATACATGCTTTAGATTTACTGGACTTTCTTGAACCAGTGGGCCCTGTGTTAGTTCTAAAAGTCTGTTTCTATTAAGAAAATACAGGTTGCTTTTCACAACGCAGTGCTGGCTTGATGGCTGGTGAGCATCAAACTTCACATGAAAATAAATAAAATCTGACTTGCTAATCAGCTTTGCAAACAGAACCCATATAAAAGCTCTATCTTTGTAGCCTTTAAAATAGTTAATTACCGTGTTTTAAAAAGCAGAAAGTGTAGTGAGCAGCAAAGCCCAGTCACGTCAGCTAAATCACAGATCTGATTGTTGCCTGGCCATTACTTTGACAGGTGCTCATAATCCTCCAATTCCTTTGATAAAATGAAGTACTTCGCTCCTCGTAGGGTTTGGAGCCAAGCACCCATGGCTGTCATTAATGATAGCCTTTCTAATTATATATACAGCAGGTACTTCTCCGGTACTTAGACAGACCACCCTGTGAGCTGCAGTGCAATTAAAATGTATTGTCTCTGGAGTCGTTAAGACTTCACGCACCTCGGGTCCTGTGGCGTGGCTTTTTTTTTTCCGGACGCAGAGAGTTGATTATATCCCTGCTTAATGCGTGGGGTCCCAGAACTCCTAGTGCTTGCGTCACAGAGAGGTGACACATGGGGACTTTGTCAGTCCCATCTCTCATTTCCATATCCTCTCTCTCTCTCTGTCTCTCTCTGTCTCTCTGTCTCTCTTTCTCTTTCTCTCTCTGTCTCTCTCTGTCTCTCTGTCTCTCTCTCTCTCTTTCTCTCTCCGTCTCTCTCTGTCTCTCTCTCTCTCTCTGTCTCTCTTTCTCTCTCTCTCTGTCTCTCTCTCTCTCTCTGTCTCCCAGATGCCCTCATGTCTTCGTCTTCATTGCTTTTTTTAAAGACAGCAGTCGATAATGAGATTAAACTCTGAGCTGTCAGGGAAACATTAAGGACGGATGGGATTTAAAGCAAAGGGAGCTTGGAAGAGCCAGGCAGGAGGAAGAAGTGAGACTTGATTTTCTGTTTAAAATACAAATGTGCTTTAGCTAGACGGATATATAGATAGACTGGTGATTAGTGGATATTCTCGACAGGTAGGCAGGTAGATAGATAGAACGAGATAGATAGCAGTTTAGTTGAAGGCAAAGCTTTACATTAGTATACTTACATTAATGTGTGATATATTTTACATAATATATATATATATATATATATATATATATATATATATATATATATATATATATATGAACATGTATACCAATACTATATATCACCTTTCAGTGTAATTCATTTCTAATCATAATCCACAATCCCTAATTATATCATATTATTTAACTTTATTAACAGTTTATAGTTTGCATACTGTGAGGTTTGACTCAGCGCTGTCTTTTGAGGCTCACATCAAGAATACTTGCAAAGTGGCCTTTTTACATCTGAGAAACATTGCTCGCCTGAGATCATCCTTATCATTGCCTGATGCAGAGAAGCTAATACATGCCTTCATCTCATTTACATTGGACTATTGTAATTCTTTGCCTGCTGGAGTTTCTAAAAAAATCAATTCAAAGGCTGCAATATGTACAAAATAGTGCTGCAGTCTTCACTGGTTACCGGTTAAATACAGAATTGATTACAAGAATTTGCTGCTTATTTTCAAGTGTTTACATGGCTTGGGTCCAGCTTCCTTGAAGGCTATGCTTTGTCACTATGGGCCCCAGCGCAATTTGCGATCTGCCAGTAGTGCCAAACTAATTGTGGCTTGGCACGTGGCTGCGCACGATGGCCGATCGGGCCTTTTGTTCTGCGGCCCCTCGCCCCTGGAATGGTTTGCAGGGACATTTGAAGGACTGTGAGGCTATGGAGGCTTTTAAATCTGGACTAAAGACTCATTTTTATCAATTGGCTTTTTTGTTGTTTTAATATGTGTTAATTGTTTTATTTTACCTGATAACTGTAATGGAAGAGGGGCTGTAGGAGAGGGGCCCAGCAGGTATCTTGAACCATGACAGAGAGGACAGCCTGGGGCAGCGCTCTCTTTCCACACTGCAGATGTTCAGAAGTTTGAGATCGTACCCCAGCCAGCAGCGCTCCTGTTCAGCGCTGTGAGGAACAATCGCACAGGTCACCAGCGACACACAAGGGCTGCTTAGCAGAGCACGGTGAATGCCCATCTTTAAGAGCCTGGTTGCCTTCTCTAAATATCACAGCATCTGCTGCTATCCTGAGATAGCTGACTGTTTCTTTTTGCAGAACCTAGGTTGGGAACTACAGTACATTTGCCACAGGTATCTTTAAATAATTAACTGATTAAGAACTTGAGGGAGGTTAAATTGGTTCAGTTTGGTGAATCAAAGACCAGAAGGGCTCTAAACTGTATTTTGCAGCCCATGTGGTAAATGATATTCTTTCATTTATAGTTATTTGATGCAAATGCCTATCAGAGATACAGCGCTTCAATGGGCTTGTGAGTTTGTTTCAGTAGATGTGAAAATGGTGTGCTGGAGTGAAATCTTGGCAAACGATACAACCACTGGAGTCTTATAATAAAGACGGGGATGCAGTTGTGTACGTGGCTTCAATTAAAAGAGGACTAGATTCAGTAGCAGCGTATGAGCGATCGTGTTTAATCAAATGAGTCACAGAATCTGGGTGCTAAAGGTCACCTCTTGGAATTAGTAACAAAATAGGCTGCTAATCAAGAAACTAATAGTGTTCAGAAGATAATTAGTCACGGTCAGCGACAGGCTAGGAAGCGTTTAATACACCGAAACACAGAACAACAGAGATGATCCCGGACCCTGCAAATGCACACATTCACACATTTTTTTTTAAAATTACAGTGCTGACTATGTTTAGACGCAATGCAAATAAAGAACTAAATAAACACAGAAGGAAATCAAATATACAGAGACATGTGGAATAGGGAGTGTTCATGAGGACACTAAAATGAGCCGGGAGAGCTGTGTTAAACAGTAAAATGGACAGCATTCGATCTCTTCTTGTTTTACAGTTGGCCGCACCCTGTATTCAGTTTGGAAGTGTGGGGTTCGTAACTTAAATAGATCCATTTTGTTCTTGCTGCCTTTTTTATTTTACTGACTTTAGTGATGTCATCGCAATCCGTTTTTGCAAGGGTTCTATTTCTTTGACCTTGCTTCCTCTGAGCTGTGATCTCTTTAAACTGCTCTCTTGAGCTTCCCCACACTAATCTATCTGTGTTATTAAAGTCATTCTCTCCCCCCCCCCCCCCCCCAACTCTGAAGATGTTTGTTTTGCTTGTTTTATTGTTATCGTCACAGCATTTATTATCGTGTCTTAGTATTGCTCCTGGGGAAGGCTTGCCATGACTAACTCTACTTAATGTAATTGAATTGAATTTTCCACTTGTAAACGTGTCAAGCCCCCAGTTATACAATGCTTCCCTTTTTAATTATAAAAAAGAAAAAAAAAACCTTGACAAGATTTATCCAGGGCGTTTGTAAGTGGGATCATCATTAGAAGTACAGTGGGTTCTACATGCAATGTAAGACCCCCCACGTTTCAATGCGTTTTTCTTTCAGTGATGGAATAAAGGCAGTGAGCTCCTCAGACGATCATGGCGTTTTTAATAGGAGACTGTTGCGTTTGGAATAATAGTTTTGTGTCACGAACGGCAATAACAATGGTACTAATTCAGTTTCTCTTTCTGCAGAATTACTCTATGGATTTTTGGATCAATTTCACGATTGCAATAGAAAAGTCATAATCTTTATACAGTGTGGTTTCCCAGGTCAGAGCAAGATTTAATGGTGCCGCCTGTAATTTTATTGCAGTCTTTTTTATTTCTCATCAGGCTATAGTGTCCTATTCTAATTTGAGTCTCTAAAATAGAAAGGTAATAACAATCTCCGAAAACAGTTATTCTGTATTTGGTAGTACATTGATTGCATTTGGTATGCAATTGCTGCATTGAAGTAAATATATGTGTGGCACTGTAGATTATTGAGGATTAATAACCATGTAATTACACTACAATAACTACCAATGGTTCTTGTGCTTTTTCATGTAATTACATACGTATTCCATCTGTAGTTACCATGCACAGCATGAACCATTGGTACTTACCCCTGTTATTACAATGGAATTACATGATAACAAATGCCAGTGCAATCGAAAGTGTTAGCTTTATTTGCGTCCATTGACTATGCAGACATACCAAGTTGTTTGGTGAGTAAGAGGTCCTGAGGAGTTGGGTGAAACATATCCAGTAGTGACTAGAAGATTTCTGTATACTGTAGGGTCTGGGGCTTGCTGTGCACAATGTTCCCAGCAAGGAAACAAGTGGGCGTCTGTGCAAGTCTGCGATGATGCATGCATGCTTCTTAAGAGAAATATTTTATAATGATCTCAAGGTGTCTGCCATATTCCAAATCAGACGCGTAGAGTTTCCTTTAATGAGTCACTTCCACCTAGAACCACGGGTGTCCTGCCTTCAAACAACAAATACAAATTTTCAGCGTTACCAGAATAAAATGCAAAACCTTTTTTTTAAAATCTTTTTAATCTGTGCTGCTTCTCAAACCTCCCTCAGCTGTTTTTTTTAAAATCCTGACTGAAGAAAAATGTAAAAAGATAAACATGCACTGAGTACTCCCATCAAGGTAAAGCCTCCCTCGTGCTGCATGCTGTGTAATATATACCTAATCAAGGGGGGCGGCATCAGTGCTGTGAAGTAACCAGTCTCCACGGCACAGCTCATCTACACTCATCTACATTTGATTGAGGAGTATTGTGATAAAGTTCTAGCTTGACTGCGGGAGTCCGACCCTGTGAACTGTGCATTCTGTTGAGATACGTGCTGCTTTCTGGCATGGAGTTAGAAACTGAAAGATGCCTGATAAGTTTGATTCCTGTTTGACAAGGCAATTACAAAGGGCTGTTCTGTTCAAAAAAGTCACCATGAAACAGCCGCGACTGGGGAGTCAAGCACACAGCAGCTGGGGTGTCATTTTGAAACAACAGCACGTAATAAACAGGGGGGGGCATTCATGATTGTGTTTTCAATCAGAACAAACACTTAACCAAAAACACAAACCAGAGCCAGAGGACACAGTTGCAAATGAAGTGGAGTCAGACTGAGGATAGAAGGTACAAGACACTTCTTCACAAAGTGGTGATTGTATGGAATGGGTGACCAAGGTTTATCAAGCCATACAGCTGATGCTGAATCTCTGGGATCCTTTAAGTCTCTATATGACAGCGTTTTGAGATTAACCAGCTACTAGGAACCAGGCGATCACTGATGGGCCTCCTCTCGATTGTACATTTTATTATGTTCTAATGCCACTGTTAAAGTTTAGTTTGTCAATCTGTACCTTGCTTTTGCAGTTTTCCACACTTTTCTAAAGCTTACAATCTGCTTTTACTATGCTGTACAATGACTAACTGCATTTACAATACAGCTGTGATTTTGCATGCTTGCATGCTTTGTTACACTTTCCTCCGCTTCAACTACGGTGCAGCGTTTGTAAAGCGAGTTTAGAAAACCGCACAGCCCGGCAAACTTCACAAAAAAAGAAGCTATTACAAGAAACACATTCATCTCAATAAACCTGCCGAGCACGCTGGCACTCCTAGCTCTGCCGGCGTTCTGTGAAAGCCTGTTCCAGCTCCACTGTCAGGTGAGGAGTTGGAGGGACTGTCAGTGTTTTTGGAGAGTGTTGAAGCTGTGACATTGAACGGTGCCGGGAGCTGGCTGGCCAAGTGCAAGCTGTTGTTCACCTTGTGTCTGGATTGAATCCAGCCCAGGATGGAGTCGCTTCAAGTCTGATGTGTCATTTATTTATTTAAACACACACACACTGGCAACGTGAAGTAAAGGGGAAGATTTATATCTCCATTTAACCTAAACTGTTAATTTACAGCTCGTTCGACTGGGGAAATAGCGTCTCCAATGCAGGATTTTCAGCAACATAATCTGTCTTCTTAAACTGGAGAGATTGTTTAGTGCAGTCTACAGTATATAAAGTACACCAACGCTGTCAGGTCGCTCTGGAAAACTTTTGAGTAGAGGCAAGCACATTAGTTTAGTTGGGAGACTGAAATCAACTCTTTAAAGCATTATTAGAATTATTAGAATTACATTGCATCTTCTTCTTCTTCTTCTTCTTCTTATTTTGGCTCTGCATGTTGAAATGAGGAACTCAAAGACAATAAGCTGTCATTCTCGAGTAGCAATGCATTCAGCTGAAAGTAGAACAGGCACAGGCAGCTATAGTGAAATGCAAACATCGTACAGGTCGGGGGGAGGGGATCTTACATTGAATTCTAGAATCTGGCTGTGTGATTCTGCCCCTTCTTTCCAACTAGCTGGAAATGATTCTACTGTGACATCACTACCTGTCTGTTCTTCAGCAGTATGGGCTGCATCAGTAGCACCTGATCATTCCCACTTGAACAGAACCTTCAAAATGTACCATTAAAATGAGAGAAACAAAAAACCCATGCGGAACAAACCGAAATGCAACGACGTTTGAAATCTGAGATTATTTTTTTTTTTTTATGTAATACCCTTTTTTTACTCTCCATACTTGGAACTGCCAAGCGTGAAATTAGCAGTCGAAAGGTGAGACAATCTGATATTGGTTGCCAGCACATAGCTACTTTTTTTTTTATCAGGCAAGTCTTTACAGGTGGAGACCTGACACTAGAGCAAACCCAGTTAGACGACTCTGTTCATGAAGTGGATTGATGTGCAGATGGCAGAATACCCTCTCCTAATTGTGATGTTAATGTTTGTGAAAGGATTTAATGGTGTTCCTGTAAGACGCTATGGGAAATTGATGAAGTACCGACAACACATTACGGTGTTGAAAGGAGCAGAACTGGTGAGCAGTCATCACAAACAAATGGGAGCCGTCAGCCAAAGCATACAGAATCATTACTTTAGGGAGGGATGAGGTCCTTTCTACCCCCCTCTGGTTCGGATTACCACCAATAAAAGAACCATTCGTCATAGTTTTCTTTATATGGCATCTATTGGGGTTGCGATCTATTAGTATTCTTGTTAGTGACATACCAGACAATGTGAGTCATCCGGCTTGTGCGTTGTTACCCACGCTGTTGTCAAACTTGGGAAAGCAATTTCATTTGCTGCTCATTATTTAAGGACTTTTTCTGTTTTCTGTTTTAACTTGACAGATGCAGACCTGCTGGTATCATTGAGACATGGGCCGCAGCTCTCTTCAGATCCCTTCTGTCCTGTCTTCACAAACAGACGAAGCCAGGTAGCCACAAAAACTTTCCAAAGATCGTCTATCTATCATGGTTAAAATACACAATGATATCTGGGCTGAGTCTTATTCATTCATAATGCGCATAACACATGTTAGTTTTTGATGTGATGCACATAACACGTTATTTTTATACCAAGAACAAATAACATGGTTTATCAATGGAAATGTATATAGATATGTGGCAAAGTGCCCCCCCTGTGTGTGTTATATGTTACGTGTTGTGTGTAAATGTTGGTGTATAGGCATTGGTACACGGGATATAAGCGGTCTGTGTTTCACGTGTGTGTAAATTGTATATTTGTATTTAGGCACGGGGATGGCACATCACATCACGTGCAAGTAAAAAGTAATATGTGAGCACGGGGAATTGCACTTTAATTAATTCACGTGCAGTTGTACCGAGATTCCAATTGAATGATTGACTAGCAATCGAATCTCAGTACAACTGCATAAAAGCTGCATGTTTTCACTCACTGGGGGTTGGTGTTCGGTGAGTGGAGAACGGGTTAGGAGACGGAGGGTATTTAAAAGTAATAATAGTAAAAGAAGCTCACCGTGTTTGTCTGTGTAGTTCGTTTTGTCTGTCTGTTTATTTTGGCATGTAGTGCCGTGTCCTGTTTTGTGTTCTGTTTGGTAAACCTTTTTATTTTGTTAATAAACGCTGAGTGCAGCCATTGCACTCAGCTCAGCATCACCACCGTCTCTGTCTGTGTATTCCTGTCTGGTCTGACGCCACCCACTCTGGCCGTCTTTGTGACACGTGGTGTCAGAACCGGGACAACAGCGCCTCCAGGGCTCAGGCCAGAGCGGGAACCGCAGTTTTTTTTTTTGTGGAAAAGTAAATAAAAAAAAAAAATAAAAAAAAAATGGAAGGCTGGAACTGGAGAGACGGCTGCAGTGAGCTGGAGGATCTCCTCGGCAGGTTGGAGGACCAAGGTTGGTGCCTTGCCTGCGGGGTGTATGGGCACACGGTGGCTGTCTGCCCCTTCCAGGAAGAGGAGGAGGAACCAGCCCAAAGGAGGAAGGTGAGCAGAAGGAGGCAGAGAGGGGGAAAAATGAGGAGGAAGCAGAGGGAGCCAAGGTGGTGCACCATGTGCATTGCATATGGGCATGAGGACGAGGACTGCCCAGAGCAGGAGCCAGGGGAGGAGGAGCCCGAACGTCCTGCGCCTGAGTGGGAGGAGCCCGAACGTCCTGCGCCTGAGTGGGAGGAGCCCGAACGTCCTGCGCCTAAGTGGGAGGAGCCCGAATGTCCACAGCCCGAGTGGGAGGAGCCCGAACGTCCACAGCCCAAGAGGGAGGAGTCGGTGCGTCCACGTCCCAAGAGGGAGGAGTCGGTGCGTCCACGTCCCAAGAGGGAGGAGTCGGTGCGTCCACGTCCCAAAAGGGAGGAGTCGGTGCGTCCACGGCCCGAGAGGGAGGAGTCGGTGCGTCCACGGCCCGAGAGGGAGGAGTCGGTGCGTCCACGGCCCGAGAGGGAGGAGTCGGTGCGTCCTGTGTCCGGAGGGGAGGAGCTGAAGGCCCAAACCCCTATTTTTTTTTGGGAGGGACGAGGGCGTGAAGCTCAGGCTCCACAGCAGCCGCTGTTTTTGCTGCTGAAGGGAGCCCAGCGGAGACGCCCGCCACCAGCTCTACCCCCGCTGTCGGAGGAGCCGGCAGCGCCACCAGCCCTACCCCCGCTGTCGGAGGAGCCGGCAGCGCCTCCACCACCACCCGAGGGAGAGGAGCAGGAGCTGCCTCTGCCTCCACCACCACCCGAGGGAGAGGAGCAGGAGCTGCCTCTGCCTCCACCACCACCCGAGGGAGAGGAGCAGGAGCTGCCTCTGCCTCCACCACCCGAGGGAGAGGAGCAGGAGCTGCCTCTGCCTCCACCACCCGAGGGAGAGGAGCAGGAGCTGCCTCTGCCTCCACCATCTCCAGGAGCAGAGGAGCAGGAGCTGCCTCTGCCTCCGCCACCACCACCGCAAGGAGCAGAGGAGCAGGAGCTGCCGCTGCCTCCGCCACCACCACCGCAAGGAGCAGAGGAGCAGGAGCTGCCTCTGCCTCCACCATCTCCAGGAGCAGAGGAGCAGGAGCTGCCTCTGCCTCCGCCACCACCACTGCAAGGAGCAGAGGAGCAGGAGCTGCCTCTGCCTCCGCCACCACCACCGCAAGGAGCAGAGGAGCTGGAGCTGCCTCTGCCTCCACCACCACCACCGCAAGGAGCAGAGGAGCTGGAGCTGCCTCTGCCTCCACCACCGCCAGGAGCAGAGGAGCTGGAGCTGCCTCTGCCTCCACCACCGCCAGGAGCAGAGGAGCTGGTGCTGCCTCTGCCTCCACCACCGCCAGGAGCAGAGGAGCTGGAGCTGCCTCTGCCTCCACCACCGCCAGGAGCAGAGGAGCTGGAGCTGCCTCTGCTGCCCGTACCTCCGCAGGGAGTACGGTGGCCGGAGCCCCAGAAAGGGGAGCTGCCGGCCACAAAGAAGGGGGAGGAGGTCTGGAGACCACTTTCCCCAGCAGCAGTTTCGCTGCAGGAGTTCTTGTGGCCGGAGCCCCACAGGAGGGAGCTGCCGGCTATGAAGAAGGGGGAGGTCGGGGGACCACCTGCCCCCGCAGCTTTTTCGCTGCAGGACGGGACCAGCATGCTGTCAGCCGTGCCACTACCGGCAGGGGAGCTGACAGCATTTCCAGCCATGGGCCCACTGAAGCCTCCCGTCCCAGCCCGAGACTTTTGCCTGGACTGCTGGGTATTTAAGGGGGGAGGTGGCCGTTGAGGCCATGTGTGCGTTGCACAAGGGGGGGTATATGTGGCAAAGTGCCCCCCCTGTGTGTGTTATATGTTACGTGTTGTGTGTAAATGTTGGTGTATAGGCATTGGTACACGGGATATAAGCGGTCTGTGTTTCACGTGTGTGTAAATTGTATATTTGTATTTAGGCACGGGGATGGCACATCACATCACGTGCAAGTAAAAAGTAATATGTGAGCACGGGGAATTGCACTTTAATTAATTCACGTGCAGTTGTACCGAGATTCCAATTGAATGATTGACTAGCAATCGAATCTCAGTACAACTGCATAAAAGCTGCATGTTTTCACTCACTGGGGGTTGGTGTTCGGTGAGTGGAGAACGGGTTAGGAGACGGAGGGTATTTAAAAGTAATAATAGTAAAAGAAGCTCACCGTGTTTGTCTGTGTAGTTCGTTTTGTCTGTCTGTTTATTTTGGCGTGTAGTGCCGTGTCCTGTTTTGTGTTCTGTTTGGTAAACCTTTTTATTTTGTTAATAAACGCTGAGTGCAGCCATTGCACTCAGCTCAGCATCACCACCGTCTCTGTCTGTGTATTCCTGTCTGGTCTGACGCCACCCACTCTGGCCGTCTTTGTGACAAGATAGTACAGATAATTCAAGAACAGCAAACAGCTCTATATCCAAGGGGAATCAGGATCCACAGGATACTCATCAGTCACTAGAAATACTTGAACTATACTAGAAATATAGCTAATTAATAAAACAGCGAGTTTTCAGTTTATCAGTTACTTTTCTTCATTATGCAGCAGTGTGCAAATGTATTACAACACCCCATTGTTTCTCTAGTTTTGATTTGTTGTGCGTATGAAATCAAACCACTGCAACTGAACATCTTGGAAAACTGTCAAACTAGGCAAATTAGCGACTGTCTAATTTAATTGATGACTTGAACAGACCATACGTGCCATTAATTTAAAATAGAAAGAGAAAAGGAACATATAGCTAAGCAGTTACCTGCTGTTAACCGGAATGAAACACTATACAATATATGCAGGCGTATTGTCTGGTAACAATGGTAATAAATGGGTTTTTATTTCCCAGTTAATACAATGCTTGAACTCATATGCAGACACATTTTAAAATAGTACAGGATGCAGTACCTTAGGGATTTCAGCTTTTCTTTGTTAGTTCTCTGCATCCTATCTTTCACAGAAACATTCAATACTTTTAAATAAAAACCCACAAACAAACAAAAGAAGGAATGATGGTGAAAAAAAACCTCCCATGAAAATGAAGGTCACCCTGCCCAATTTGTGCCCTCGTCTCCCTTGACACGAGCACCACCGGAGGCGCTGACATTTCCAGTAATAATGGGATGCTGTTTCACACCTCCGCAAGCACATGTTTTATTGATTGGGGTCTCCAAAGCAAGACGTTAAAAGAAAGGTCGGGGGTTCACTCCGCTGCGCTCTGCAGGTCTTTCGTCTTCAAAGCCCTTTATTCAGCAATCAGCATTGAGAGATGACGACGTTATACACACAGCTTTCATCTCTCTCTCAAAGGACATTAAAGGACCCAACATGCCAAAATACGCTGATATACACTCGCAGAGCAGAGCTGAAACACCTCTTTGTTCTGCTCATTGTACGCTATGCATTACAGGGACAGTGATGTGCGTGCTCTACTGGAAATCCCATCACTGGGTACACTATTGTGTGCTCCCATCATATTAGCTCTTGACTGTAATCTAAGGATTTCAGCATCAATGTGTCATACAATAATTCCATGACTAAGGGATAAGTAAGCTGTTTATTGTGTTACATATAAGCTTCTGTGTAGGGATCCATTAACAGTGGTGCACAGATCTAGAAACATGTTATTAATTATGATATTAATAGTTATTTGTCATGCTTAGTAATAATAACACCGAGTGGCAATACACAGGAATTAAAAACAGAAATAAAAGGGGAACCATCTTTTTTCTGCTTCCAGATTAACACATGGTTTGCGTTACAGATTTTTCGAATTCCTTATTTTGTTCATGAGGAGCACTCAAAATACCTCATCATGCTCTTCTTCAATAAGAGATGGCTTCCTGATACGAACACGCAGGCACTCAAATTAGCAAAGCAGAACATTTCTCTGTGAAGTACTGCCTCTATTCAAAGGCTGTTACCATCCCCCCTCACCTATTTGGTTTAAAAGCCCTCAATGTAAACCCCACAATCATTTAATTAAAATTAAAATTTTAATTAAAATCTAAAAGCTGCAAAGATGTGGAAGGAGGGAATAGAAAGGGTGAGGAGGCTAACCCATTAAACAAAACAGAAGAAACACAAAGAGCAGTGAACAAACGGATTGAGAAGCTTTCAACAGAGCGGTGCAGACTGATCACCCCGACGCTCAGCCCTGACTGTGAATGTTTAAATAGGTCTCTCTCTCTTCCCTTCTCATTAACCTGCAGAAACCACAAGCAAACGCAGGAGTACACAGGTCTGAGGCAGTGAATTGCTTGTGTTATATATTGAGCGGCCCCAAAGCTAACAAAGGAAAGTGGAGATAACCAAGACTGTTCAAGGTTCAAGACGGTCATAAATATCATCACTGTCAAGGCTTTGGTTTTCAGAAACCTTCAAACAACTTTAATAACATCAGCTTTGCACTGGAATTTCCCGGTTTAGCAACGGCTTCCGCGTGGCAGGATTTCGCTGTGGAGTAATTAGAGAAGTCGTCCTGTTTGACAGGTTGGAGACGAAGTGATTATCGTTTTGTTCTCCGTTGTATCGACTAAATGAAATATCGAGGGAGAGACAGGTGTTGTGTGATTCGCTGGTTTTAACCCCTAAAACACAAGCTCCTCCCTGGTTTATAAAGGCATAATTATTTTAGAGATATCTGCTATTTTACACAACTCACTCAAAAAGCTTTTCTTTTAGTGTGATTGCTTATTTCACTGTTGCTTTGTGGCCTCCCGCACAGTAATAGCCGTTTCTTTCTACCTGAACCTCACTTCACGCGAGGCATTGCTGGTAATCCCACAATTCCAAAGTGCAGTAAACCTTTCTTCCTGGTTAGTACAGTTTTGGGGAGGTTTGGGGAGGTGAGAGCATTAACCAGTTGGGTGACCCTGCCATCTTGTATCCTTGGCTCTTCTGTTTGTAAAAGCTATTCTATAAAGTCCGAACAGTGCTTCGGGCACAATGCATTGTTAGCATTTAATCAATGGATGTGCTGGGTAACACTTGTTCGCTCATTAGAACTCATTTAAAAATTCATGTTTGTTAGCCTTTTCTATCAACGCGGGCGCTGCTCTTTCAGGTAATTATATTTTTTTGTGCTTGGGGGTAAACAAACCAAAAAAAAAAAGGTTGAATCTAATAGCTTTTTGTTTTTCAAAGTCCAAACAAGCATGTCCTGATTTTCTCCAAGGCACACTATAAAAAGACCCACACTATGCAGCACCCACTTTTGAGTAGATAGGCCATCCGGTTGTTCTGCATGCTTGTTGTGTTTAATCAGTGCGACTCTACATGATCTCGACAGTGTTATGCCATATATACACACACACACACACACAACAGAGTCATTGCTAACTGACATTCCTTGAATCAGCATCTCTAATACTCTAAGGAACAGAGTACAGCCTCACTGTTAGCAAAAGAACGAGTGCATCTTGTTTGTGTTTGGCTCACACTTCTGCACAATGGGCTGCTTAATGAGAGAAGATAAACAGTGAGAAGCAGTGTGCTGCTGCTCTAAAGATCACCCCCCGCCCCTCCCCGTTACTCCTTCTTCTGAGACGTGCCTCTGCCCCGGAGAGGTAAGAGCAAACAGCTGTTTTCAAATCCATTACGACCCCTCAATGATTAGGGTTGAACACAGGAGCACAGGTGTTCACACTGAAAAGCCCCTTGTTGATCCCGTTTTCCATCCCAGTACCTGGGAGACTGAATCAGTGCAGCAGACGGTTACTTAGTTCAAAAAGGGTTCCCAACCTTTGCGTTTGCAAACAGACCTGTGCTGTTTCCCAGAGGTTTTTGTTTACCACTCATACGTTATTAAAATGAATCATTCTGGCACTTAACAATATCAAGAGACCAGATCTTATTTAAGTACTTTATAAAAGAGGACTAGCCAAGATGACTGTGTATTTACATAGCAGTTACTTAGTAAATACACGTGTAATTAATTACATAATTACAATGCTATTACTCTATGCATAGTCACAATGTACTTAATGTGCACATTTTTTGCACGACAGAACCCAAACCCTTTTCTGATACAAGTGTGTGCTTACATATAGCTTTGGGCTAGGGTTGTATTTTGCAAGAAGATTTACAGTTTCCAATGCAGCAAAGTATAATAGAATGAATGCAACAATTATTTCCTTCAAATACAGTCGTTATTGATCTTTACCAGGAATGCTCGTTTAATTATAAATGAGTTAGCATTGGGTTTTGAAAATTAAAAGTCTATAGAGTTTAGGTATTTGTTCGTTCAAATCAAATAAGCAGACACCATTAAGAATTCAGAGACTTCTATATAACAGTTGCGAGACAATCCTCTAATTAACTTGAGTTAAATACACAAGACTCCCAGTTACATGCAAAGCTTGACAAGCCATTTATTACTAACGACTGCCCATTACTTTGAAAGATAGTAAATCAATTGTCGCGTGTTCTGGGATCATTTGTTTTATTGGCTTAGTAATACATTTTTTAACAGCACTAAAATCAAATACTGTACCTAATTACTTTTGTGATATTTATATAACTGGCCTTTTAGTGCAAACATGATTGGATCGATCTGATCTTCACTGCAGATCAAGAGGCCAAGTAAAACTAATTGATACACTCCATATCCCCTCCCACCTCAGATAGTTTAGTATAAAAATATTCAGTTACGAAGCAATAGTCGACGAGGGAATGAGTATCGTTTGTCATTACCAGCTAGTCATTTTTATTTTTTTTTGCAGATTTAAAACTGATTCACTTCATGGGACTTAAAACAGTCACAAAAACAGTCATATAAAAAAACAAACAAAATAAATAAGTAAAAAAAATTTCGATTGGCGTGATCATGGTCGTAGTCAGTATTTCAAGATTTGCAACCCTGGTCAGATTTGAAATACATGTTTACGAGTGATTTAAAAATGGATTGTGAAGAGGCTGTTTTAATATTCAAAGGGAATGAGCGCCAAAGCTGAGGCGCTTGAGATACAAAGGCCCCCATGCTGGCGTCCCCCGACGCTGTCCGCAGAGAGCAGTGTAGCAGCTGAGCTGAAGAAGCAGACGGGGGGAGAAGGGTAGACTTGTGAGGGTTAGGTCGAGGCAGCTGCATTAAGAAGCCAGTAGAGGAACCTGGAAAGAATGAGCAGTATATGTAGAACTCGCTTTCACAGTAAATCAAACTGCAGCTTCTGCGTGTCTGCCTGCTTACCCTGGGCCTACATGAACCATGGCCCACAAACACAGCCCTAACAGCCCCACAGCAGCTCTTATCTACAAGGCAATCAGATTAGATGTAGGTTAGAAGCAGGGCTATCCAGTACATTCTAGCTTTAGCTGGTAGACATTACTGGGTGATTCAATCACTAACCAATTTTGGGGGTGGTTATTCTTCGAGTAAATCAGATTTGTGTCTCCTTTAAATTGATTCGAGCAAACAAAGAAAAATGGACTTTGCAAAGTGGGACGCAATTCTGGCAGTACAGTGATTGCAGTAAGCAACTCAGTCTGGTTGTCTCCTTTATTGGAGTTCTTCTCTGATAGCTTGAGCTGTTCAAGCCAGACAGTTTGCTGCATTAAGATATTACACCAAGGTGTAATGCAGTTAGCCAGGAGGAAGGAAAAATACGCTGATGCAATTCAGCTTTGGAACAATGACGTTTATATAGGTGGTGTGGATCACATGACACCTGACGCGACCGCGTGCATTGTAGACCGTGTAATTTTCTAGTTGTACTTACGTTTTCTTTGGCCATTCGGTGGAAATATATTTATTTTTTAAAGATTTGAATCAGCAGAACACTTTTCATCCAGAACCCCGAAGCCAACTTAATATTTCAGGATGATATTTCCAGTTGCCTTTTAATTACACACAGCATGATTTGGTGACCAGAAGGTACAAATCACAGGGAAAGATACATTTTTCCGTACAGATCAGTTGGCACAGATATTTTTTAGCAAAAAAACACAGACCTGGAAATCCCAGTGTTGGAGCAACAGGATTCAGAACTCCTTAGGAAACGAGACAGCAAGACACACACACACACACACACACACACACACACACACACACACACACACAATCCCGGGAATCAGTTCCTTATCTATTCATTTGAAGAAAAAAAAAAACATCGATTTTTTCTATGTTTTAGTTTTATTGATCGAATTGTAATCAATCATCAGGTGGACGCCAGCATAGCTACAGTATGATTCCAGTAATTGACACATCTAAATTACGCTGCAACGATCTCATTAGTGCGTCTGATGAGAAATGACACCCTTTCCTGTGCAAAAGCGACCCCAGCCATGACGCTATGAGTTTGATTAAGAATCCTCGGAAAAGCTCTACTTGGGATCCAAGCAAACTCATTGGAAATAAGTAGGCCAATATATCATAGCTGGGAGGTTAATTAGATACTATTATGTAAGCTAGCCATGTGCAAAAAAAAAATCATTACACTAATGCTGGGCAGAAGCCTTTATCTAAATACAGGGCGCTTTGCTTAATCTGAGTGTTCCCAAGGTTGTGGCCGGGCCTTTATAAATCATTTCAGCTAAAGTTTTTGCCTGTTCAGTTTGTTACTGTGTAGAATTCACCTGTAAGTCCCCTAACCCCCCTTTTTCATTTCTTTACTGAATTTAAACCTGAATTTTCCAGCGTGTGAGTGAGTGTGCAAGCGTGTGATTAATTATTGTTTATAAAAGGGATCTCTTTGAATGTCAAAAGAATCTAGTTTTGAATTAGAAAAACGAAACGAATCCAGAGTGAATGCTTGTTCAGTTTAAATCCACTGGGGTGTATCGCTCCTCCCTCCTCTTCTATTCTCTCCTGGGAGTTACTTATAAATAATTTTTTTGTTATTTTTTTTATTAATAATTTAATTAACTGAAATAAATGTAGTTCACTCTTCCAGAGCAGGCTAGCACATTGTGGGTTAACTCGTAGTGGCAAATTGCTTTACACGGTTTAATGCGAATAGACGTGACATTATATGTGCGTGTAATTTATTAATGGTAAAATGAAAATACTTTATTAATTATGCAAGATAAGGCCCAGTGTGGGAAATCCCACCTGTCACATTTTATTAATACATGACCTTGGCATACAATCTGAAACCGAAAACACTTTGTATTAAAGTGATCATACTCGCAATGCCCCTGTTTAAAAACTGCCACTGAGCATCGCTTTCAATTTGTCACGTGCTTGGATTTCTCTGGGACGGCAAATAACATTAGCTAAGTGTTCAACATAGTACAATTGATTCCCTTTCAGGGCTGACTCAATTGTACTGCATATCATGAAGGCCATTTAACTCTCTGCCTTTTGGCTCGTATTTAATTTAATGATGGATAGAGCTGATCATTAGAGTACACACCCAGTCTTTGGCATGTGATCGCATGATGCAAGGATGTTAAAGGTGTGAAATAGCCCTGAATACAGCAGAACACCTTTCTAAAACTGACCAGAGGTTTATACTCTATCCCTGTTTAAAATGTTGCGTCTGCATGTTCATAACTTCACTTTTAACTAGTTTTTCCGAGTTGAATGGGCAGTGTTAACTGGGTTGGGGTGAATGCGTCACCAAACCCCGCTGTTGATTCATCAGGATGCTTCAAGAGCCACCTGGAATCAGCCACCTGGTATCAAGGATCAAATCTTATATTCCTTCAAATTCAAACCCCTGCTTCTTACCTATTATTATTATTATTATTATTATTATTGTTATTATTTATTTCTTAGCAGACTCCCTTATCTAGGGCAACTTACAATTGGTACATATCACATTATTTTTACATACAATTACCCATTTATACAGTCAGGTTTTTACTGGAGCAATCTAGGTAAAGTACCTTGCTCAAGGGTACAGCAGCAGTGTCCCCTACCTGGGATTGAACCCACGACCCTCCGGTCAAGAGTCCAGAGCCCTAACCACTACTCCATGCTGCTGCCCTAGCCCCTTTCTTTGTTGTGTCTGTGTCATGATAATCCCGTGAGGTGCCTTATCCCTTCCTCCGTACAGTAGCTGGACATTTGTGTTTAATTAAGACGTTTCAGTCAGAAGTCCGAGGGGATGTTCTGTAGAGTAACGGGAGCGGATGCAATAGCCAGCTGTCTGATCAGGGTAGCGCTGGGAAGCCGGTAGTCAAAGTGCATTCCTGGCGGTGCGAGGGTTCAGAGTGCAGCGCCACCGTGGATCAGAGCTCTGCAGCCTGCCTCTCCATTATCTACCTGCTGAAGACTGGCAGATGGGCTGGGATCTGTATACCCAGGGATGCGATCTGGAACGAGGCTGGAAGAGAAAGAATGATAACACACCTGCAGGACAGCTGACAAGCTCTGCCTCAGTGCAAGTGTAAAGAGCTGAGAGCCCTCAATATCACGTGATTTCTCAGATCCAGGAAGCAGAGAATGGGCACGGCAGTTAGACGTGGACACCTGGATTCGGGCAACGTGCAATATATCAATATTCTCATTGTCAGTAAGTGACAGGCCCATCAATCACGGATAAACTCCGAATGGTGCGTCAGAGGGGTGACTAATTCCCTGAGCAGTTCAATAATTGATTTGTAATGTTTCAAACAACGCTGAGCAATATTTAATATCAGAACTAACATGTGAACCACGGTTAGCACTCATGTTAGCTTTCGTTTGTTATTAAACAATATTCCTGAAGCCTCAGAATAGGAAATGGAAACATCTCATTTGAAGAGTTCCATCATCTCTTCTCTCTGACCTGAATGCTTTATCAATTCCCACCCCCTCCCCACTCCTTGATGCTCCTGGAGTCTTATTGTAGCTTTCTGGTGCACCGTTCACTTCAATTTTTCAACAAGCCCCCTAAAGGAAATATCTCATACAGTATAATATCTGTCCCAAATACAGTGCTTGCGATGAATACTGCATAGCCTTACAGCATTGGGGAAGACCCAATGGCTTGTATAATGTTCTTGCTAATTACTCGTGCTGTCTCCTGTGTACACCGGCTTCTTGCATTTTTATTTTGGAACGCAGCCTCCAGTGAAGCTGTGTGAGTATGTGAAAAGTTTTTGAAACTCTAGCTTGTGACGAGCTCTGATTGCAGTCTGAGAAAGCAGCTTCTAGCTCTGTCCAGAGGGCTGAACTGATCAAACAATACCCTGCTCAGACACAGCTGAACATTGTGGCTTTCTCAACACCTTCAATTTCTTCAAGACTTCTAGTCAAAGCATTCGTAATTAAGGTTTATACATTTCTTTTAGCTTTATTACACATACCTCCACTTGGTGTTTTATACTTAGATGGGTCGATTTTTAAAGCACGCATTAGCACTGGGGAAGCCTACCTACCTGCGGCTATTCTGGGATTACCCCCAAAAATAGGTGGTTAAGGAAACCCAGGGCGAATCCCTGGCAGTGTGTGAAAGCGGAGATACCCAGACTCTGATACCATCAGCTTTTATTTTATTTTTACTTGTACTTTTTTTTTTAACTTCTACTGATTTGATTTGATGCCTAGTTAAAGGGAGACAACACATCACAAGCCAGCTTGTTAGAAATGAGATTCCGGTTGCATTAAAAGCCAGCCACTGGAATCTTTCAGCAATGTTTTCCGCTGTGATTGTGACAGATGTCAGGGGAACGGTGAGTAAGCATCATTCATCTCTTATCGTGTGCTTTATTGCTTTCTTCTTTTCGCTGTTTCATGTATTTTAATTATCAGGCTCCGCTGACATGTATAATCTGTGTCCTGACTACCTGGGAAACTCTCTTTTTTTGCTTTTTAACATATCAATCAGTGCTGACACATCTTTTGATTTAAAACATTTAAACACTGGTTGCCGAATGAAGACGGCGATGATAGAACGTCAAAGCAGCTTTCATCTTTTATTATTTTATTGGAGTGAAGAGCAGAAAGCTGTAAAGAGAAACACACCCACTCAAGTGCTTTGATATCTCTTCCTCTGATCTTTCACGCTTGAAACAATTGAATTTATTTGTTTGAATTTTTGTTGTTTTATTTCCAGAATATTCCCCCAGCATTTCATTTACACGATGCTATAGGCCCAGTTTAACTAATTTTCAACTAACACAAATCCTTAGAACCACTTCGAAACTCATAACCATTTTAGTTTTGATTCATATTGACGATGTTTGAATTGAATGAAAAGTTGCCTCTTGTTCATTGCATGTGTTTATATTCTCCTAAAATGCAAAAAAGCAGCACCCAAGCTAATGCCATTGGGCTGCTGTAACCACAAGCAGAACCTGCTCCCCAGTGCTTTCACAAACTAACACTCTCCTGGGAGCTGCCTCCCAGCTCCTCTTTATGCAGACGGCCATCTCCAAACTGGCAATCAATTAACCAATTAGGGGACTGGCCGCATTCCACACCTGTATCTGCAGGGATCGGATTTTAACCCCATCCCTGCCAAACTTAAATTCAAAATAGACAAATCCTACTTTACTAAAACACACACACACACACGCACACGCACACGCACACGCACACACACACACACACAATATTTACAAAATTACATGTGCATTTACCATATATTTTTTGTAATATTCTTTACCATGCTTTACAATGCTTCCCTATGCTTTACCAGACCTCTCTGTGCTTTACAATGCTTCCTTATGCTTTACCAGACCTCTCTGTGCTTTACAATGCTTCCCTATGCTTTACCAGACCTCTCTGTGCTTTACAATGCTTCCCTATGCTTTACCAGACCTCTCTGTGCTTTACAATGCTTCCCTATGCTTTCCCATCCCTCTCTATGCTTTACAATGCTTGCCTATGCTTTCCCATGCTTTCACTGTGCTCTATTACACTTTGCTGAGCTTTTACTGTTGAGAACTCTTATAAGGGATGGTCAATGACTAGGGGGAGGGTCTGCAATTGTCAAAAAAATTGATGATGTCATTCTTGTCCTCAAACTTGCTTTTTCGCTGGGTGATGTACTGCGGTGTGTGTTTTCTGTACCGAAGCAGGGCGCTGAAGGGTGAATCAGCCCTGGCAGCAGAACCCTGGTGATTACTGCTCAGACAGTGACAGATGCCCACGGACCGAGTCTGGGTATCTCAGGGTCATCTGTAACACTCGCTGCTTTACTGACCCGAGATTGTAGAACAAATTGAGGGCTTCTCCTCCCCTCCCCTCACTCTGAAATGCCCCCTGTGGCCGGCTTGAGTAATCGCCCTGGCGCCCTGTTTGGGACCTTGAGCAGACAATCCGTGACCCATGCTTTCCTTGCGTGCTGCTAGGATAAAGCTATTCTGTTTGCATTTGCTTTGTGACGAGAAGTGGCAGAATCTAATCTAGAACTTGCTTGCTTTTTAATTATAATGTTTTTCAGTATACAGTATACACGTTTCTTCAGCTCCTTGCTTTTGAAGAGCTTGCTTCTCGATGCATCACTCATTACCTGCTCAGGTATCCGATGAGGAGATTGGGTGCTTATTGCAAATCTATAGTATGGTTATATGACTATTGTGGAGAGCAGACTTTACACCCACAAACTCCTCTGTAGGAAATCAGAACCCCATGCCAGGTTCCATCAGTTTCATCCTGGCTGGCCTCATAGTCAGTGCTATGTACGGTCTGTCTGATTTTTTTTGTCTAGCCCCTGTCAGCACCGATGATTGCTCTGAACTCAATTCCAGAGATATGTCCTTTTACACACGAGGAGAAGATAATTAACCTTTTAAGAGAGATGCTGGCATACCATTAACTATTTAATGCTTCACTGGCTCAGTCCCCAGTTCCACATCAATCATTAACAAGGATTACATTTTCATCTTTCCCTGTGTAGTACCACCACTTCATTATGAAAAATACATCTAAGAAGAGGCTAAATGAATGAGCCGAGTGTTCTGCTCTTTATAGACAAGCTCAGCTGCTTCTCTCCAGGGGTTGAGCTAGTAGGAAAAGGCAGCAAACACAATTAGAAACCCCAAACAAAAAACTAAGTTACTGTTATTACAGATCCAGGGTCAAATTAAATTAAACCCTAAACTGGAAAAAAAAAAATGCCTTTTTTTTTGGGGGAAATGTTATCGGACGGGACCATCGATCATGGTAAAAAAAAAAATTTTTTAGACATTTTCCCATTTCCAACAAAATTGTGTTTTCTGATTCATTCATTGGCTGCTAAGTGCCTTATAGTTTTACAACTGAAAAAACAAGTTAAAGAATCAAAAGTGGTCTCTCTCCAGCGATAAGGAAAGCAGTTCCCATTGCTAATGCAAATCAGAGATAAGGCAACTCATTTTAGAAAGCTGTGAGAGGAATCAAGTCTTCTTTGTAAAAAAAGTTTGTTCTTTTTGTTTACGCTGTCAATTATTTTTCCCGGAATGGGTTTACTAAGAGATCCGCAAGAGGCAATATGCTGTGCTAAGAAAAACAACCACACAAAAAAGCAATTCCGTGTCCTTCTGTATAGCTTGTGCCCCTCTCTGAACTTGGGAAAACACCACAGAATTCACTGAGTGAATGGAGCACCTTTCTGTACAGTTTCCAAGTCTGGGATCTCAAATGTATTTCAACCAGTTTATCAAGAACCCCTTTGAAACTAAGGGGAAGCGATCTTCATAGACACAGGCTTGCGGTAAACATGGGTCCACTGCGATAGGGGAGGAGGGGACGGATAAGCCACTTAATTACCTCTGTCAATTCTGTTCCTATTGCTAATTTGTTATAATCCGATAATTAATGAGGCGAGATTCCAGCCTGCGTATTGTTGGACATATAAATCAGCAAGGTGGGGCAATGTGAAAACACAAGCCACTGCAAGTAATATGCATGTTCTGGTGTGAATGACACAGTGTCCTTGGTGGCTAATTATATTTGGCTCAGTGATGTCGGCTCATAAAACTTAGACCCGTCTAACACCTGGGAATTGGCTTTCAGCGCTGCCGTAAGTCTTCCTGTCATGTTAGACATTGTGTACCCTGTGCCCCGTTCCAAACAACCTGTAAATCTGATCGTCAAGGAAAACAAAGAGAAGCACCAAACAAACAGCACTAAACCACTTGCTTTAGTGCAACAGTGTGATCGTATGCATTGCTCATATTAGAAGGGTGTGGTTGTATTGATGATGCTGGGTTTATTAGCACGCTGATCCCCACACCCCCACCTCACCTGGCCCTCGAGACAGACACAGTGATCACAATTGTTACACTCGCCGGTCCACGGACAGGACGTACTCAGAGGTCAAGATCAGCAGCAGCGCTTTATTTTGAGGGTCATAAATGAGTATTTAATTAACGTGCAATTAACCGTTTGCTGATGTTTAGTTGCATGTCCATAAACAGTCAATAGATATGCCATGCATGTGTGTATCTATCATAAGCCTGCCATTTGAGCTCATATGTGCAGTATGAAATACGAGGCGACATGGATTCCCCATATCGCCTCAACCCCCCCGTCCCCCGGGTCAAAAACACAGCCTTTTTTATTTTATTTTTTATAGTGTTTCATTTTTAATTTTCTGAATATTAATAGGTTTGCTCCATGCATGAAATTGCCTGTGAATTAGCAGATGCTCTTCCATGCTCATTTATCTGCTGCACGTTCAGCTTTCAGCTTTACCAGCTTTTGATTGAAAGCTGCTACCAATTAAATAAATAAATGGGGAAAGGCTTATCTGTAATTTACCTGGACTGGTGTGTGAAAATACAAAGCGCAAAAGCAGCCCTGCTGCCTCTGTGTGTCTCAGGCAGCGAGGACAGCTGCAGCTCTTGTTTCATAATCCACCTGGCATTTCCAGGGATTCATTAAAAAAAACAAAAGCATGCCGTGGTCTCCAATGAGCCTGATCGCTAGCAAACCACCTGGTCTGAAATACGTACAGAGCATCTCCTGCTAACGATTGCAACAGTGATGAGATGCCTGTCTGGGCTCCCTTCACAGAGGAAAGTTTGATAACACCAATGCATTACCCTTAGGGAACCTGTAGCGCTAACCACAGCATTACTGGCGAGATGGCAACACAAATGATATGGAACATTAATTTGTTGTTGTCCTGTGATAGCATGCCAGTGCTGATATGGAAACTTGCAATGATACCAATTTGAAATGACAACATATGAATACAAAAGGGTCCTGCCATTGTACAGTATCTGCAGTGTAATGGGCAGTGTTGAGTGATGGATTCTGATCCATGTGGGTGGGATGGTGTGAGGTTAAAGGCTCTAGAACCATGAATGCAGATCAGCCTGGCTCTTTTGCACAGTGGTTAGGACGCTCGTTTGTGGTGTAAGTGGTCGTCTGTTCCTCAGTGCTTATACATTTAATCCCAAAGCCACAGAAATAGAGTCCAGCATGGACTTCGCTTCAGCAGCCCATACAAACGTTTACCGGAAGCCACAAGCCACATGGTGCTCCTGCATCATACTGTATCTCCATTTCAATTAAACACAGACATGGATACACGTCTGTACTATAAGCTTTCTCATCCATACCAATGCCCCCTAAGTGCTGTGCTTTGTACTTGAGATGCCCCATATGTGCAAACAAACTACTGACACAATTTACTAGCTACCATGGAATACGTCCAAGCGCAGTTAAATCAATTTACAGCATGGAAACGTGCTGCTGTTCTCAGTGAGCTGTCCAGGTCACAGTGCTGTATGCACTGTAACAGAGTCTGTGGGGCATGTGCATGTTCACGCAAAACATACTTCATTATAAACTGAGTCAAATAAATGTGATAATTCACTAATTCACTGATTAAACCACATTGACAGTAAACAGACTATCGCTAATTTGCCGTTTTCAATATTTAATTTTTTCTTGGGTGTAAGACAGATGATGAAATACTGAGGTAGCACTGTAGTGTACTTTTTTTTTTTTAACTGAATTGTCTTTTTTTCTGGTGTTCTTTTTGTAAAGAGCTTTTGGGCTTCGGCTGTGAAAGCCACTGTTTTTAACACTGTGTGCGACTATTTAAGATTAGAGACTGGGGAGTGCATGGATGTAGTTTTTGTCTCCTGGGTCAGAGTGAAACAGCAGGTCTGGGAAAAGCTAAAGCATGTGACTGTGAATATGTGAGTTCAATCAATGACTCTGCTGTAAGGAAAGCAACAACAAGCTGAGTACAAAAAAAAAAGAATGTTGAGTCTCTTGCCTCGGGTTGTACTCGGCAGCAGAGCCACGGAGAGCCTGCATCAGGAGCTGCTGTACCTTTTTTTTAATTCTCATCATCTAGCTGGCACAGTATGTCTTCAGATTCAAAATCAATGATCTTTAATAGCCTGACATTGCACGCCGCAGCGCTTAATACAAATCCTGGCCTGGTGTCATCACCAGCCACAGGCTAGCGCCGTTTATTGGCTTAAGCACGACTGAACCTATTTCACACCTAACTTCAAAACACAATAAATGGATATTCAGTGTAACTAAAAAGGCACTTACTGTAATTCTAGCAGTAAAATGCGCACTCATTTTTGGAGAATGTCCCCATGCCATAAATATGATTTGCATTATATGTTAAGTGTGCATTATTCTGAGATTGAATGTATAATCTTATTTGTTCCTTTATAATATTTAGAGCAGCAGTTTTTTATTCCCAATTTACAATTACGTTTCCCCAGCAGCAACCACTCAGGAGACCTGGAGGCCAGTGTGCGTCCTCCGATAACACAGCCAAGTGAATCCCCACATTGCATGTACTAATTCAGCAGCGGACAGGTAACTAAAGGGGGCTCAGTCACGCGAAGTCATACACAGGACACCGGTAGGTATAAAATTGGACCTTGAGACGCGACTTCGTCAATGTCTTTCACGTTACAGCAATAACTGACAAAGACGTTTGTCATTGAGACGTCAAGCTGAAGCAAGCTTAGTCTTTCTGAGCCTTCGCTATTACCAGCCGACCATCACTCCATTAGTCAGAAAAACCCTTAACATACCCGCCGCGCAATAATATTTTATCTCTCTGAGAAAAAAAACACTTTTTATAATAACATCTTGCCGTTCAATTAGTTCCAGCTGATTGGAGGTAGAAAAACTAATGATGATCTGCTTCCTGATTGTTGGCAGCTCTTCGTCTATATTGCTAATGAGCTGAAGCTCTTTCAACAGCTGTTCTCAGTGCTGACAGGGAAATGGCTATCAGTCTAAAGTGCCAGTCCTCTGTATCAACCCCACAAATTCATTCACACATACATACATGCATACATACACGCATACATACATACACACATGCATGCATGCATGCATGCATACATCACTTGATAATTTTGGGTGACAAATCATATGTTTTAACCCTTGTAGAAATCTTTGATTAAAAAGATCTTTTGTAAAATGACTTTGCAACTTGGATGCCATGCTTTTGTTTGCCTTTAACGTCTCAATGATTTTTTTAATAACAATCCATTTCACTGTCTGCATGCTGTAAGTATCGCACCTTTTAATGCTTTTAGTTGTTTGCTTGTCTCCACGTGTCTGAGTGCAGTAGCCTGCCTACAGCTTATTTCCTGTCATTACCCAACCAGCTGCTTTTCATTTCAGCCAGTCACATGGTTTGACACAGAGGACTGGCTGAGGAAATGACAGAGGAAGTGCAAGTGTAGCAGATTAAGGTACGCAAACTGAGAACTTTCTTTAAGCTAGTGTCAGAGATTTAGTACCAGATATCATGTTTTAAAATTAACATTGTAACTCACAAACAGCTATATATATATATATATATATATATATATATATATATATATATATATATATATATCAAAACAAACCCCCCTTTGCGTTTGAATTTTGAAACACGATCGGTATCATCATAACAAGCTTTCTTTTTTTTTTTTGGTGTTTTTATGACATCCACCCAAAACCTCTTGATTATATTTCTGACACATGATAAATTCCAAACAGGCTCTTCAGCTGCTGTTCTATTGCAAATCATATTAACATGATGACTTGCAGATCAAACCTTTTGCGTTTCAGATCCGCTTCTCTCTCAATTACGCTGATGGAAAAAAACTGTGACGGGGGTGAGGGGGGGGGGGGGGCTCTGATAAATCAACGTTGTTGAGATGATGTTCCTTTTCCTTTACAGCTGCCCGGGCAATAAAAATCATATTTAAACATTGATGCCTGTTTAACATTTCCTTGAGGTGAACCTCACCTTGTAACAGTTTCCAATGCACACCGAAAGCTCTTTATAATGAATGTCTCTTTGTCCTGCACGGCTTGTGTTTCCCAGCTTGTTAGCAATACCCAGGGTCGCCCGTTGATTTGTTATAGCATTGCACATTGCATGTTAGACACTGAGCACCGTGCAGTAGGTTCCCCGACAGGCAACATTGGAAGACAAAATAGCAACCCTTATACATATAAAGTAGAGTGCACATTTATTACAACACCTCAACATTTGCCATTTATATCCTTTGCATGCCTACCTGCATGAAAACCTCTGCGTGTGAGGATTTCAATTCTCAGTGCTATAGAAACAACAGGCACTCATGTGTGAAAATGTTAGACCACTTTGTGTTTTAATTAGGCATCTAAACAACTTCAAAAAAGTCTCATGCATTTTACCATTTGTGGCTTTGTGTTAATTTTCAAAATAAGACTATGCAGGCAACTTGAACACTGAATAATCCAGCCCATTAAAATACATTACACGGTAATTCCTTAAGGAGTATTTAATAAGTCCTGCTTTTTCGAACCCCAGAAAATAAAAATAAAATAATACTGTTGCTCACATGCTGTATTGTAACAGGAGTTGTCAGGTTGCTGATCTAGCCATGAATTATCATAAAGGATAATCGCTTTATTGAATCAAACATTTTGCATCATTTAAAGCGGCTTCATAAAGCCTTCATAACGTAGCATTTCACACAAGAGGCAGAGAGCAGGAACACGCATGGTTTCTTTTCAGATCTTTGTTAGCACGCTCTCTTGCACACCAGAGTCCACAGCTCTGTCAGCAACACAGGATTCCAAACAGAATGCCAGGCACCGCCCCTTTTTATACACTTAGCTCCGCCCCCGGTGCAAATCAGGGTTCGGCGCATACACACATCCCGTTGGTCCTCGGCCGCACACTTCGGACCAATGGGAGCACACACAGACGGGACCAATCACAGGGGAGGCACGGAACACAAGCAAGCAGGGCTAGAATTACACACACAGAGGTACACACAGCGGCGACAGGAATACAGCGTGGGAAGCACAAATGCACAGATCGTTACATTAACACTGTACAACTACAAAACATTTGAACTATGAGACTGCATATTCAATGACCTTACCTGTGATTTGTAATGCTGATGTGATGCTGTCATCAATACTTGTATGCATGTTGAACCACACATGCAGTTACACTGTAATTACAGTGTAGTCATAGACACTTGATGTAAGGTGTTACCTACAGCACATCTATGCATCTTGTACTCACAACTCGTTCATTAAAGCCAGACACCCATGCCGTTCTCCTAGCAAAAACGTTGCTACTTTTAAATCCTCTTCTGTGTGCACATCAGGGCTTGACTTGATACAGCACCCTTTTAATAATCCGCTGCACAAGCAAGCACTCTCCAGGTAACGAGAGCTAACCAAATACACAGAGGCACTGATGGGAAGATGCACTTTATTTAGATCTGCTGCAGCTGAGATCAATTGAACTGACCTCGCTATCTTTTAAAGGCGGAGATTGATCTAAGATCCAGGGGTAATGCAATTCCCCTGCACTGTAGCAGAAGCCATTAGACACTACACACGTTTGCCAAGTTTACGGAGATGCGATTACTTGATTTCCTGTCGGTTCCACCTAGAAACAAACAAGAGAAAGACTGTGCAACATATTGGGAAGGTCTTGTGTTGTAATCCTCACAGCAGATTGAGTTTGATTAATCAAATCCAATTATAATACAAGACGTGCAGCACCACCATCTAAAGAGAAGGAGTTTGATCATTTTAATTACAGATCAAGAGCTTTTTGTTCATGATTTTGCCATGCTGGAGTTCTTTTTTCTGTAATAAGGAATTGCCGTTGTCTTACACCTATGTTTTATGGTAACACTTTAGTATAAGTGGTTATAATTGGTCAGAAAAAAACAATGGCAATAGAGTAGAATAACTTTTTTTGCAAAAGTAAAGCAGCCCCATACAATTAGTGAGAAAGACATATAAATATAGACAGACATATAAATACAGACAGACAGACAGGAATAGAAGGACAAACAGACCTGAAGACAGGCAGACAGACTACCGTACAAACCAGTGTATAAGTCGCACCTGTGTATAAGTCGCCCCCCCCCTTTTTTGAGAATAGAGAATAGACTTGTTTTTTTACTATAGAGGACCAGCTATCTGCTACAATCTTCATCTGCACTGCCAGCGTTAGCAGTGTCTGCCATTATACAAAAAAAAGGGTGTGTTTGTAAAAGAGGAATCCATTTCATATTTCTGCAGATTTTCTCTGTCGAGGTCAGGATGCCCAATGTAAGGGGGGTTAGGGTTAGGGTTAGGGTTAGGGTTAGGGTTAGGGTTAGGGTTAGGGTTAGTCAAGCCAAGAAAGTTCGGGAAGCCCTACACTAGAGGTTATGCTTTTATAAGTGTTCCAGTTATAACACTGTAACCATGTGGAGAGTGTCACCAATTAATTTCTTCTCCGTTCCCTCAGATCCTGGTTGAGATGGTAACGACAATGCTGCTGGAGCAGAAAGCCACTGTCCTCCTTGACATCTTCATTTCTCAGCAACAGCGGGAGCCAGTTCAGCAGCTGGGATCATTTCTCACACCAACCTTGTTCTTTTTTCTTTTCTCTTTAAAATCATTAAGATTTCAAATGGTCTTTACAGTAACTACCTATTATGTCATGCATGAATAAATACCGTTGAGGGAGTCTTGTGCTAATTGTTGAGTAATCCAAGTTTTTGATTAATCGTCACGACTCCACGCTCCATCCACTGCCCTGAATGTTAATAAGAGGAGGCAGGACTGGCGTACTTCAGTTTTGAGAGACTGATTTCGAATTGGTGAAACAGATATCGGGGTTTGTTTAACCTGCCTTTTAAAAGCGAGCTAATGGAAATGTGTCTTTATTAATGTTGGCAGGATCTGGTTCTACAAGAAACCCAAATTGTTTGGCTCTCTAACTTATGGGTCAAAGTCTGGGACCATTTAGCTTCCCCTAAGCCCAAGCATATTGTGCTTATGTGCCTAGAAGATTAAATGATTAAACCCTGGGGAAGCTATTGCTTTGTGGGTTTTCAAGTTGATACTCCATTGATCTGTTGACCCATTCTCCAGCTTTCCAGTCTCTAATGTTCACGCTCATTCAACTCCACTCTTATTATTTTCATAGTTAACTGATGGTTATGCTGAGAGATGGCATTGCTGAAGAGCTGAGGATCACGTGACCTGTGATAAGGACCACACTGCCTCTCGCTGTTAAATTGGTATTTTACTGCAGGTATAGATATAATGGCTATATTGCACATTTTAGATAAACATTTTAACAAGAAGGTTCCAGGAAACAGCAGAGGTCTATAAAGGAAAAACAAAACAAAACAAAAAAAACTGCAGTAATAAGGTGACAAGTAAAAAAAAAAAATGGAATGAAATAACTGGACGCCCGACTACAAAACAAATGGAAAGCATTAGACGGCCAGGCAATGCCATTCTTCAGAGGGACTTTCTCAAGTCAGTCTTGGTTAAGTGGAACGCGGAGCGCTGTCTGAATGCCATTGCAATCGGATGAGAAAACGCAGAGTGTCTCCCGGGCCCTGGCTGTCTTCATACTGGAGGAGGCTCATACAGTGAGATCTGCTACATGACCTTTAAATAGCAGCATTATTCAGCTTCATTACAACAGCAAAGAGCTGCAGGGAGGGTTCTTGCAGCCCGGATTTTACTGAAGAGCACGACCTGCTAAGTCTACATCCTGCATCTGCACTAGCCTGAAACACAGACACTGCACACAGAGATGCTCCTGATAGCCCTGGCAGATCTCTTTAAGGATCGATTCAGCTTCTGGGGACTGACGGCAAGAGATCTAATACGGCATTCAGATACTGCCAATGGCTGGGAACATTACCTTCTTTTATAATTTGCTGCCTATTGCCCCAGGGCCTCACTTAATAAAGACATGCATGCGTAATTTTAAAAGATCATGAAAAGCGGCAGTGTCACTTTAACCTTTGCATTGCGGCGCATGGACTGTCCACACGAGGGAGTCTAGAGTTCAGTAATAGGTCCCAAGCCTGAGCTCCCAGGTTCACATTGTTGTATCATTAGCAGTGGCCCCGCAGCGGGGCGCCAGTCAAGTCTAAAGCAGCAGTGCAAAATGCAATACATTTTCAAACTAGCAGGAAGCAAGACATCCACGATTCCATCAGGACTGATTTAAAAACGATTTGAAATCAGACTCGTTTGTTTTAATAGCAGATCAGGATCAATTTGATTTAGATTGGGACTCTGTCAGCACCATTTAGGATTGTGGGTCGTCAGAACTCGCTCTCTCCAGCTACATTGTAATTCCACTGCAGTAACAGGTCAATTACTTATATGATTGTGAAGTTGCAATGCAGTTGTGCGCTGGTTTTACACATGTGGTTAATTACAATGTAATTACCATGTAACTATGTACGCAATTACAGTGTAATTACTGTGTAGTTAGAGACCCTTGACCTAAAGTTTTATATTTGGTTAAGTTGTGGGTTGCTTTCCCTATTGAAGCAATGAAGACACCCTCAAATCCAGATGCTGTCAGTGACGATGGACCGTGTGAATATTTCAGTGCCGCTGAATCTAAGTGGATGACAGCAATAGGTAGTCTGAACCCATCTCTGCAGCTCAGGCAGCCAAGCTGGGGATTTAAAAATAAACACTGTAGACGGGCAGAGCTCGGGAAGTGATGCATTTTATTATAGAAGTCTGCAGCCACGTAACCTTCTCACATTATTGACATCTTTATTTCAGAACAAATGCTTTTAAAACAATAAATAAAAGGGACAGCGAAGGCTTGCTGTGTCCCAGGGTGCATTTACTGCAGGGATGGAAATAAGACTCCTATTGCATAGCAGTTTCACCCATTCCAGGTTTTGCTACAAGCTTGATTAACCACAGTGTGTATGTAACAAGCTGATGTGAGTCTTATTGAACTCCTAGTAAAACCAGGAATGGAATAAACTTCTGTGCAATGGGTCTTATTCCCATCACTGATGTGTCGCGATTTTCTGTTCCCTGATCCTTTGTCCATTTTGTATGGTTATTGTTTTTTTGTATTTAGTCATGTGATTATTGCATATGTTTCCACTTAAATCGGTCATATATATATTTCATCCCAGTCTTTTTGTTTCAACCAGGCGCTAAATATTGATTGTACCATATCTTTGCATGTGTTACACACACTGCAGCACTTCAATAGATATTTTGCTGACTGCAAACTAGGGAAGGCAGGAGACTCAGGAATCCGTGCATACTGTAATGCTGTACCGGGAGGAGATCAGAGGACTGGGGTAGCCCGGAGGGTTTCTACTGAGGAGGAGTGAATGGCCGTGCCTGAGGTGGTCCCTCCATAATCCCCCATTACCACCTGACAGCCCCTCATTGATCTTGCCTCAGAGCAGCCCGGGAATAGCTGCAATCTGGTCGGAGTTGGGTTGTGATTTATGGCAGGGTTTTGTTGGGGTGGCAGGCGGACGCTGTGACAATCTGCTAGTGCTTGCATGTCGCCTCTCCTCACCGGAGTTTCTCGCTGGGACCGGAGAACCCACTGTAAGAGTAAATAATGACCTGGAAAGCAAAGGTGTGCATCTCTTTGTATCACTGGAAGTCGTTCTCTGTTCTTCCTGGAGTTTCCTGATTACTTTTCTTTATGAAAGTTAAAGGTGGTTCATTTGCATGGTTGCGGAGGGATGCTCTTCCCATGGGATCAAAGAACTGCTATAGTGCCAGGCCAATGGTCCAATTTGAACGGGCTCGGTGATAACATTTTGTTGCATTGTTTGTGAATCGTATAGAGTCTTGCACACTTTTGAGGCAGTTTTGCTGCAGTTGTGTAGGCTTGGTAAACTGCAGATTCAACATGCAAATTCACAGTGGTCTGCTTTTACTGTATAAAGGAACTCAGGCA
Source organism: Acipenser ruthenus (assembly GCF_902713425.1). Classification (NCBI taxonomy): domain Eukaryota; kingdom Metazoa; phylum Chordata; class Actinopteri; order Acipenseriformes; family Acipenseridae; genus Acipenser; species Acipenser ruthenus. The sequence goes on from NC_081213.1 coordinate 812,506, forward strand.
TTGTGCCCATAACTGTCAGCAATGTTTTTAATCACCTATATTCCTGAAAAGTCCCATACAGTGTGTTAAGAAGGCTGAAGTTTGATAGATCTTCTGCAACACGTCGATGATTCATTCAAAGGTCTGAGAATCACCAACCCGCGCTCCATAAAGAGCTGCGATTCGATCCTAATGGGGAGAAAACGTGTGTCTACCTGTCAGCGGAAATGGATTGAAATGTATTCAGTTCCACTTTGTTTTAATTAGTCAGCTAGCAGATCAATCTACAGGCAGGATCAGGCTGGAATTAGTAGTTACCCATCCAAATGTCATTGTTTTTTTTTTTTTGTTTGTTTTCTAAAATCTTGGATACCTGCCATTAAAAATGTTAATGTGTTGCTTTCTAGCCTTTATGCAAAATGCATGGCTGGCGGGATCCCCTGTAGCAGATTTCTAAAATACAAAATAAGAATACTGCCTCCCTCCAGACCCCCTAAACAAAGGGAGTAAGATAAGAGAGCAGCAAGGAGATGGCACTGGAGGGGAAACTGCAAGGCTGGCAGAAGACAGGCTAAAGTGATTGCCAGTCAGACCTTGACGCATAAGAACAAAAGCAAAAAAGTTGTTTTCCTTTAAACACACGAAAAGCGTTATCTTAACTAATATTTTTCTTGTTGCTTTAATCTTTTTCTATCAAAAGTAGAAAGATCCCCTGTAGACCCGGGAAAACCATGCCTAACCTCTAAGTACAGCTGGTACCCCAGTGTGAAAGCATTAACCTGTCCACATGCACACCCTACTGGAAGGTCTGTTTGTTGATGTGTCTCATGCATCCTCTTGGGGCAGAGTGTTGCGGGGGGGGGGGCATGTTAGTGGGTACACTCTGGTGTACCAGCTGTAGACATGACTCTGAGAGATCTACTGAAGCCAAAGAGGATGCTTTTAACTTCTGATGATGACTGAACTGATACAAAGTGAACCCAAAACAAGAAGAAGAATATATTAGTTTAGATGCCTTTGATATTGCACACCCATTCCAAGTGGCTCATCCATAGTCAATTCCAGAAGGTGGTGAGAGATTTTCTATGCAAACTGCTCCCAAGCCCCCTTTGAAAGCGCAGTCTGCAGGATCAGATAGGCATGTGTGATCATTACCGCTTGCACCGTCACAGCAGTGGAGCGTACCCGGGAAAGCATGGCTTACAGTCGCATAGAACTACAAAGCACTGAGAAGAAAAAGGGGTGTAATTACTTTGAAAAGTAGGTCAAGCCTACTCAGAGAAAATGACCTCAGAATTGCTGATCACACACAGTGTTTTCTATCACTACAGAGAAGCACAGCATCTCTACTGTAGTCATGTCTTACATTGTTCCTAACCGTGAAGATCTAAGCGAGAGGGCTTTCACACCACACAGAAACGGCAGCTCTCTTAACAGCACTTTGGATATAACAATATTTCGGTTAGAAATAAATGCATAAATAATACATTTACTGCTTTCCAAATAGCCCTGCGCCTTATTGCTGATTGTCCTAACACCACGGCACATTGCATCAACGCCTTATTTTTAGTGGTGATCTTGGTATAAACGTGGTTAGCTGGTTGATACAGCCCAAGTGCACAGTGCTAAAAACAAATCCAATGCTGGCATTGCACAGGCTGTCAAAACCAGCCTGTAAGTTTGTTCACCCTCTATAAGAACACAGACCAGCTAGTAAAGGCTTGCCATTTCAAACCTGCTTTGTGATGGTTTGATGGGTGGAGAACTGGTTTCAATATAACTGGATGGTTTCAAGAAACGAGATTCGGATGTATTTGAAGATGGGGGACGACTTGTTTAGGGCAAGATATTTAGTATTCAAGGACATTGCCCTCGAACCAGCTCAAAAAGACTGACAGTTTTGAAATATAAATGTAAGCAGTTTACAATACCTCCAGTATTTTTAGGGACTTTCTGTATATCTGAGCTCCGAGATCTTAGAACCACATTGGAATACAGGTGTTGCTTATTTTCCAACCAGTGCTTAGTTTTCTTTTACATTTTCAGAGGCTTATTTATACAGCTTCAAGTCATCCGGCATAAGCTAATTCAAGTGAAGAGCCATTCCTGTGGAGGAAAGCAGCTCAGATGAAACACAGGCTGAGGCATGTTGCTGATATGCGTGCTTCTTATTCTTCTGCTTCTTCTCGTAATCAGCAAAAGCTGTATTAATCAAAGCTTCCTAGCAGCAACATCTGTTTAGGCATCAGCCGGCATATGCTCTTCTTTCTCAGTGTAAAATATTGCCAGATCATTTCCATATAAAGTACCCTGGAAGCCGTGATGAACTTTCTCAACAGGGGGGATCGCTCACTTTACTAAAGATCGACGTCGTCCGACACAGACAGGCGGCTTTCGCTTACTCCTCGTCAGCAGATTAAGTTTTATAAAGTAGAAAGGAGTGCGAAAACTAAAGCACATGCGTCATTTTTTTAATAGGTACCCAGCGTCGTGTTTGCTATGCTCACGAGTCCTGTCCCTTTATTAAACGCAACGCCATTGTCACGGCTTGCTGCGGTTCCCATTTGCAATTTACATTCAGTTAACAGACAGTATTGGGTGAGGCACTGCTATTACAGATTCTGACTCCTGTAACTGCTCATGCAATCAGCGATTTCAATACAATAATACATGAACTAACATTACATTTCACCGATATAGATTCTTACAAATCAGAATTCCTTTAAAAATGTAAATGTTTCAGAACAAATTGCCTTTTTACAAATGGCCCTTTTCACTCCATTCAATTTGTAAAATTTCCATCTAACGTTTGGCATTTGTAGCAAATCTGTTGCTCAGCGAACCAGCACAGCTAGATTCACAGGTTCAGACACAACTGTCTCTCCTTAACATAACATAACGGTTATTGATTGCCATGGCTTTTATTGTGCAAACCTCAATTACACTTGTCAATCGATGAATCCACCTGGAGCTGTAGCTGGAGCCTCGCATATACATTACATCAGCACATGCATGTCTATCTGTCTGTCTGTCTGTCTGTCTGAGTCAAAGCTGACCTGCAATACAATGAAAATGATCAACACACTGCACACACACACACGAACGCACACACACATGCACACACGCACACACGCACACACTCACGCACACGCACGCACACACACACACTGTAACTCCCGGAGCAAAGTCAATGATCCACTGCTGTACAGTATATTCCCTGAGTTTGTTCAGCGATACTGTTTACCACTGAGATATCTGAGTACCCCAGGGCCATGTCAGTCACCTCTTATCTATTGCCTGGCAATCATGCTCAGAGCCAGAGCCAGAGCCAGAGCCAGAGCCAGAGCCAGAGCCAGAGCCAGAGCCCGAGCCAGAAGCAGCCTCGCGCCCGAGCCTGACTCCTCCACCCCAGATCCTTTCAGACAGGTGCATCTCTGTTTCAACGAGGAGGCTGGGAAAGGCCAGTCAGCGTGGGACCGTTCAAAGACTGCTTTTAAAAACCACCTCATCTGTGCAATCTCGTGCTAGGAAGAGGTTTGGTTTACCCTGCGGAGCAAGCCAGGGGGATTTAACAGCAAGAGACACCAGAGGGATTAGCGTTACTGTCCTCTCCTTTCTCCAGGAACATTAGGATCTGTGGTCGGATCGATTGATTTTTTAATTCATTTTTCCCCATGGTTAATTCCGGCTAACCAAATGCAGTCTTTACTTTATAATGCAAACAAGAGCGTCCAACTGAAAAAAAAAACATTTTAAACAGGTGGAAGAAGAAATGGAAATAATGCATTAAGATCTATCTGTATTTTAGAGCAGGATTTCCCAATCCTGGTCCTGGGGACCCCCTGTGTCTGCTGGTTTTCATTCCAGCTGAGTTTTCGAGTACTTAATCAAACCCTCAATTGAACTAATAATGTGCTTAGTTAGACCGTTTTAATTGTTTTCAGCTTTTAAACAGCTGGAGATTTCAAGTTAACTATACAGTTGTATAAGTAACTTGAAATTGCAGCCAGCTTTTATTGCCATAGAGTGGCCCTCAATTGTAAGGACAGCTTTTCCTCTTAAAGGCAATTCCGAGTCCGAGTATCAGCACAGCTCTACAGAGGACAAACACCCGCCATAACAGTGTCAGCAGGGTGTAGGACCATCGTGAGCTCAGGGTGAGGGTAGAGGTATGTGTCTGCTCTGCAGAATGGTTCATATAATTGTCCCTAATGAGTTTATTGTGAATGAATAAATAAATACAAGCTATGCAACATGGTAATTGTTTCCTAATCAACAATAAACAACAATACGAGAACGAATTACAATACTACTACTACTACTAATAATAATAATAATAAGAATCTCCTGGCTCATTCATCAACAAAAAAAAAGAGACTCCCTGCGTTTGATCCCATTAAATAAGTGAATGGATGAGCGAGCAGTTTTATAAAAACTCACATCTCGATTGTCTGTTTACCCTGTAACTGATCTGCTTGCCCTGCACACCTGAGGGAGGAAGGCACTGATACACTAAGCAGAGCTGTCCTTTCAGCACCACAAACTGATACTGGCGTCTTTTTGTTATTTTCTGTTTTGTGTCTGCACTATGTCAAATCAAATAGACTTTCTCAAGCTGCTAGGAACAGGAATGTATGCATGTATGGATGTATGGATGTAGGCATTATTATTATTATTATTATTATTATTATTATTATTTATTTCTTAGCAGATGCCCTTATCTAGGGCGACTTACAATTGTTACAAAATATCACATTATTTTTACATACAATTACCCATTTATACACTATGCTCAAGGGTACAGCAGCAGTGTCCCCCACCTGGGATTGAACCCACGACCCTCCGGTCCAGAGTCCAGAGCCCTAACCACTACTCCACACTGCTGCCCCAATGTATGTATGTATGCATGTATATGCAATGTAACTATGTAGCAATCTATATTTCTGTCTACTTTTCCCATTCAACAATCTCAAATTCTTGGATCCAAAGTAATTGCAATGTGAATGTGAATGTACCTCCGTTGCTCCTCCGGTGCAGAAGGGGCCAGTGACCCACTGAAGCGGGCAGTGATTAGCCTGCCTCTCTGCAGACAGAGATGTGTTAATTGTGAGTGCTTGGCGGTGTGCTCCAGGCTGCTCTGCTGTCTGTGGCAGAGCTGGCAGATGGCTGTGCAGGTGCGCCGGGGCCGCCGTGCTGTGCCCGAGACCTGGGCTCCTCCACCGCGCTCACAGGGGCCCGTCACCAGACTGACGCCTGCCAGCACCTCGGAGCCTCAGAGCAGGGTGAGAGAGGTGTGTCCAAGAGGGATTCTGTCCTTGTGGCTGTCATCACCAGCAGCAGCTGAGCGCACCGCCTATCACTCTTGAGACAGCCTGGGGGGGATTCACAAAGCATTTCATGCACAACGTACTACAGGTTCAAATGAATAGCCTGCGTGGCTGTTTTAAATAATGCGTCTTACCCGTTCTGCAATGTTAAAAGAATGCTATTAGTTTATATACTTATCCTTGCTTTGCATTCACAGCATCTTGTACATTAAAAAAAGTCAAAGTTACATCAAATTAGAGCTCTTGAAACACGTTTGATGCAATGCAATGCAATGCGATACAATACAATACAATACAATACAAAACAATACACATTTATTTTTAGATCACACCCTTCCTGCCAGAGCATTGTATAAAGTTAAGAACAAAACAAGTTAAAGGAGTCAGACCAGGTAATCTATATAAATCACAAAGATGAACAGCATAACCCAGTTTGGTTATAAACCTCAATGCAGAATGGTACAAAGAATCCAACTCATGTATTGGAAAAAGAAGGATTCTTGAGATATTTGTTCTTAAAGGCTCCAGAGATGTTTTAACTGCTGTAGATCTGTCTTCTGTATTGCCGTACAGTACACGGCAATATCTAATGAATCTCACGTTTTTTGGTACAGTAGAATGCTAAAACACACTGTAATTATCTCTTCAGGGAAGCTGTTTTATTTCGAAGGAAAATTATTACAGCTGTTCACAAACGTGTTGTTCTCCTAACTTACTTTTTATTATTTACATTGTACAAAATATAATAAATCTGTCTGGAAAGCTGTAGACATTCACAGGTGATTCATAATGAGACGAGCTGATACATTTGAGGGTGAGGAACCCAGCAGTCTTTCCTAGGGGCCATTAGGACTGCAGCCACCCCACCTTGCAGCCTGCTTGGAGCCTGATCAGCTTTAACAAGCTAAACAAGGTTGGGCTTAGTCAGTGCTTGAGCTCCATGGTAAAGCAGGCTCTGCAAGGGACAATCCTATCACTCTATGCCAGGGATCAATCAATGCTTCAGCATGGGTCTGGCATTTGGACGAGATATAAACAATTTGGCTGACAATTGAATTAAGATTCCCTGGTGGACTAGAGGTTGTGATTCAGCACTAACACTGCCATGGGTTCGAGTCCGTGTTTTATGGACTGGGTAACATAGCCACGTTGTTGATGCTGAATCACTGGGATCCTTCAAGACCCGAATTGACAACGTTTTCAGATCGACCCACTGGGGAAAGGGTGAGCACGACTGTGCCGCATGGCCTCGTTTGTAAGATTTCTCACTTTCTTAAAATCCAATCAGATCTATTTCTCAACAAAACAAGACTTCAGGTCCGCAATCCTTGTAAATGCAGTGCTGTTTATCAGTGCATCTGTCCTGTTTGAAAATCTTCTACTAATAATACACATTTTACAGGCAGAGCTGGCCCTCTCCTCTGCCAAGTATTATAGCAACTTGGCCACCTCCTGTAAGATGGCATTTATCTGAACTGCTCATCTAGGATATTCCTCTGTCATTACCAAATTAAGGACCACGCTTCTTCTGTCCTTGTAAAATCATTACAAATCCATCACTTGTGTTTGACAGCAATGCTCTAAACACAATCAAATAATAATCAAATACCAGATGCTCCCATCACTGTGCTCCCATCTCCATAGAGAAGCTGAAGGTTGATCCATGGGCCACGGTGCCCTTCTCAAACGTGATTACACTTGGACAGCTGATAAGGAGCCCTGCGTGTCGAATGGGTCTGTCCGACTCGCTCCTCTTCGATTGAATGGGTTTCTTGTCATCATGCATTGCCAGCGAACCTTGGCGTGACCTTGGTGTGAACACAGACATGGATCAAGGCACTGAGATTTTCTCCTTTTAACCTGATTGATTATAAGTCCTGTTTCGTGTCCTGTAAGTCACCGGGTCAAACCGTATCTATTACCTTGTTAAGTAAGAATTGCTTATGTGCGATCATTTCCTGCTCCGACTGCTTTGAGACACTGACCTAGCCTGACAGGATGTGTTCTGTCACAGCGGCAGGACCCGGTGTCACCTACATTCAAGTGTTAATTGCTAATCAGCCAAGAGTGACTGAGCTGAACCCTGTGACCCTGATAGCTGCAGTGTAACCTCTTTACAGCACGTGCAGCTCGCTGTTATTCAGCCTTGCTTGTGCTATTTTTTTTTTCGAGGTTTGCTTAGATTGCTGTACAAATATTGTACTTAGCTTATTGTTTTTTTTTTTTACTAGATCTAGGTACTTTGCTGTTACACATCTATTCTGTTAATGAAAAAAAAAAAAGATATCTGGTACTACACTCAGTCTTGTGTTTGCTTTGCCCTGTACATTTCGACTGCCGTGTCAGTGCAAAAAGATTAAAACAAGAGAGATTATGAATGATTTTAAAAGCAAGTCAACAAACCTTTTAGCTTAACCTCCTATGTTTGGAGAATGAAAGTAAACTGCTAATAAAACTTTTTCATACAGTAGCGGACAGAAGGGAAGGCTTTGCACAAACGCGACAAGCAGACACAAAGAATTCAGTTTAATGTGATTGCATTTTTGACTTATGCATTATACTGTGTAATTATGTACATGTCCTTGCAGATACGTCTACCTGAAACCCAGCTCCCCTCAACTGCAGTAATATGGTGTGATAGACCGTCTTTATGCATTCGCAAGAGAGCAAGATTTATCTTTTGACAGCGCAACATCACACAGAGCCATGCCCCCGAGTTTGTCATGATGAAAGGATCCCCCACCGAATGCAGAAGGGAAATAAATCCCAGCACTAATGAATCTACAGCGCCCTGGCTAGCATTCATTAAATGATGCATATTCCGAGAAGCTTAAACTTTAGCTTTGCAGGGCATGTGATCACCTCTGCAGCACCGGAGTGTGTGTAGCTGCTGCAGCAGATGCCATTAGCAAACCCTTTCAAAGAGCTGCTCTAATGTCTTTGCTGGTTGCTAGCTGCACATTTCCAAGGCTTTGATGAATCATTCATACATTTCTTTAAAAAAAAGTCTTGTGTATGGTCAAAACAAACAAAAAACAGGATTCTTATGATCTCAGATCAGAAAGTGCCTTAAAGAATTAATTGAACATTAAGCTAGAAAGAGAAGGGGGAGGAAGAGAGAGAGTGACAGAGCGGGGAAGGGGGAAGGGGAGAGGATAAGCAGGAGAGAAGGTTAGGGTAGAATGGAGCTGGTGGCTGAAGCAGGAGTATAAATAAAACTATATAGAAAGGGAGGGTACACGGAGATGAAAGGGCAGAGAGGGAGGAGGGAGAGAAATCTTACTTTGTGTCTTGTGCTGGCCTGTAGCCAGTGCTTTCTCAAAAGAATATTTAAAAAGAAGCATACAGCATTGATTAAATCAATTTCACAATGACAGGGTACCGAGCCTTGCCTTTTTATTTCAAAGTCTACTGGATATGTATAATGTAAAGTATCAGAAGTAGGTATGATAATTCACTAGAAGGCAGTCCTTCAAGATTTCAAAATAAGTGCCCTCCCATTAAAACAACTGAGCTTTTGAAATAATCCTACAAATCTTATCCTCGCTGTTTTTGCAACGTAAGTCTCCCCTCCGTGGTTTCAGAAGAAACTCAACGGCCAAATTCAATTTAGAGAACTTTTTCTGATGCACCCGCTTTGCTATGCAAATGTCTTTACAAAATTCGAATCACCTGGAATATAGTCTACCCTGTTTTTACTCGCGTTGAGTTCAGTCATATTTAGCAAGCATTGTAACTTGCTGCGATACAGGTTTCAAAAATATCTAAATGATGAATATGAACATGCATCGAAGACATGCATGAGAATTGGTCAAGGATCTCGGTTTTGAAATTAAAACCCCCATGCACTTGATGACAACATAATTTAACAGCACTGAGACACAGCTGGTAAATGAATTATCCCACAGAAGCATTCTAACAGTGCCTTTCACTGCTCATGATTCCTGGGGTTAACTGCAGTGTCACTGAGTGCCCGAGTGAAAGGGGACAGGTACTGTGGCTAGTGGACTGGTAGAATGTGGAATGACTTCAGCCTTAAAGTTGAATATAAAGTGTTTTTTTTTTAATTCAATGAAGACAGCTTATACCTACTTTTAATAAACTCTCCCGCATCCTTAATGTAAATAAGAAACGCAGCAACTCTTCAGCAAACATGCAATCTGCAGATGAGACCCTCCAGGGGACGGTTCACTCATCTGAGGATGCCGCAATGATTTATTGATATCTCGGGGCGATGGCTGTGTGTTGTTTGCAATGAGATAATTGTTCCTGTTCATTGTTTTGATTGCGTCCGTGATGAATGGGTGGACCGCACGCAGCACGGTTATTAAACAACAGAGCATAATACTGTCACAGAGGTCACTGGTGTCATTGTGCTTTATCATCTATCTGTTCCACCAGTGAGGGGAATCTGTTAACAGTGCAGGCGTAAAGAAACACAGAAAAGAGAAATGCATCCAATAAAGTTACCCAACCAAAAAATAAACAGCTTTTAATCCAGGAGCTTGAATGGATTCTTTAGTAAATAATTTTGAGAATGTAGCCCTGTATGTTATTTGAGTGTCTGGATCTGAATGGCATTGCTGGGGTGTGCAGAGTGCTATAGATATCCAGTGATGGTCTAACCCTTTGAAAAGCAGGAGCTTAGCAAAGCATGAAGTTTGTAAATGATAGCAAATGCTTAGCAGAGTATAACAACTACCATCTTCAACAAGAACTTTCCATCAGTCAGCCTAAACCAATGTGCTACTGCAAACTAATGGAAACAACTGATCTGTTTTCCGCTAAAACCAATTTAACAGAACATTGCCGTTTGCCAATGCTTAAGTGAACGACTTATGCAGTCTCTGATACAGTCAAAGGCTTTGGAAATGTAAAGCACATCACAGCACTCAGTGCAATGCTTGCATGAAGCTGCTAGAGGCTACTGGGGAATAATTTAGGAGCCATAATATTTAGTGTCTTAAAAAAAAAGAAGTACTGTGGTCGGAATCAGTTTGTTTAGACTGAGATGTCGAGCTCGCTGCTTTGAGTCATAAAGAAAGAGTCGATGGAAATGGCCAACTGTCCAGGTTGCTATGGCGATTGAAAAATTGTCACTGATGTGAGTCAAGCTAATAAGAAAAAGTTGTAACTGTATACAGGGACAGAATATCTGCTCGCTGCACCTCATGCGTTTATATAAAGAGGCTCCCGTGACTGAATCCCTGACCTGTATCCTGAATTATATACAAGCTGCATCTCGCTTGATAGTTTCAGTCTCAAGATAACTTGTCTTACAAGTTCTCTCATGGTGCAAGAGCCACTCTGATGGTACGAATTAATTGGGGTGAAAACTGCCGTGAGTGTGGCTGAAATCTCTGACGTGTTATTAGGACTCCATGAGGCCGGCTGAAGAGCTGATAACTGAAGAGGAGAAATTCCTGCATGCTGTAGCGGGCAGACATTCCTGCATGCTGTAGCGGGCAGACACTGCCTTCTCTGAGCTGGTGGGGCATTACAGTTTCTGAACTAGTCATGCATTGCCATTCAGACCCCACTAGATGTAAGTGCTGAGGCTGAGTAATGTTGCGAGATGGGTTTGCAGAGATGACCATGAACCCTTTCTGGGTGTCTGACACTTGCCATTTTAGGTGGTAATGATAGCTTCTGATTAATAGTATTTCAGATCAGTAAGTGGGTTGCAACATTCGAATTGGGCATTTCGAATCAGGTTAAACCATTTCTTTTTTAATGATCCAATGAAGCAATCGCTATTTAAACGACAGACGGTCATCTTGTTTAGTAGGGGACAGGCTTCTATTGAAAGCTTGCTGTTGTATACCCTGCTCTTATTATTGAGGTGGAGGGGGTACATGTACTGTTCCACATTTCAATCACGTCTCTTCACAAGCAGCTGTCATCTGGACAGACCTAGGGGAGCACTTCAGCTTCAACACGCCCAATAAGAGCTTCATCTCCAGAGACTGCAGAGATTCAGCCCCAAATTCAAATCAATATATATCACTTAGTATATTAGGCTGAGCTGCTGTTTGCCTGCCTGGAACATATGGTACGGCTTAACCCCTTCAATGCCACGGCTTCCAAAGCTCTCAGGTGTGCAGGCTTGAGGTACGCAGACCATCACCCCCCTGAGAGAAAGGGGGATCCCTCCACTCTGGTGCACACTTACTGCTGCTCCCTGTGCCCCGAAGAGAAAGGGTGCTCTCTCCAGTCTAGGGTAGGTTTGAGGCAAGGAAACTGAACTGCTCTCACACCCCCTAAGAGAAAGGGGCAGGCTTGGCAATACTGACGCTGTATTTGTTATCCCAGCTCTGTGCATAAATAGAGAGCACCATTCATTTAGCTAAATCTCCAGTATTGCCAACCCAGCACCTTTTACGAGACCAATATTCATCCGAAAAATGTTAAAAAATGAAACAGAGGGTGAGTGAAGTGCGGTGCTCGTCTCTGGAGCTGTGTACCAGTGAGCAGTGAGAAGCAGGGGAAAGTGACAGCAAATCATTGTGCTGATCTGTATGAGTCGTGGCTGGGCTGATGGGTCAGGCAGATACCACTGCCTCTGACAGTGATGGATTGCAGTCTGGAATTGATGAAGAGATGGGAACTTCAACAGAGGTTTGGATCAATACCTAGCTAGCAATTTGACTTTTTTTCCTCTCCCTTCTTTCACATACAGTATTCGTGCCCAGTCCTCAGAGGGCTCGCACTGTACATAAATACATACTGAATTCTCCTCTTTATCGACTGATTCGCACATTGTTTGAACATTTAATACCTGCTGTGTTCTAGTTTCTGTTTTGTAGCCAAGTGTTTTTCTTCTTTTATTTACTCTTCAGAGGAAAAGGTTTTGAAAATGTCTCCCCTGCCTTTCTGTATTTGGTCAAAAAAATGACGGCGATGCTAAATCATTTGAATTTCCGGTAATAGACAAGTTCAAGCAAACATTTTGACAAGACCACCTTCTTTAGTTATCACTGACTGATGAAAATTCGAAATGTGTTTAAATGCACGATTCCGTTTCTTTCAGTATTACAGTAGAGGGTGTGATTGAGAGTCTGGAAAGTTATGGATGGACAGCATTGCAATATGAAATAAAACCAGTTGAGATAGATTTGAGTAACGTTAATTAACTCCTGCTCAACGAGCGCGAGGGGAAACATATAGCATATAAAAACCAAAACGAAGCTAGACCTTGACTCATTAGAACGACAATCAGCAGCAATAACAGCGCATAGTGAGAAATGAACAGGTGTCAAAACACAAACAAGAATTTAAATAAGAATCTGATGAAAACATGCCGCTCACAAGTCAATCATTAATCACTTTAAAAGCACTCCATTATTCTAAGTTGCCATGCAAGCTGCTCTGCAGTCCCACGTGTTTGCAGTGTGCATTTACCATCATTTACTGTCTTTGTTTCTGCTGCTCTTAACTGCACTGCAATGCAGTCACTGTGGCGTACCGCGGTACACTTTCATGAGGTTAGAAGGGTTTCAGGGTCTGCAAAGTTATTCTACATTGTGAAGTCTGCAAGAGCAATCTGATGACAGCAAAGCTCTTCATCAAATCTAACCCTATGGTGGCCCCTGTATGTTATGTGGGTATTGACTGGGTATTGACTGGGTATTGACTGGCTTCCCAATTAAGATGACGGATTGACCTGGGGGGGGGGGGGTTGGTGGGTGGAGTAGTTATCAGCCTTAAACAAATTTAAATGAATGGTCATTACTTCTTGCAGGTCCAAGGGTTACCAGGGTTAAAAGGTCTCACATCCAAGAAAACAGCAGTGGGAGGCAGAAGGTCAAAGTATATCACAGTATCTGTGGGTCTGTCTGTAAATCCAGCTATCTGTTCTGCCTGTGTGTCTGGCTGTCTTTCTTTTTCAGTGCAAATTGGAAAGAGAACATCTCACCGGCACTGTGACCACAGAATAAAGTGCTACTGGTATGTGTACGCACAAGGGTCGCTTTCAGCCCCCGTTCTCATTTCAATACCAGTCATTGAAAACAGGCTTTCCTTGATTCTATGTTTCAAACCCGTGTCTGTACAGCAGAAGAATACTGTAAGATTCTGCCTGTCTGTGCTGCCTGACTTTCTCTCCGTCTTAATCGCAGAGGCTGGTCCCTCTGCAGAGCTGGAGAAGGCTGGCCCAGCACAGCAATGCTGAGGACATACAGTACCTCTTGATTAGTACCCTCCACACAGGCCCTGCGTTCCCGTGAGCCATCGGCAGGACAACACAATCTCTGCCTCTGTTTATCACAGTGTGAGGAGGATAGTACAACACAATCACTGCCTGTGTTTATCACAGTGTGAGGAGGTTAGTATAACACAATCACTGCCTGTGTTTATCACAGTGTGAGGAAGTTAGTACAACACAATCACTGCCTGTGTTTATCACAGTGTGAGGAAGTTAGTACAACACAATCTCTGCCTGTGTTTATCACAGTGTGAGGAGGATAGTACAACACAATCTCTGCCTGTGTTTATCATAGTGTGAGGAGGATAGTACAACACAATCACTGCCTGTGTTTATCACAGTGTGAGGAGGTTAGTACACCAGGCGCTGAGGAACACACCATCGGGATCACAGAGCTGGAGAGGTACCCCGGAATTCTGCACAGAACCCCAAAACATGTCCTGGGCTCGGGTCTTATTCTGTTTATTTCATTTATTCTTCATCATAATAATAATAATAATAATAATAATAATAATAATAATAATAATAATAATAATAATAATGCTGAATATTATGTTTTTTGTATTATAGTTCATCATACATTCTGACTTGCCCCAGACAACATCACAATCCTGTGTCTGTCAGTATCTGACAGGCTTTTACTTGTTGAATCAGAACCTCAAATCACATTCCAGCTTCTCTATTTCAAGCACTTTTTACAGCTCTGCCCTTTCAAGTGCAATCCATCAAACCATTAAACTAATAAAAGTGACCTGGTGTATGACTACACTAGATAATAGGTCCAAGCTTTTCTTTGTGAGTAACGGACCGAATACACAGTTATCAGACCTATTAGGGGCAGACGAGAGACTCTGCTCTGCTTGATCTTTCAAGGAGTACTGCGGTAATTCCATGAGTGAGGCTGGATGAATAAGCTATGAGCCCCACAAAGAGACGAGTCACACTGCAGAAAGTGCATGAAGGATTCAGCTTATACAACAAGCAGAATGCATATGAAAGGATGTATGGAATCACATTCCTTAGGTCAAGCAACACTAGACACTATTACACAACAAGTAAAGAGATCCAGCATCTGATATCCTTTTCGATGCTCCTGACTGAATGCATCCATGCTGCTTGTATCCATCTCTTCAGAAAAAGCATTGCTTAACTTCCTGATATACTGAAGGCTTCTGCATATCCGAGCTATTACGCTCTCTAGCGTGCAGAAGATGCAGGACAGGTTAACTAAACTGCATATCGCATTGACCTCAATTTTCCACATGGCAGTAGACCGATTCTCATTCAAAGCGCTATCTTCCATTTGGTAGTTGAGCCCCCTTACTCTTACTCTTTCTGTATATTGTGTTCCCTGGTTTTTTCACCTGCTTCTTACTCTCCTTACCCTTGTTTTCCCCAAAGTTTAGCAATCGCGAGCCATTTCTTTGAACCCTATCTTAACTGCATCTTGTGTTAAAAAATGTACGAGACAAATTATTTAAATACCGGGGGGGATTGTGTTCAGTTTTGTCTTTTAAACTCAAAGCAGGCTTTTAAACAGCCGATATCCCTGAAGCATCACATCTCATCTCCACCATGCATTATCAAGTGAGACACGCACCAGGCTTTATCAATGTTTAAGCGTTAATTTGAATCACAATTACCATGTGCGCACTTTCAGCTGATGAGAATGGCTCCACGCACAGATGACATTACATGAAAATGACTTTTTTTTTCTCATCAAGTGCATCCCAGCGCATTTTCATTACCATGACAATTGGATGTTTCTAAAGGTGCTTGTCATATCATGGCAGTTGCAATTGTGCCCAGCTTCAGTCTCAGCCATTTGCTTTAAGGTCACATCAGAAACAACGCGCCGGGAGGTGAGCAGCTTGTCAAAGTCTCATACTCCACCAGTTTGACCCCTTTTCTGTCTGCTATTTAAAAACAGGACTGCAGTGCATAGTGTTGAGAAAATATAACAGCTTAACGACGCTGTAACCACACACTAAAGTGGAAATGATATTTTTTCACACGACACCATCGCACATGGAAACCTCTCTGGGTACACAAGGGCTCTGAGTTCAATACCATCCATTCAAAGCAATGACAAAGTGTTTTTCTTAATTATGTGTTTCAAATCCGTGATGTCTGGAGAGCATAAACAGGCATCGTTCTCTGACTCACAAAGTCAGTCAGCCACAGTGATTTCAATTCTATTCTATTCTACTCGGGAGGTACACAGCAACGCTTGAAGATACACAGGATTCGCTCTTAACTCTAATGATGATCATTTAGGCAGTGCCTTAAATCCCCAGCCTCCAGTGAAATAATATATACGTCATCCTGAACCATCAGTGCTCGCTCCATCGTCCGATTCACACAACCAGTTAGCAGCGCTGCATTCTCAAAGCTGTTTACTCCAACACGTCATTAGCATGATCTATTCACAAAGTAATAATGATTTATTTATTTCTTAGCAGACGCCCTTATCCAGGGCGACTTACAAGATATCACATTATTTTTACATACAATTACCCATTTATACAGTTGGGTTTTTACTGGAGCAATCTAGGTAAAGTACCTTGCTCAAGGGTACAGCAGCAGTGTCCCCCTACCTGGGATTGAACCCACGACCCTCCGGTCTAGAGTCCAGAGCCCTAACCACTACTCCACACTGCTGCCCAGTACCGCACCCGAAAAAGTTACCAAACTACCCAGGCATCTGGTGCTGGGGCTTGCGAGCAGTCTGTGTTAATGGAGTAAATAGCTTTGAGAATCCAGCCCATTGTCTTCCATTCATACAAATAGGGCTTTTATTTTAATGATCTCATACCAACCAACTTAAAATGTATAAACCTGATTGTTTACAAACCTCCTTTTTGCTGTATGAGCCGCACCAGGACCCCTACGACTTTAACATCTGAAATGTAATGTTTACTCCATGTTGTTTTCACACGCAGCCCAGAACTGACCAGTCATGTTTAGGATTTAAAATTAAATAACTGGCAGCTACTGACGGCACTTCCCTGTGGGTTTGGTTAACTAGCAAAACTTTATTCTACCAGAAGCTGGGGATTTAACACACTGTGGATCACAAACTTTAACAAACTTCTTAAACGGGTTTGGAAGATATTGTTTTTAACTACCCTGTTGGGAAAAAGCCAGCAATGGCCAGCGCTGGTCAATCCTGGTCAGATTTGGTAATTGTGCCGGCTTGCTCGTAGGTTAACAGCAATAGCAATGTTATTATTGTTTTTTATAGTGCCTTTAAAATCATCCCATAAAGCCATGCGATTGCTGTCTGAGGTGCCAGCTTGTGCTGGCAGCACGTTGCCAGTGCAGGAACGTTGCGTTGCTGTGCAAGGGCCCTACGCGAGGAAGTGCTGTATTTCACAGTCAGATCTTTTGATGTTTAAATCAGCAAAATAAAGAGTGCGAGGGAGAGCTCACTTCAGCCCGGTTTCAGAGGCTGTAGATCAAGCTGCCCGCGCGCTGACCTTGGTTTAGCGACAGGCCCGTAGGAGAAGACACTGAAGAAAAGCCCTCCTCCTCTTCCTATCCCCCTTGGATTGATGATCCATTGAGAAGTGCAGAGGCTGGCTCTCCGTTAACACAGAGGTGAGAGAAGGGGGTCACCTCCCCGTTGTGATGGATTCTGCACCGGGCTCTCGGATATTGATCCCGTCTCATAGTTATTAAAGATAATCAGTGATTTCTGCAGGCTGGTTTATTTTTGCACATACTTACATTTGATGGATGATCATTTTTATTACATACTGTTAGTTAATGAACCCTGCAGTGAAACGATGGCACTGAATACATTTCCCCGTCTCCAGGGTTTCTGTCTTTATTTCTTTTGCTTTGCATCTTATCAGATTTAAAATGGTTTACAATACTTTACCATTGATTCTTGGGTTGCTTGGAGAGTCAGTTAGCATGTGCATTGACTGGGTGATTGATTCTTGGCTTGCATACATTTTGCATACATTTCTACCGTACTGTACATTTTGGAACAGTGTTTTTAACCTTATACTACAAGTTAATACCATGTGTGTCGGGTGAAACCTGTAGACAGGATAAGAAGACAAAGCCTTAACGGTGATTAATTGATTTCTTATATGTGGTTTAGAATGTATAAAGGAAGGCATGCGATTAATAAAAAAGAAGAAAAAAGCACGGGGGACCATTGTCTTGCAAATGAATAAAAAAGTTTTATCAAAATGACATTAATACAGAAACATCTGAATAATAATAATAATAATAATAATAATAATAATAATAATAATAATAATAACTATCTAACTGCTTGTCCTAATTTCCGCAGTGCTCAGCTACATGGGCCCCATGTGCGATCCATCGGTCGAGAAGCCCGGAGGAACTGGAAATGAAGAAAAGATATTAAAGTCATTGTCAACACAGTGGAATCCCCCAGCCGCACACCAACAGATGGCACTGCAGTGGGAGGTGGCCTAGCGTGAGCACTAGGGACTGGGAGTCAGGATCACAGTTCATCCCAGTGAGTCTCTGCAGCTTCTCTATAGATACAGTTTGAGAAGTGAGAAGTAGGCGTACTTGGAATTGCCTTTAAGAAGTATCTAGTTAATTGCCACGGACTGGTGCTCAATTGTTAAAACATGATATCTGGAAATCTCTGTTAGTCAGTTCCCCCGCCCTTCAGAGCCTTCTTTCCTGTCAGCACCCAGTCATCTACTTCCCACCATGACTGACATGTCTTGCAGCCAGAGCACACTGCTGAGGTGAAATTACAGTACAGAGGAAGTGAGGCAATAAAAGACGAAGCTCACCTCAGATCTGATGACCTCAGAACCCGACGCAAAGGATTCCCCACGCAGCTCAAACTAAACACAGTGAAAGAAAACCCTACCATTTGTGTTGTTTGTGAAATAGGGCTGACTGCTGCTGCTGCTGCTGCTGCTGCTGTTATTGTGGTTGTACATGTTTCTAGAGTGTGGGGAGCTGTATCTGTAAAACAAAGACAGTGGATATGAAACATTGTATACAATACAATACAATAATGGGCTCTGGTGATCCGGTCCAGTACCTGTATGGGGGTTGGTACAGGTACTGAGGCCCGTCTCCTGCCATGCCCGATGGGTCCGGGTTGCTGCCGGGGGGCTTGGAGCCTGGGCCCTGCTGGTAGGGCTGCACCATGGGCAGGAAGCCGAAGCACGGAGGGTAGATGAGGGACTGCGTCATCTGGGGGTAGGGGAAGTGATTCACCTGCTGGGGGGCATGGAGGAGAAAGAAGAAACATCAGAGTCCTGTCACTAATCCCAGAGAGGACCACCAGAGGCAGCAACTACACACACATACTGCACTTCTAAGAACGCTGGAATAGCGCCACAGAACAGGGAACAAACATGGGTGCTGTGCCTCCCCTTCACTATTCTTTAACACACTTTACTATGCCTTTAGCACCGCATACCTCAGTTAAACTTCCAACAGGCAACCTTGAAACAGTATAACCGCTCCACACTCTGTCTGTTGCATCTGAAGCAAGCCCGAGATGAGCGGTAGACACTGTTTTCGCGCTGCTGTTTTTTAATTAGCAGTTTGAAATTCAAAAGACAAACTCACATAAACAATTTAGAAAGGGCCGAGTAAAACATTCCATTCCTGTAGTGCATGCTGGGAGCCGGGAGCTGACGGCATTGCACCGCTGTGTTCCTGGCGTTAGGAAGCATTTGTAGTGACTGCTCTATTGTGTTGAAGAACTGAAAAGTTCAGCTACACAGTGATAAGGGGAGCAGTGAAAATGGTACTGGCTTTTTAAATCTGCAGACTTGCGAATTAATTTACTGATGGAATCACTTTTTTATAATCTGATTCCAGACAGAAATGTGACAAATACAGCATTTAAATTATTCATTTTTTTTAATTAAAATGTTGTTTTTAGGGTGGAAACGGCACTTAATGTATTAGAGTTTGCAGGAAACATTGACAGTGCATACTTAGTACTCCATGAATATTAATGCCTTAAATCAATGTACAAATATCCATACGCTGCAATGCTTCAGTCTTCATTATTCTGTTTTCATAGTACTTAAGGAAAAAAACCCCACAAAGCTACTAATGGTTCATTTGCAGTTTCTGTTGAGCTCTCCAAAATGTACCTCTAGGCTTTCTTTGATTAAAAATGAAAAAAAAAATCATAATAGAGGGTCCGGGGTTATACAAGTACTAACGATGAATCATGAACCACACTCACATGAACAAAATTTAATCATTAACATCTTCTGTGAAATACGGTTTGTTCTGTCACTCACATAGAAAACGATTATGTTAAAACATATCACTGGAGCGACACAGGCATAGGCATTCAAGATAAAGCCTACAGGAGGCTGTGTGGTCCAGTGGTTAAAGGAAAAGGGCTTGTAACCAGGAGGTCCCCGGTTCAAATCCCACCTCAGCCACTGACTCATTGTGTGACCCTGAGCAAGTCACTTAACCTCCTTGTGCTCTGTCTTTCGGGTCAGATGTAGTTGTAAGTGACTCTGCAGCTGATGCATAGTTCACACACTCTGTAAGTTGCCTTGGATAAAGGTGTCTGCTAAATAGACTAATAATAATAATAATTCTAAATGCTTCAGCAAATGAGTTCAAACAATTTATTTTGAATGACCTCATTGTATAATCACAATATGGCACTCCAGGGTGTGTGTCATGGTGCGATATTGACACAACACGGGCTACATTGCTTACTTACTACCTGACAAACAGTATGCAGCCACCACAACGCTTGTCTTCTCAAGTAATTCAGCACAGAGATGTACGGTAAATACAAATCAAAAGCAGTGGAGAAACACATGGGAAAAACTGCAAAATGTACCATGCCAATCTCTCCTAGGGCTGGTCTGAGTGCTGCACTGAAGACGATGCTTCTGATTAGAAGAACATGAGAAAGTTTACAAACGAGGGGAGGCCATTCAGCCCATCTTGCTCGTTTGGTTGTTAGTAGCTTACTGATCCCAGCATCTCATCAAGCAGCTTCTTGAAGGATCACAGGGTGTCAGCTTCAACAACATCACTATTACATCTGGAATACGGAGGGAGTCGGATTCATATTCTGAAGATTTCTTCTCACAGTGGAGTTATTGACCCCTGGCCCTTCGCTCAGCACAAAACCACACAGCGCACCTGATCAGGAATTCTGCTAAAACCCTGCTGCGCACTCCACTGTGGTGTGAAATGAAACTGCTGCGTGGGACTTGAAAAGAAGAGGCATCGCAGGGGGGCACAGCCATGCTTTAAATACACAAACACCAGCTGAAAACAAGCAGGAGACCCTGCGACAGTGCTAAGCTCCCAGTTAAGGATTATGCACTGATGCCTCTGCAACACTGATGTGCTTCCAACTGCCTCGGTTCAGAAAAAACAACCTCGAGGAGTCTTTTCAGAAGCAACCGCTGAAATGGAAACGACACTCGAGAATGACGGGGATGAAGATATTTAAGCGATGATTAGTTTTTCAGTGTAGCGTAGGAGGCGGTGTGGTATTATACACATACTTTCAATTGGTCTTGATACCAGCACAGGGATTTTTCGTAAATCCTGTGTCTCAAACCTAACAGGGAAAATGTCTGCAAGGTAATCTAAAGATTTATGATTTGATGCATGTGCTGTCTGTTTTAGGAAAACAATCTCAACTTGCTTAGATAATATGTTATGCACCATTGGAAAGATGATAGGGCAGTGAACACTTTTGCAAGCCTTTGTGATTTACAGAACCGAAACTGGATTTCTGTTGCAGGGGGGAGTGGGATAACTGCATCCCAATGTTCCATGCAAAGACTCAGGGCAGTTTGCAGACCTAAGATAAAGGTCCAAGGCAGGCTTGAGGCATGGAGACTGAACTGCTCCCTCCCTTAACAGAAAGGACGCTCCCTCCAGGCCAGGGGGGGCTATTCTGTGCTTCCCAGTCTCCCAGTGCTAGCAGTACAGCACCAGTCTCCCTCACTTACCCGTGGTGCATGATATCCAGCCTGGGAGTTCAGAGCCTGCTGGTAGTGTGTCTGGGCTCTATGCTGCTGCTGCTGCTGCTGAAAACAGTTCTGTGAAACGATACACAGGATTCAGAATCTAAGTAAATACACACATGCATAGTACAACTTCACAATCAAGGCTACTCTCGTTACAGTGCTGATCTGCTCATATGGACAGCAATATAAACACATCTTTAGCATTAGGTATTCAGTATAAAGAACAAACAAGCAAACCCTTTGAAAATGTGGAAGCGGCATGATGCAGCTTGATTGAGCTTAAAAACAAAACATTACACAATAACACCAGTAAGATGGAACTGTTTGCTTACAAGAAATATATATATATATATATATATATATATATATATATATATATATATATATATATTTATATATATATCATAGAATGGAGGAAATTCTATGTTTTATACAAGTGGTGCCAAGAAAATGCCAATACAATGTTTGGGGCAGATTTTCGTTCCTTGTTCAAAAAGTCGACCGGGATGTCTTGTTGTTTAACCCAGAGAGAGCGGCTCTGTAACGGAATCGAGCTGAGCAGTGGCATCTCACAGACACAGCCTGCAGTCCCACGCTTTATCAGTTAACACGCCTTGCGTCGGTGTTATATAAGAGATGTCATCTCGTGCAGTTTGGGCGAGAGGACCGCGAAGCGAAGTTGAGACGCTGTGGCTGCTCCAACTGTGCGCAATAACGGATAAGATGTCCAGGATAATATATACTGGATATGTGATTTATAATGACTGATAAGGTACTCAAGGTACTTATCAGAAGGATTGTTGTTGTTGTGTGTGTGTGTGTGTGTGTGTGTGTGTGTAACAGATTGATGAAAAGGACCCCTGCTGTATTCTCATCATATTAGTCCCTCTCTCAGCCTCCTGGGGTTCTGCAGACAATGTGAGATTCAAGGGTCACTTTAAAGCTGTCTTTAATTACAGAACAGTGACACTGAAACAAAGAGAAACAGCCAGCACGTTCTGGTGTAGGTAACAAAGGCTACATGGCATGCTCAAGGGGTTTAGGAATATTTCAGCTCTATATAAGGCCAGAATGTTGATTGATAGAAAGACTGATGGATTGAAATACATGCATGCATACAAACCTACATACACACATGCATGCATACACACATGCATACACACATGCATGCATACAAACATACATACACACATTCATGCATACACACATGCATTTCACTATGGTAAACTGTTTATAAGGGAAAACACTTTTTTGTCAAGGATCTGTGTTGCCTAGCAACAGCACGCGGCGGAATTAACTGCATTAAGTAATTAAGGAAGCCGACGAGGGAAAGTTGTGAAACAAGTGTCTGCCGGTAGTAGACAGAAAAAAATGATTACAAAAAAATTGCTTTTATTTGATTAGTAAACGATAGGCATTAATCAGGCCACTGTGTAGCAAAGCTGAGAACAGCTGCTCAAGCCCTATAGCACCCTAACAGCTCAGAGAGCAACTTTTTTGTGGTAAGACATGGTTTTCCTCAAAGTAACATCAACTCCGCTCTACAAGCTATACAAGAGACCTGGATAAAAGCAGCAGTTCCCAACACTGCCCCAACCGACCCCATCGGTGAAGCAATACTGTGTGGCTGGGTTACCTGGTAAGGGCTGAAGCCGGGAGGGTTGTGTGGAGGGGGCTGGCAGCTGATCAGCGGTGTCCTGGGCACAAAGCCAGCCACGCTGCCTGGGATGAAAGTCTTCCCGGTGTACTTCAAGGTGCTGCGATGCTCTGAGGCTAGTGAACACAGCCTGCGGTCCGGACAGCACATCCTGCTTTCTTCAACAGCACAGGCAACTGTTAAAATGACAGCATTTCAAAAAGCGCAATAAAACATGGTACAGCAGAGGTAAGAATTGTAAATCCTAGAAATGTATTATAATGCACATTATAAAATATGACAGACCGTGGTAAATTATGGTAAACAACATAAGCATGAAATAAAACATGGTCAAACTGTTAAAAGGGTCAGCTATTGCCTTCATCAGTCTTTCTTATTTTCCTGTTAATCCTAAATGATATTCAACTTTCTATTGCCTGGGCTGTTTAAAACCGAGGGTCATTTCCAACACACACAATAACAAAGAGAGAGTGGAAAAAGCCAGTTCCTTTTTAACTTACGGATAGATTCTGGCGGACCGCTCGTGTGGACCACCCTGCAGCTGACTGCAGCCTGGCCATCTGGTCTCCTGACATTATCCAGGAATTCGTAGTGCAAGCCTTTCTCTGGTGGAGCAATCTGCTTCCTTGTGCAGTCCTGCCCGAAGCCGGATCCTGAGCTGGTGGCTCCGAGCCTGTCACTGGCCTTGCTGGGCATGTTGGGGTCCTTCTTCCATGGGAGAAGCTGGGGTGCCAGACTGGCCTGTCTAATCTGGGCTGGCACCCTGGCTACAGCTGGAGAGCCTGGGTTCAAAGAGCTGGCGGGACTTGGCTTGCAAGGCACGGGTATGTCTTACCCCTGGCAGGCTCCTCCAAACAGGCTGGTGTTCGACATGCGCAGACGAAACTCTGCAAGGGTCTCTTTGGTGATCAGGATATGTTTGCTGACAGTCTTCAAATCAGATTCAGCTGAAGAGGATAAAGGAAAGAAAAAAATCATACATATAATATAATATATATATTTTTTTTTACTGATCCCTGGTTTCAAATCCTGGGAGTTTTAATTTTGATGCTTGGAAATGTAATGTTTTCGAATGTCAGATCTTCCAATTTATTGGAACAAAAAGATGGGAAGTAAAAAAAAAAAATCAGTTAAAAAAAAAAATACAACTGGCTTGATTATCTTCCTTCTCCTGTGCTTCAGTCTGTCTTCGGAATCGATGTCTTATTTTGGCTGACTGGGTATTGTTCCTCATCATCGCTCCCTGGATTCAAGAGGAATTAACTGCAATAAAAACTCATTGCTGACTGATTGCATTCAGCCCAGAGCAGTATAAACAGCATTCATTTTCAGAAAGCCATATTGATTCAGTTCTGTGGAAACCTGGTGGAAAATGTTTTCGCAAGGATTTAGTGACGTGATACCTTTGAGTAAATGCTAATCTGATCAGTTCTTGAAAGACTCTTTGAATGTGCCCATTGATCCCCCCTCCCCACGATGTGTTTTACTGCCGTCCCAACAGAGGAGGGGTGCCTACACATCAAACTCCAGCTGACGCCAAAGCACAAATGCCTACACACACCCCCACCCCCATACTCCCCCACCCCCCCACCCCTGCAAACAACAGCGATTTTTAATCCTAAAGCTCTGACAAACTACTTGTGAAGAAAATGACTTTAATTTATCTTTCAAGCCGTAGGTGTGCCTTGCACAAAACTGGGAGATTAATTAGTAGAATCATCTATTCACCAGCACAACCCGGATCTCATGTCGAAAACACACGCCAGCTGCAGTCTGGCATCATGAAGCACCTTTTAATTACCCAGCTCTGGGACGTCATTAATATTAATAATAAATATAATCAGCAGCACCCTTTGCCTGGACTGTTTACGCATTATAAAAAGACAGCGAGCTACACTGTGCAACTGAGCAAAGTTATGATAAGCTGTGCGGAGTATCTTAATGTGACAGTGTGCAGAAGCATTGTACCCTCTCAAAAAAATTCTAATGAATAAATATATAAATCATTCCCTTTGGAAAAGCCAACTTTCTTTCCTGAAACTGCTTTACAGTCTATAATAGTTATTGATTATTTATTATCGACGCTAGTAAATGTTCTTGGGATGATTAATGAGTTTTGCGGGCAACACAACTCAATACCTGCCTGCCTAGACAATCAGTGTAAAAATATATAGAGCTATCATTCCTGGACCAAACTAGCAGCGAAAGTGAATGACTGTACAATGCACTCAAACTATGATGTTACTGCTCTATTAATGCAAGGAATTTACAGACTGGCACCTGTGGTATTATAGTGATCCTAGCATACCTATGCATTGGGGGAGCCCATTCCTTTGTTTCTCAGGGGTGTGGAGTCTAGCAAACACTGGCAGTAGCTGGGGGGTCTTCTCGCTGTCCTGGGCCTCTGCTGGGGAGGGGGTGGGAGTGGTGATGGAGGAGGTGGAACAGGCACTGCCACTGCCCCTCTGATCGCGACCGCCGCTGTTACCACTCTCACTGCAGCTGCCCGAGCGGAAGATCCTGTCCTGCAGTAAATCCCGGATCAGTTTGGCTTCCTCCAGCCCCACCGTGTTATCAGGTGCCTGGCCAGTCTCGCTGGGCTCCCGAGGGGACTCGGAGAGGAGCTGGGAGCCCTCGCTGTTTAAAACAGAGGGAGAGGGGGAGGCGGTGGCAGGCTGGGACCGGCGCTGGGAGGGAGGGTGGACTGCAGAATCAGGAGCAGATGCCCCCTGAGCCCCGGAGCCCCTGCTCTTCTGCTGCATGCATTCAATCCCCCGGATGACGGACCTCAGGTACTTCTCTATGTTTCTCCTCACCTCCTCGGCAGCGAGGGTCAGCGAGGTCCCGGTGGGGGGGCAGTCCCGTTCTGCCTGGCGTCCCTGCGGGTTCTGGCTGCCTTGTGAGTCAGCGTGAGAGATGAACTCCTCAACCAGGCTCAGGTACTCCTGCTGGACCATCAGTGAAATGTCGTTGTTCACCTGATGACACCTCACAGACCTGTCGTTTAAAACAAACAATTGAAAAAGAGCTTAACCCTAGCATGACCTCTTCTAGTCTTTATATGGGACATGTGGGAGACACACATGCATGATAGGCTCATATGAGGGTGCAATGTTTTCCCCATATAAAGCAATGGATTTAAAAAAAACAAGTTGAATAAAAAATGTATTTATTATGTGTCTAAAACTACTTTTTTCAGCTATTGTTTTAAAATATGTCCTGCATGAAAGGGTTAAGGATATGGCCTTGCCAAATCTTGCCAAAATTCAAAAGCTAAGAGATTGATTTGATCAATTCATACCCTGATAGACCACAGCTGGATTTTTTTAGAGCATGTTACAGCACTGGGGATCACATTGGATTGCATCAACGATCTATTGGTGTTATTCCAGGATTAATCCTACAAAAAAAGGTATTTGATGGAATCCACGGGGATTCCCTGGTGCTTTGACCCATTTGACCAAAGCTTATCAACACCAACACCTCTCTGATTGATTGTCTCCAATAATCAATAAAGGACAGCGTTCCTCAAACCTATCTGGACCCCATTAAAATCCAAACTAAACAGGACCAGGCAGTGTATGGTGTAAGAAAGAAAGAAAGAAAGAAAGAAAGAGAAAGTGCTCTTCAGGGGATAGTAGCAGTGACACCAACACAGTCAGCTACAATGCGGCAAACGGTGTTCTATCTGGTCTTAAAAAAACCCCAAATACATATATAAGTAAGCTGCACGATCTGATTGACAAACGCCGCACAGAAGCCTCTACCCCGCAGTGCAAATAAAATTAATTAAAATGTTCAAATGAAATATAGCACAGCTAAGGTTTGTTCCGTGCCCGGTGGGTGCCTCGGAATTATCAGCTGCGCGAATTCAACAATGTATGCTTTCCACTTCATTCGCATCCGTGACCCTTTGCATCTCGGTGCTTCAAATTCCGCTTCCGAATCAAGTGAGTATGTCATGTTATCTTGTAGTACAACACCTCCCGTTTCTCATTACAGCGCGCCCGCACTGAAAATGCAAGCGCAGCGCTGATGACACTCATTACAAAATGCACTGTGATATAATATCTTTCTCCTAATGACTAGTCTCAGCTTTGTGCTGCTGGGCTGCTGTAGCTGCGCGCCCCGGTGTGACCTGCGAGTCCTTTACATAAGCTGGACAAGCTGTCTCCATGGTCACCTAGGACAGAATGCTCCTGTGGGAGTTCCAAACGGAACCATCGGAACCAAATGAACCATAACTAGCGTGCGCAAACACTCAAACAATAACACCGGTCCCTTACACCTCCAATGACACTCCAGTGACTTTTTTAGGTCTTGAAAGAAAGCTAGTGTTTGTCCACACTTTTTATTGCACCCTATTCTTCTTATTTTAAGTATTTTTTATTTTTATTTTTAGCAGAATAAGATAGCACTTGGAGACGTATCATACTAGCAGGCCCGCTTCTCAACCACTGCTTTTACGCAGTCAGACAATAACATATTGGGTTCTAAAAAAAAAAAAAAAAAAAGCGAAGTCACGGCTCTCTATTATTATTATTATTATTATTATTATTATTATTATTATTATTATTACGTGGGTTTACTCACTCTCTTGTCCGCTCCGCTCCCCTCTCGCTGCTGTAACTTTCAATTGCCTCTTGTTGCAGACAGGAGGAATCATTAATACGCAGACCCTTGTTATTTATACCGGAGTCTTGGTTCTGAGGGTGGGTTGTCGATAAGCCTTCCTTCGAGTGGCCGGTGGTTTTTGTGACCGGTCCTGATGCTGTCGATATCCTTTGAACTCTTTTCCAGATTTCGTAACAGATTCTGTCCAAGGCGTCCTGCGGAGTATCTTCGTGGATCCACACCGACCTGGGGAAAGGTCCGAGAGGACAGGATCGTTTCACTTGACGCTGAGGATGGACAAAATTCACCTCAGCTAACATTTTTTTTGGAGGGGTGTGGGAGAGACTTTCGGTTCGTTATCACGTCCTGCTTCTCAAGAAGAAATGGGACAGTTTTGTTTTTAATCAGTACGTGTTGGATCAGGGTGTATGATGGAATGTTTAGTTTTGAACTCGTTGTTCTTTAATTAAAAACAACAAAAATGAAAAAATCGATTGTCAACAATACATTTAAAAAACCCTAACAACCAAAAGCCTAATATCAACATATTGTATTTATAAATGTGTTTCTTTGCACAATACACGTTTTATATTCGATGTTAATAGCTCCAAGCTCTTAAGGAGGCTGTGTGGTCCAGTGGTTAAAGAAACGGGCTTGTAACCAGAAGGTCTCTGGTTTAAATCCCACCTCAGCCACTGACTCACTGTGTGACCCTGAGCAAGTCACTGAACCTCCTTGTGCTCAGTCTTTCGGGTGAGACGTAATTGTAAGTGACTCTGATGCATAGTTCACACACCCTAGTCTCTGTACGTCGCCTTGGATAAAGGCGTCTGCTAAATAAACAAATAATAATAATAATCTTAAGATTATTATTATTATTATTATTATTATTATTATTATTATTATTATTATTATTATTATTATTAGTAGTAGTAGTCGTTGTAGTAAATGGATGTGTGTGACAGCGCTAGTTAATAGTAAGGTTGGACAATTTAAACAATGACGTGATAATTTGCTGGTTTTGAAAGCAAGGCTTTGGCTCTGTACGATAGTAACAGCATAAACTGGAAATGACGCCTATCACCTGTAGATGGCGCTAAAGAGAAGGAATCCACGCTGAACAGCCTGGGTGGTCTGAATTCGACTGCTGTCCGCGGCGCAAGGTACTGAAAGTGGAAGCGTTCACACTAACTCACCTACTATACAGAACACGCGGTTAAAAAAATAAATAAATAAAAAAATCCTATTGGCTGCATCGTTGTCATGCAGCCTGTATAACGCACACTGTTAAGTTTTAGCATTTTATAATTTAAAAGGCACGCGTTTCACTAACCAGATTACTTTATCACCAAGGGCATAATAAAACGAATTACGTGTTACATGCAAAACGCAAATGCCACTGGAATTTATTAGCGCGTGTTCCGTGCTGCTAGGAATCCATTCTACGTTTATGGAGCAAGGAGAAACGGACACCAAGGGCATACACAAATACACCATCGTGTAGGCAGGGGAGCGTTACAGACAGCGGTGTGGATTTAAATCGGCTTTCATTGCTGTTTAACCCCGTTACTGTGGCTCCCGGGAGGTGAAAAGAAAAAGTGATTATTTCGAGCTCAACGCTGTCCAGCTTCTAATTAATAAAGTTTAGCTGAAGAATCGATATTGTACGAGCGAGGCATTGACATGTATCATTTCCCTGGTGACTAGATAACGAGGAAGTAATACCCAGAAGACCCAGCTTACATGGCCTCCAGTTTATCATGGCGGCTCTGTAATATAGACCGGGGCTCCTTTTGGCGTTCCTCGCTATTCTTTAATGTTCTGTTAAGAAAATACGATCAAATATATTTATATCCGACCGACTGTTGTGGAAACATGATGCAGCGTCTCTCTCTCTCTCTCTCTCTCTCTCTCTCTCTCTCTCTCTCTCTCTCTCTCTCTCTCTCTCTCTCTCTCTGTTTAATTGCCTAAACTGCACAAGTGTGTAACTTGTGTTACCTTTGCCACACTACCGCAGAGTGACACGCCTGTTATTACAATGCAGATTAGAACTTGCGCTTCCCTTAACATTCAGCAAAGTCTTCATTTCAGGGTCCGCTCTGCCGCTTTGAAGCGGGTAGCGTTGGCTGGTCTGAATTCCAACGCCTCGCCGAGGCACAAAGCGCCTCTTTCATAGTCGGGGTTTGGTTGCCTTGGCTGCTGGCATCAGTTTATAAACTTAACTGCAAAGTAGGGATGGGGGGGGGGGGGGGGGGGGGGGGGGTGCAGGGTTTGGAGGGAAGCTCTGAAAAGAAAGAACAGGAGAGATTGATTCTGTCAAGTCTACAGAGTCTACAGTCTACATATATATATATATTCCTTTTCGGCTGTCAAACGGGTTCATTGAGACAACTGTGGCAATCTAAAGCGGAAAGTAGAGGGGATATCCTCCCAGTGTGGGGCTGATTGTTTCGGGTTCTAAACCTGTCTCCACCGATACAGCTTGAGCCCCAGCGATGGATGGAAAACACTGTGGCGAGTATGCGCAGAACCAACGATTCTTACACAGCGAACAACAGAGACCTCTGAAGTTCAGTGATAAAAAGAAGAGATGAGAGAAAAAGAAAGCAAAAAGCACACGACATTCCACCGCACTATGAGATTGGTCGCCATGCAGACCGCATGATCCTATATAATAATAACAATTTATATACAATAAAAAAGGGGCTTGGGTCTTCCAAATTTCACGGGAGAGAGAGAGAGAGAGAGAGAGAGAGAGAGAGAGAGAGAGAGAGAGAGAGAGAGAGAGAGAGAGTCAGACGAGTCATTTTGCTGAAACCTTTCCCTGCAAATTCGCCAACCCCGCAGACTCTGGGCGATGGTTCATTCCAACCGCAGGAGCGGAGCCTCAATGCATTGGGATTTCTCTCAGCGCCGACACGAAGTGAATCTTCCTTTTAAACCCTCCGGTAACGTCCCTGCCCAAAAACAATCCTGATATGAGAGCCGCTTCGCATTGTGAGGGACCGGGACTGGGGAGGACAGCATGTAGGTGTTCACTGAACGGGACGAAGAAACGGGACAAAATAGGATTTTCTGCAGTGATGAAGGCGGGAGTACTCGTGCAATATTGGAGTCGGGTTCTGTTCGTGTATATGGGGCTACTGGCTGCATCTGCAAAAGGTAAGCTGCTCAATGCACGGCAAACACAGGAATGCAGGAGAGGAAAAGGCACGCTTTCAGTGGCTTATGTGTGAACATGCTGGAGGTATAATGTTCATTATATGGAAGTTTCACGGGCTTGGGTTTAAACAAACCCGTTTGAATGCAGCGGTATTATTATTATTATTATTATTATTATTATTATTATTATTATTATTATTATTATAAGGAGGTGCTATGGGTCTTCTTGGTTGTCTTGGGAATGAATAGACGGCAATTGGAGTACCCGTTGCTGTTTAGAGTGTTGCATTTAATTCATAGAAACGCCGAATTCCAATTGGCACTTGTTTTTTCGTGTGTCTGGATATAATCACTCCATTCTTATTAAGCACATCGCCTACAGGGGACGAGGGTACTCGCAAGAGGAGCAGGCAGTCAGATTAGCAGGGCACGCTGTTTATCCTGTACATGTTTATATGTCCTGTTTTCAATACTTAATTGTTTTTCTTAACAATATATATATATATATATATATATATATATATATATATATATATATATATATATATATATATATATATATATGAATCTTGAAAGAGCATAATTCATATGAACTCATTTCTGTTCTTTGGTGCCTGTTATTGTATCTGCACCAGCGCACATGTTTAATTGAAAATGGTTGATTACAAAATTCACCTTGAACAATAGCCTTTACTGGACATGTTTTACATGTTCAGGACATTGTATGGTTTCCTAAATAATTGAGTTAATATCCCGACACTGGTCAAACCATGTTAACAGCTTATGCCCTGTGCTTACAGCTTGTATTTCCACAAGGATTTATCATATCAAACGACTTGAACGTTACACTATCTGTAGCTGCTCGTAGATATTTGTCACGGGTGTTATTACCATTGCACCCTTGTGAATATGACGCCCGAGCACAGTGTGGGGATATTGGAGTGAACTAGAAAGGTTTTTTGGACATATTAGCCCAAACCAGCATGCACGCTTCTCGTTTTAAAAGTGCAGGGGTGCCCTGTACTGTTGTGTGTGGATTGTGCAAGGCTTGCGACTTGCTCCTCATTCTAACCAAATAAAATAACATGACTGACGGCTGTCTTTCTGCACCGTTAAAAACTCGTCAAAGCGAAGCTACCCCACCCCCAGGACAACGTTGTGTAAGTGTGTCTGTGTGTGTGTGTGTGATGGTGGCGTGATTTTCAATGCAAGCATTTCCAAAGTACCACCAATGTATGCGCTGCGGTTAATAATAATAATAATAATAATAATAATAATAATAATAATAATAATAATAATAATAATAATAATAACCATTTAGGCTTTTAAAACTAACTGAGCTCCTGTTTCATTTCTAATATTTAACAGTGCCGATGAAACTAGTCTGCTGTTGTGTGTTTTTTTTCTTATTTTGTTTGTGTTTTACATGGTAGCATTCAGACTCTTTTAGAAGGCAGCAGTTGCCTGCTCTTCCCATTGAGCGGCACCAAAGCTTTACTTTACCCGGGCCTGTTACGCAATACAGCGAAGAAATCAATAGGAATACCCGTGCTGAGAACCTATCTGAAAGAACAGATCCTCACATCCAAATGCACAGACCGATACAATAGCCTTTGCAACAAGGTCGCCTTTTCACCACTCCTTAATGGTGGAGATTGATTTAGTAAATGGAGACAAATCAATTCAAATAAACACCAAGACTTCATTCTTAAACATTTAGCCTTTGAAGTGAAGAATCTCTCTCTCTCTCTCTCTCTCTCTCTCTCTCTCTCTCTCTCTCTCTCTCTCTCTCTCTCTCTCTCTCTCTCTCTCTTCTGTTTTAAGCAGACAATTATATTCCAGGATGACTGTGTAATTTGGTATTTACGTACTTTTCACACCCACATAATACCAAGAGAAGCTACCAAAGGTTATTCACTCTCTCATCAGTTACAGAGACAACCGGTGTCAAGTAGGCGTTTTTTTCCCTTGAGGCAATGATCACATTATTTTGTTTTATTATTATTATTATTTTTTAAAGTAAACTATTTCTATCTATAATTCATTCATATGTTTAGTGAGAAGAAAAACAGAGACTGGATGTACTTTACCTAACCCTACCCCCGTTTAGAAATGTTTGCATTTCTATGCAACACCCTTGTAGATTATATTTAAAGCCTGTCAATATATCCCTTTTCTTTTTTTTTTTATTTGCGTGTCAGCCAACAAGCTGTTTTGATAAGGCAGGCCGAGTCAATGAGACATGTATTTATTCCTTACTAGCGATGTCAATTGTGGTTTTGATTTACTGTAGTTGCGCGTGACAGCATCGTTTTTACCAGTGACTCATTTAATTTCAAACAGCAAACCACACACACACAAAAACACAACCCACTGCTTCAGCCCACTTCGCCCACTTTCTCGATTAAATACCAGCCCTGCGTCATCGAGTTTGATTAGCGTTAATGATCGATTAGGACTTTCTTTTAAATGTGCCCAGTCCTGTTTATCGCTTGTATGAATGTCACAGTAAGGCGATGCTCTAAACCAGTCACTGATGTCTCCTTTGCATTCCAGCTGCACCCTTAACAATTGGACTGAGCAGTTCAGGTCAGTGTTGTTCCAATCAGGAATTTAATGGGTTAACTGAAGCCAGGTGTGCAAATCATTCATTATTTAATTAATTAAGTACCTGAGTGGAGCATGGTCACGGGTTTGAACAGACTGACTCACAATTCACACTTCCCAAATAATCACGTGTTGACAATTACAACTTCTGTGTTTTAAAATACATTAACAATGAAGATACAAGGACTGGGGCTGGTTAAATGATGGCATTTATCGATGTTTTCTTTATAGGTGACCTTTTTCATTGGTGTTATAAGCATAGTAAAAAAATAAAAAAAATAACTTTCTTTTTTTAAGCAAATAAAATGTTAGTTTTTGCTGCACAGCATTGGTGGTCATGTCTTAAAGACTATTGAAGAGTTGTTTTTTCAGTCCAGTCTCCACTCCACTCATATCAACAATGAAGCGAGGTATGCATGGATGGTTAGTTCACCATTGCTAAGAACAGCCTTTTCACTTTGTGGAGACATTATTTAGGGTGCAAAATGCCTTATATTGGTAAGCACTTTTTTTTTTATAAAAAGCTTTGATGTGCACGGATGCATATATGATTATATATAATCATAAATGCCTTTGTGCACGTATTTCTCACATAAAGCAAGGCTTCATTTTGCACCCCTGTTTTTTCTTTCAGTTTTGGTTTTGAATTGGCTTAAGTGCTCCTATTTCTTTAAGATGCAGTAGAATACTCACAGAGTGCGTTAACAATGAATGTGAAATAAAATAATACCTATGCAGCATCCAGCCTACATGCGTGGGTGACAGGGATACAAAGTAAGAATGCGAAAGTCATTTACATAGGTAGAAAGTTTGTGTCAGATGGGGATATTATAAATAATGCACATTATTTTCTTATGCCATGTTTTTAAATAGGAAGTCTCATGTAATCGGTGAGATCCGCAGAGGTACTCAAAAAAACAAAACAACAAAACAAAACAAAAAAAACCCATCTAATTATACTTTGACCTCGTTGCTGTGTGTTCAAGTTACAGTGACAGGGTGAATTTAATTCACAGGGGCCTATTCAAGTTTCTGCTGAGAATGTATGTCAAAGTGAGGGGCAATGGCAGTGGCTAGAGGTGAAAGGCAATACTGCACCCTTCACATAGCAAACAGTACCTGCTGCTGGACAAATGTGGTAATGACAGTTTATTTCAATGGGATTTTCCCTTAGCATGCAGTGCCTGCCGGTGGCTGAATGTTGCCACTGTTCCTTTTGAGTATTTAAGTTGTCCTAGACATGCAGATATTAAGGCATGGCTCATCTTGAACCTTGCAATGCTGTAAATAAGCACAGACCTTTATTGCAGCTGTTACATTTGCCCCCTAGCTTTAAACTGGGGTTTTGCAATTCAATGATTATGGTGATCCAAACGTAATTATTGTGTGCATTTCCATCTTAAGGAGTTGTGGTCTGTTTAGGGATACTCCTCGCCCCCCTTCCTACATGGAAGCAGTTTATTAAGCCAGTCGTTACTGGCGATACTCACCAGCACTTCATTTGGTGGGAGGTTCTCAGGGTTCCATTGAAAAGCTCTATTCACTCAAATGATAGTCACATGATCTTAGTGGAGTTTTGAGGGATACGAGTGTTCTAGAAATATTGCTTTTAAAGACTGGGAAGTAGATTTGTAAAGATGAGGTAATGGTCTTGTTTTCAACATATATAAATAAACACAAACAGATGCAAAACGCATTACATTCACAGATATTATTATTATTATTATTATTATTATTATTATTATTATTATTATAGATATATAGAGATGAAATATAGTATAACATATGTACGTCCCCTGATAGATGGTTTAGGCTCTTCTGACTGATGGGTTGGCAAACTTTAGGGTTGATGTTGCTCTGCAGTAGGAGGCATTTTAAGTCTTTGCTTTACAAATCTCCCTGACATGACCATCTGTAGTTGAATCTCACCACAAAGCTTTCAAAGTGCTGCCTGATCCACGTCAGAAAGGATGTACTGATTGAAGCCTGAAGAAATGTTACATTGCTTTGCATTAGCATAGAGATCAAACCCCTGTTTCTTCGCATCGTGGAGCCCCGTGCTGCTTTCAGTTCACAATGCCAGCCTGCTGCAACGAGGTTTGGAATTCTTTCTGTCACCCCAGTGGAGTGCGCGCCATTCGTTTCATACACCAGCTCTCTCGATATTAATGGGCAGGAGGAAAATGATGTTTAATTGACTACACAGAATTCACCTTTTGTAGCGGATTGTTCCTGCAAAATGGCATTCACCTCAGAAATGCACGCAAGGATCTGGAAAGAAATCCACTGAGATGGATATTTGTTAGGGGTTTAGCTGTAGGATTGGGGGACAGTGAAACACCAGGGACCGCTGTTCACGCAGGGGCTGACCCAACAACCCTTCTCAAATGACCTCAGGATGTTTTCAGGGTCACATATTTTATTTTATAGTGTATATCTTTTTTATTCATTCTAAATTCTTTCTATGCACTTGTGTTTTAACCTTGCTTATTTCACATCGGCAGTCAGCTATGCTCTATAATCCCCTATACCTTCTTATAGAAATGTACACAGGGCCCTCTATATTCTTAATAGCGATAAACCATCTATACCGTTGCACAGCCCATTATTTAGCAAGTGACGCCCACTGTGTGACATATTTATGCTTTTGACACATGAAGTACCCACAAGGGCATTATCAGACAATAGCACCCAGTGTGTATTATTGCCATTAGGACATATTTGCTGAACAATCACATTCATGGCTCTTTCTCATCAGTGGTGTTATTTTGTAGGTAGCAGGCACCTGCTCCATCAATCAAATACTGATTCCACAGTTTAAATTGCACAGGAGGACTAATTGATAAACAGTAAAACAACAGACATACAAACAAACACTAGAGACAGAGACAATTAACTCCAGTCATTGGGCTTGCTTCTGTCTCGTGGCAGGGCTGATCTGCAGTTTGTTTAGATCGAATGATGTTGCTGTTATTAGGCTGTCATTGTTTAAAGGATTCGAAGCAAAACTGAGATTGCTGTTTGAAACAGGCTGACAGCCATAGATCTCTGCAGGAGTTCTTTGTGTTTCTGTTCTGCTGTGGAAGCATTGCCCTCCAGAATCACACCAGAGAAGAAGCTTACTTATATATATATATATATATATATATAAACATATACAAGTGTGTGTTCAGAAGTTCTGAATTGAATCGCTCCCAGTTAAGATGTTGTGCTCAGCTGCACATTCGAGCCAGAACGCGACACCCAAATCAAAGATTTCTTTTTACAAATCCGACAGAGGCGTCTACGTTCAGTTAAGTGCCTCTCTGTGTCACAGGCTCTAAAAACGATCAGGGCAGCAGGGGTGAAAATGGTATAGAAGATTTTAAAGCTGCAAATTCAGAAATCCGTGCTATTTAACAAGACGTCTCCCAGACACCCTCTTTTCTTTGCGTTCTGCTGGTTTTTGTGGTACAGCTTAGTTCTTTGACATCAGCGTTTTCTAAGCTTTGATCCCTTAATTAGATTAATCTGAATCTAATTTTTTTTTTTTAAAAAAGGATAATAATCATCTCATTATTTTAGCCTTGTAACTAGTTTTAACTGTTTGTGTCCCGGTTTAATTATCTAACTTTTCTGCTAATTCCTGGGAATTTGTGCAGGGAATATGTGGGAAAAAAACCCAACTGAAAATTAAAAGTGCTAATTCATTTTATATTAGCAGTATAAACTGTTCCTTAAAATAGAATGCATATCTTGTCTTGCAAAGGAGCCTCCATTACAAGGAGATTCATCTAGAGCCACAGCTACATACCCTATTATACTGAAACCTCGAAACTGTCCCACGAGTAGCTAAGCAATGAACCTGTCTCATCGGCCCCCTCCTTCTTGCTTAAACTTCAAAAGAGCTTCTGGCCGTATCAATGCATTTTGATTGTCGTGCTTATAGTTTCTCTTGTGTTCAGAGTAGTGGGACTGGGAGCAAGATTGATGACAGTTTGGTTTATTGTCGCTTTTACCACACCAAGCGGTCTGTCATCAACCTCCGAAGTGGGACTCAAGCAGAGGCAGCACCTGTGCTGCATTTACTGGCATCTCTGTTCGTCGAACTTCCAGTTTAAAAGTTAACACCCTGTGGAAGTGTGCAGGGGTTCGAGGCAGGGGTCAAACTAAAGGATTCATAGAGAATTGGGACAATATTTCTAAAGTCTATTTCCATGTATATTTTTATTCGTTGTATAGAACGGGCCAGATATATCCATTTCTTTACACCAAAATGTAATTATTTTTGTTGCACATAATAAACTGAATGGCAAACGTTTCACACAGAAGTCTTGCTCAATCTTTAACTGTAAATCTTACCTAGCAACTTCTAAGGTTGGTTTAAAGGTGCAAAAGTGTGCCTGTGTTGTCACTAGACATCTACAAGTTATCTTCTCTTAAAGCCCTTCATGGAGCAACATTCCAATAGAAAAAAATAACTTTTTTTTGTTATTTGGTACTTTTTAAAAAGCTGTGGACAGCAGTGCAATAATTAAAATGTCCTTCCAGCTCTGTGAGGCTGTGTGTGTGCCTGGCACCAAGTCGGTTCTGAATTAAAATTCACGGCAGAGCCAAGTCCCAGCGCTGATTCACAGGGGAGGAGCTGACCTGGGTAGACCACATCTCCATGATTACCTCTGTCATTTACATAACGTGCCTCGCATCCGGCAAGCCAAGCCTGAATATTAAACAAGCCAGGGAGCAGCGCTCTGCTCAGGCAGAGTCCGCACTGGCTATTATGGAGCTGCCCTCCGCAGTCACAAAGCAGCAAACCACTTACTTTCTACCTGAACCCTGCCATACCTGACTCACTGTGTGAGGCCGGGGGAGACGGGCGGGAGAGCTGCTCACTTTACAAGAAAAACAACTCAGCGATTTAAAAAACGAGCTGAGAAATGCAGAGTCAAGCAGGAGTGGAACGAAGCAAAAAAACCTCAAGTGAAGCCCTTTGTTCAAGCACTTGAGAAACCCACTGCTTTTGAAACAGGAATTTTTTTTAGAAAGCAAACCTTGAAACACGTGCAGCTTTACTTGCTTGACTTTGCTAACACAAAATGGAGTGCTCTTGCATGGTTTTGCTTGCTGTCTGTGTGTGTTTTTCTGACACGATACCTACAGCTCGACGTCTAAATGGTTTTTAATACTCCCTTCTCTCGGGAGGTAGTTCAATTAGACCCACATGGAACATCAAACCCACAACAGACACACTCAATAAATCAGGGTTTCTTTTCTGTGCAGATCTTCCATTTCTTCTCCCCCCTGCCCTGTCCAGGTAGTGACTCAGGAGCTTGTTATGTCCCTATACATGCCCAGACAGGGGCAGGCTGCTGTCCTATTCTCGTATTCTCCCCCTCGTTTCACGGCTCAGCCGGCACTGTGGTTCCATGGCAGTTTTATTCTGTATTACAGTGTTGCAACGTGAGCGTGAGACTCAGGGCAGACATTGTAATTACAAAGATATTCAAGGGTTAGGTCCTGCAAGAGTGTTGTTACCTGTCAGGATTAACTTGAGATGTCTTCAAGCTTAAATCACCGTGGAGGCTCAGAACAGCAGTATCTTACAAGAACACGAAACCCATGAAAACTCTATAACTACTGCCTGATACATTTTCTCTTTTCAGCATCCGGCTCCTTTCTCAGATTTCTTCATATTCTGTTCAGTTTTCTCGTGCCACAACGGCTTATCGACAACTACAGTATAAAGCATTATTTTGTAAGCTATGTGAATTTTTCACTCGTAAAATTATTTAAAAGATGTTTCAAAACATCATCCAATCATGGCTTAGGATTTGTTAAAATATCTGCTTTGTAATAAGGGTAGCACTTTAAATTGCGTGTCTCTAATTACGGTGTAATTACACAGTAGTGTCTTAGTAATTGCACTGTTATTATGCATAGTTATAATGCACTTAATGTGTACATCTTTTTGCACGATTATTTTGCTTCTTTCCTTCTCACAGGCCGTGGTATTTTTTTAAACAGATTTTCTTTTCATTTTAACAGAGGAAGATTTTACATGTATTGCACTTTGAGCATGGTCCTGACTCTACCTAGGAGTCCCGTGAGGTTCCAATGTGGTTCCCTACGGCATATGTTAACATACGACGCTAAGAAAGCCAGGGCTGAAAGGGCTAAAACAGTAGCTTTGGGGATCCAAATTGTATTAGTATTATATTTGCTTGTTTCTGTTTTTTAATATTTATAAAGAATGTAATGCGACGACTATGACTGCTATGACTAATAATAATAATAATAATAATAATAATAATAATAATAATAATAATAATAATAATAATAATTATAATACATGCCTCCCTGAATGAATGAATGGTGTCTAAAGCCGTTCCTAATCTGTTGCTCCAGGGCTGAGTTTGCACCATTTAGTATTCAGGGAGAACAGAAAAGAAGCTGTTAATGCAAGAGGTCATCACATTGTGAAAATCAATGGGCTAACCAAGCAGTTAACATTGCCTCCAGGAGCCCCTCCCAAGCACTGCTCTGTTTGCTTAAACCGCTGATCGGGCCAAGGAGCCACCAATTACAAGCCAAAGGTGGCTGGGGTTGTGTGCTGATGCCTTAACCTTGTGGAGTGGCATCTCCGGGGGTCTCTCTAATCCGAGAGAACAGAACTGAAAACTGAATGGCAGCTCGGGATGTCGTTTAACTGTGCGATGGTGTGGTCTGATTTAATAAAGCAGATATCCGTGTCCCTTATCTGTACTGTATGTTAATGACGCTTGGAATGAGTCATGAGCTAGAGCTGTGCAGAGCTTTAAAAAATAAATAAAA
Organism: Acipenser ruthenus; assembly: GCF_902713425.1. NCBI lineage: Eukaryota > Metazoa > Chordata > Actinopteri > Acipenseriformes > Acipenseridae > Acipenser > Acipenser ruthenus. The sequence goes on from NC_081213.1 coordinate 852,847, forward strand.
ATAAACTGATTGTCTTTAGTTACTGGCTGTTTTATTTATTTGTTTAGCAAACGGCAAGCACATGCACACTGGCTCACAGTGCATTTCCACAGTCAGACACAGCACACAGGAAAGCACTTTCTTTAATGCACGGTACCAAGCAGCTCAGTCTCACTCCAATGGCTTTGCAGCAATCAGATCACGTGATCTAACACACAGGAAGTGATTCATTGACAGTGTCTTTGCCTACTGAGAAATAACCCGATCTTTGAAGACATTGAGAAAGACTTCTGGTCAAAATGTTTATTTTCTTTTAGCAAGTTAACATTTTGCCCAAACTTTGTACTGTAGCTCCACACATGGCTTCAGAAAGCAAGCTGGTTACAAATTCCATTACAAAAAAGCAAAATCAACGACGTCTCATCTTTTAATATTTTTCAGTTAATGAACTGGTTTCCCAACGATCTGGCTTCTCATTTCTCACCTGGAGAAATGGGAAGCACTGGGCTGCACACCAGTTATACTGCTAGTAGATAACCTAAGAGAGTGTGTAGAACACAACTGATTTCAAACATCACCTTTAATCGTATCCTGCAGTCACCCTTGACAGCGCCAATCCCAGTTGGAGCCCAGCATTGACAGACCTGCTGATCGCCTCCAGGGCCAGCATGTTTACAAGCCAATAACACAGTCATAATCACAGAAGGGATTGTGCTTGAACTCCATGCTTGGTTAGCGTGGAAATGCAGTACAGGAAAGCTCTATGTCTGTTATTGATTTCTTGTACAGTTGAAGACACCGTACCTATTTAATTAGTTATCCCCAGGGTCGTCTTTTTATGAAGTTACTTTGTGTTGAAAGAGTTAAGCAAGACGGTATAAAAAAATAGGATGTGTACTTAGTGCATAAGAACATAAGAACATAAGAAAGTTTACAAACAAGAGGAGGCCATTCAGCCCATCTTACTCGTTTGGTTGTTAGTAGCTTATTAATTCCAGAATCTCATCAAGCAGCTTCTTGAAGGATCCCAGGGTGTCAGCTTCAACAACATGTATGCAGTGTGTATGTAATGTGTATGTGTGTATGTGTTTGGTAGCTAACGGTGAGTTTCTCAGGAGAGGGGGAGTGAGGTGCAGGAGGGGTGTAAAAGTAATACACGAGAATGAGGTCCCATGCTCTCTGGATTGTCTCATCGTTCACAGGAAAGCGATTGCAGTTCTGACTATAAACCGATAGCTCCTTTATTTAATAACACAATGAGACTTTACACTCTTTACTAATGCGTGGTCTCGGCCGAACGTGTTTGTAAACCAAGATCCGCAGCACAAAAAGATTGAAGTCAATGGTGCGAGACTGATGACAAGATGTACAGTGAGCTTTAACGTTGTAGCATCATGGAAATGAAGGGAAGCCTGTCAAATGAGCAGCCTGCAGTGCGTGCATGACAGCCACACCCGAGGATGCAATTGAAAAAAACAAACATGCAAAATATAGTTATTATCCAGAATGTATCGTCCCAAAACTGCATCCAAAACTACTTGTTTCAGATAGTTTTAAACAATATGTTGTGCATGAAAGGGTTAATACTGCCAGTCTATAATTCATAACCCAGATTTGTCCTCATTTTTGCTTTATTTGTATTGTTTGTAGAAATGTTGATTAGTCTATCAGTAAACCTCTCCTGATGTTAACCCCCCAGCTGGATTAATACAGAGTTAAAGAGCCACACTACTGTCTAGATCATTAAATCAACGATTACCTGAAGGTATAACAGATTTACACAATTTTTCTGCCAACATATTTATGTGTTCTGCAATCAGAGATTTAAAACCAGCCCCTGAGTGTTTTAGTTATACATCCACACTCAAGGGATATGTTTCAACGTTTATCCCTTTAAAGGAAAAATGAGTCACACAAAAAGATAACTATATTATGTTTTGCAAGGAGGTGCACCAAACAGGATTTTAAATGTACTGACAGGTCGGGTCTGGTCAGGCTCTCTGTATGGCTTCAGGACTGCTGTTTTGTGAAGTGCACAGTATGCTGCAACCTTAGCAGACGTTTAAAAGCGTGATTAAACGTACATTGCACAAACAACTAGCATTTAAAAGCTGGCAAATTACAGTATGTATTTTAAGCGATGTTGAGCAAAGCTTTAACAGTATACATATTAGATACAGGAGACTGCACAGTCAGGGGAAAAAATAGCATGCAGCTTCATAAATTGAAGACCTTATGGAGGTTTGTTGGCAGAGTGTGGAGTTAATTACCTTTTGCTTTGTTCAGCAACTGAGACTCACAGAATCTTAATGGGAATGTGGACAAAAAAATGGACGAGGTTATTTGGAAATCAAGCCAGATGAGTAATTTGGCCCGGATTGCTGAAATGTTATTGCAATTTAATACAGAATACAAAATGCAATGGTGGCCAGTGGAATACATGCAAAAGAGCATCTGCATTAACCTAGCATTGTTCCATTTCGATAGGGCTTACTCAAACTATACACATGCATTTGTGTACACCATGTTACTGTTAAACATGTTATCCTTTTTGATCTGAAACCTATGTGTTCTGTATAAAGTGGTGCCCTAATACTTCTAACCCTTCCCAAAACAGTTGACAAAGATTTCACAAACTGCAAACTTGATTTGGTTAATCAAAAACAAAAATAAACAAAACACACAAAAAAACCTTAAACCGTCCTTAAAGCTTTGTGACCCAATGTACTTAACAAAACCCAAGGAAAAATATTTGAATATGATAATGGGACACCTTTCATGACGATAATCGCTTTTTTTTTTGCTTATCTTTCAGCTCAGAATTGCAGCCACACTTTAAGCGGGCCGAACGGGACGATAGAAAGCCCCGGATTCCCCTACGGCTACCCCAATTACGCCAACTGCACGTGGACCATCCACACACAGGACCACAGCCGGATCCAGCTGGTGTTCCAGGCGTTCGCGCTGGAGGAAGACTTCGACGTCCTCTCTGTGTACGACGGGCAACCCCAGCAGGGGACCTTAAGAACAAGGTACGTGTGTCACTAGCATCTCAGTCTGGCCCTTATAAAAGTTTACCGCAGTATCTCTGCAGTTTCCCCCCATGCTTTTCCCATGATTTTACTATGCATTTATCATAGTTTAACCTGGTTTGCCGTCTTTATTAATATGCTTCACCATACCTCGCTACGCTTTACCATGCTTACCTATGCTTTACCATGCTTTCACTTTGCTATGCTTTTAACATTCTATAAGGGCGGGCTCGTACCTTTTTGAGACAGCCAGCATGCTGGCAGCTTCATTAGCATCTACTGGACAGTACTGCTGATGTTAGCAGAGAGAGGGAGAAAGTCTGTGTGTGTGTGTGTGTGTGTGTGTGTGTGTGTGTGTGTGTGTGTGCACCAGATTGGTATGTCATGGCGTTGTGAGTTGATGGGAATGCAAACAGAAAGGGCTAGACAGTGGGAGGTTTACTCCACCCCCCCCCCGCGCCCCCCGCACTGGGTCTTTAATATTTGAAAGGTTTAGCATATTTTACAATCACTGCTTGTTGACAGATTCCGAGAGAATGAAGACAAGATCCTTAATTAAACTGGGACTTTGGCTCCAGACCAGCGTGTCATTTAATGAACCCTGTGGAGCATTGCCTGACCCTGAGGCAACAAACAGCACAAGAGATGGAAAGGTCAAAATGAATACATTACAATAATAAGAAGGGACTGCTTACGGCTCCAGAGTGGATACTTTTTAATAATAATAATAATAATAATAAAAATAATAATAATAATAATAATAATAATAATAATAATAATAATAATAATAATACACATTAGTGGCTAATACAAGCTGGGACCGACATGTCAGAGTTAAGAATGCTGATCTGCTTTCATCTTTACATCAAGGTGCGTTTTGCATCATTTTTATTTGTGTGAAAGGAAATAAAACTGTTGATTTCACCAAGCTGTTGACAGGCGATCCATCTCTCTACCTGCTTAGATGAATAGATGCACGGGCACAATGGATTCATTCCACTACATCAGCGTGGATAGAAATGGCCATGTTTGCATGTCTCATTTTTTAGCAAGGTGACACATCATTTTTCCCCCCCACTTCATAAACACAAGAGTACCGTGTAAAAGTTGTCATTCAAGTCGTTTCTTTGCAGGAAGACTGACGGGTGCAGTTTTGCGACATTGCATTTGTTTTACACCTGCATTTGTCTTCAGACATTTTTTTCTGAACACGTAGTAACACCGCTTAGCCAGGCAATGTGCTGATGAGTCAAGATGCATAACATGCAGGTTTCTTATCGTTTTTGTGTTCTGTTTTTAATTGGGGTGCATCCCGTTCACCTGGTTCATCTGCTCTATCGGTATCCGGAGCCAGCATTTCTTTATTACTCGTGACCCTTCAGGGGGCACGGTGGACAGTTTTCTCCACTGAATCAGTTTGGTGTTTTCTCCTGCAGTCTGCTTACTGAATGCAGCTCATTTATCATCTGATTGCTACATCCTAGGACCAATGTGCCATTTATCAGCCCTCAGACAGTCAGGCACTGGAGTGTACAGAAGGGTTCTTTCTGTTGAGAGTGGAGAGGAGAGGAGAGGAGAGGGATGGGGGCCAGGGGCGAGGAGAGCAGAGGAGAAGGGAAGGGAGGAGAGAAAGGAAGGATATGCATGTTGTTTTTCATGTTTGTTTGTTTAATAAGATATCCCTTCTATATCTTTCTTGAATTACACACTACATATTTAATTCCAAGTAGCAGGCTGTTCAGATCTCACAAGTGGCATGTGGGACTCACAAGTGGCATGTGGGATCCGAATGGCCTCCTCTCGTTTGTAAACTTTCTTATGTTCTTATGTTCTTATTCATTTAGCTGTGATTTCTGTATGACTTCCTGGAATCTAGAATATTAACAGTATGCTGCTGGATCACAGTGCATTATTGCCGCTAGTGCTGTTGTCTGCTAATGGTGCGCCTCTGGTTTACTCAGGGTAATACACAGGGGTTACAATGAGATCCCAGTGAGGTTTATCACACTTTATGTGAAATAGCCCATTGCCAGTTGTGAAGGACAGTTTCATTGAATCTATCTATTGCTATTCATAATGCTAAACCATCTGGAAGGGGAAATAAAGAAAACAGCCAGAAAAGGGAGCTCCGTTGTGTGTTGATCCCACATCACCATCTAATCTCCAGCACCTGTGGATGAGGGGGATTTGTTTTCAGCAAATTGCACTCAGCACAGTGCAAGAGAAAATGCTACCGGGAAGCACTTTCCAGCCCAAGACACTCCAATTATCTCCTTATCTGCAACTGTCAGTCTCCGATTATTCCTGTATGATTGGTCTCGTATGAGACTAATAACCCAGAAAGTTTCTAAGCAGACATGAGGTAATGGAGGACGCTGATTATCAGCCATTAATCCCCAGGTCTCAGGGTGTGTGTGTGTGGGGGTGGGGGGCTGCAAATACAAGTGCAGAACATCTGAATATTTCAGGACAACAATAACACTGGTTTGTAAACTGCCTGTGATGGCAGGTCTCGGAGTGATGTGCTGTAAACAGAAGCAGCTTCCTCAGTGAAACATGTGAAACAGGGCAGCAGTGTGGAGTAGTGGTTAGGGCTCTGGACTCTTGACCAGAGGGTCGTGGGTTCAATCCCAGGTAGGGGACCCTGCTGTTGTACTCTTGGGCAAGGTACTTTACCTAGATTGCTCCAGTAAAAACCCAACTGTATAAATGGGTAATTGTACGTAAAAAAATAATGTGATATCTTGTAACAATTGTAAGTCGCCCTGGATAAGGGCGTCGGCTAAGAAATAAATAATAATAATAATGTTGGTTTGGGGAGAACCAACTCATTTTTCAGATTCGTTACACGACTGGAAATTTAGGGTGCAATTTGAACAAGATCGTAATTTTGCACAGCAATTTTGTAGTTTTCCCATGCTTTTCCTACGGTTATACTGTGCACTTAGCATGTTTTTGAAACTTTCTTTACCTTACCTCTCTAACCTGGAACAGACCCCTCTCTACAGGGTAACTTAGTACCAGACTGTTTGTAGCCTCAGTGAATCGATACAAATAATTCCATTCAAGTCATTCCACTAGAAGCTCCTCGCATAGACTTCAGTGTCAACACTCGTTTTGCTTTAGGCATCATTAAAACCAGATGTATTTTAGCAGTGAATTAAAAAAAAAAAAAAAGTCTTTACGATTACTGACGGTGTTGTAACTGAATCTAAAGAATAATACATAAATAAATAAATAAATAATAACACAGTTTCCCCATTCAATCCATTTATTGAATACATTTAGGATTTCCTAAATGTGAATCGAATTGTCACAGTCTTGTGACATTTCCTAAATGTGAATCGAATTGTCACAATAAATGTCTTGTGTTCACATGAATCAGAAGATTGGCAGGATTTAGGATTAGAGGATGACTTTGCTGATCTTTCAAATATGATTTCTTATGGATATACTGTGCCGAATATTATTATTATTATTATTTATTTCTTAGCAGACGCCCTTATCCAGGGTGACTTACAATCGTAAGCAAAAATTATTAATAATCATATTTCAACCAGGGATGTTTTTAGTATTGGTTATCGAGGGTCCAAAAACTTCTCATGAAAATGTTGGAGCCCACAGTACATTTATTCAAATGTGACCCCCCAAAAGCATTACCAAAGTGTTTACAAAGTAATCCTTGACTAGGATGTTATCTTGTACTTCTCTGACACGCAGCTATTGGGGAAGGAAAGGGTTATAAGCCTGAGCGAAAGCCAGAGTGGCTAGTGATTACAAGTCAGCGCTTGGGATCAGCCGTTTCAGCTTGCGCTGCTCCCCTAAGCCTTCTCTGATGTTTTAAGATTACACTCAAGCCATATCGGAGATTAGCGAAGCCATGGACGCGCTTCACTGCTGATAAGACGTCTTTTTGACAGGTCTCAGGAAGAGCCTCATCCTCTCCTCTTGGTACTGTGTTCTAACATCACCTTCCCCCAGCTCCCTTCTCAAACTGTAAAGCACAATTGGCTTTGATCTTTCCTGTGCTGCTCAGAGGAGGAGGAGAAAGGAACCAGAAGGGACTCAATCAAGTTTTATAAACCTTGGGAGAGGGGGAAACAAACCCTGCCTTGGGGGGCTGTGAGTGTGCGTGTGCATGTGCGTAAAAGGGGGGGGGGGATGCACTGTTGGATTCCTCTCTGCCTAGAATTCTAGAATTTCCATTACCTCAGCATTAAGAAAAGTTAGGAGAACCGGGAAAAAAGTAGGCATTTGTTATTGAGCAAGTAAAAATCCAGGCCGAGCACAGCTCCTGCCCTGAAAGGATGTAACTCCCAGGCTGATATTGTTGCCTGACCTTATTGATTGCTCTGGAAACTATACTTCATGCCGGAAGCATCATTAACCATCTTGTCACACTGGTGCTGGTTGGAAGCAGCTGTCTCCTTCTCCCCTGAGCCGTGTGCAGAGCAGCGTTTCAACACTGCAGACCCCACATCGCTGGGACCTGAATCTCCAGTCCGGTTACTCAGGATAATTACAGGCTGGAGCCGGGAGGGAGGAGGGGGTTTGGTCATATCTATGCATCACGGCACTTCAAGATCGCTTTCCTTTTCTATTTTATTTTTCTGTACATAAATAATTAGCAATGCACAGAACTTCCATGCCATTACCAATTTTACAGTTTCCCCAGTACGTTTCCCATGGGTTATACTATGCATTTTCTATGGTTTTCCGTGCTTTTAAATACACTTTGCCATACCCCTCTCTGGGCTTCACAATCCTTGCCATCTGCATTATCATGGTTTCACTATCCTTTATGACACTTTGCTATGCTTTTAACATGGGCAGCTTTTGTAAGGGTGTGCTCTTTCGTTGCTGCACGATAAACGGCAAAGTGACTTTATATTTTCACAAAGTGGCAGAAAATGTGTTCTGGATCCCATAGGATAGAATTAGCCACAAAATAAATACATTTAAACACTGAGTCCGCTGTGGATTAGAGGTGGGAGGGGGTGCTGGGGACCTGTGAAGCAAAATATATGATGGAAAAATAAAGGAATTAGATTGAGAGAGTACTCTATACTCTAAAGGATGGACAGTGTGTGTATGCTCTCAGGTGAGAGAGACGGAGAGAGAGAGCAAGGAGGCTAAGAAAGAGGAAGGGTGGGGAGAGAAAGGTACAGAGAGGAAGAGAGAAGAGAGCCATACCCTGATAGAAACAAGACTGGCATCTTTCTGATTACTTTATAATTGCCCATCTCCATTGCGTCTGAATTAAAAAATGGAACAAGGTGAAAAAGTAATACAGAATTGTTTAGTAAGCTGATGTATAATGCAAGCCAGGATGGAAATTATGGGGGGGATATTATAAAGTGCTGAGAAATGAAGGCTGACAGAATGGGTTCCAGGAGGATGACAGATAAATGAATCACCACCTGTGTCCCATTTCATACAGGGGGAAACAACAGGAAAGAGCTCAATGGATTGAATCCATTGTCATATTGTAGCTCCCGAATATGCTCTCAAGATCCAGAACCGAATGTGTGATGGCTCAGTCTGAAGACCCTGCCTTGAAACAGTCTGTTTGTTACACCAATGAATCATCCATATCACACGTTTGGCAATCCCAGGATTTTGATGGGGATAGGTCTTATTCTAGTACACATGTTTGATCATCAGAAAGCCTGTAGTCTGATCATGATTATATATCCAGTGTAACTCATTTTCATGGAATGACCCAGGACCAACGTCTTTCCGCTCTAAGTCCAGGACATACTGTCACTCCTTATCTCTCTGTTTCGGGCAGCGTTATATGATGTGGTACCCAGTGTAGGCCCTCTAGCATCTCTTTCTATAGCCATGCTTCGTGTGCCCTTTGCAGGAGTTCTTACTTTCTGTGCCCTTTCTGCTCCGGCAGGGCAGTGTAAATATGTACAGTATACACACACTCCCTGGTGTTGAGAACAGCCTTGCTCTTGAGCCGGGGCTGAAGAGATGGACGAAACATCTTTATTGGTGTTAAAGGTTAATGCCACGGTTCCCATTCCCACTCCCCAGCTTCAATGAACAATTGGCTGCGTGACATTCAGCAGTTGCTGTCAGGGGAGCAAATTACTGCAGGTTTAACCTCTAACTCCAGTGGGAAAACCAGTTGTGATAATCGAGGAGAAATGTGATTGCACTGCCGTCAGTCATCACGTTCCCTTGGCACTTACTGTAATGAGATTTGCTCCTCAATTCTTGTTTCACACTGTAACTAAAGAATTGAACCAAATTGTTATAAAAAAAAAAAAAACAAGAATGTAAAGAAACTTTGTAGACAATATCTGAGGGACGTTCTCAAAACCTTCTTAGTTCTTAACAGTTCTGTAACATTACCGGTTAGTTTTCCTTTCACAAAAAAATGCTGCAGATGTATTCCTGCGCTCTTGTTTAATTACACTGCTAGGCTGTTGCTCATGCCAGTTTACAGTGTTGCCCTACTTCAGTTTTGCTGCAGTAGGTTTTCATGCATAACTGTTAAAAGGAATTTTGCTTTGTGTTTAAGACAGTGTGACTTGTTTCTCAAAGCTAATCCAAATCATTAGAGATTTTGTTTCAGAAAGAAAAAAAATTGAAATAAATATCAATAAAAAAAGCAATTCCAATAAAGCTGCCAAATCATAATTAATGAATGTTGATGTTTGATCTCAGGGCTTATGAATAGTGACGTTTTAAAAGAAACAGTCAATCAGACAGATGGTTCAGGCAGTACCTTCATCAGTATACTATTTCAAACCGTACATGGTGATATTATCAGTTTATATCAGATTGCATAGTCTCCAGTTGAGCAAAAATAAACCCTAATGGCGATTCGGTTAAGCCTGCAGCTGTGAGAGTTAGCTCTTTGTCTCCCAGCTTGTTTGTGTTGTAGAAACCTCTACACAATCCTCGATTGGGATTCTTTCTTTTAAACATCATTCAAGAGCTCCCAGAATCTGGAAGGCAGTTGCTTCATCTTTCGGGACGTGCTTGGAATGCAGCCCAGATCGGATGGACAGGACACATGAACCTTTCTGATGGCTGAAGCAGAGAGGCTCCATAACTCATGTCAGCCTTGTTCCAAACACGCCAGGCATGCAGATAGACAGAGCTCGCCATTCAAACACCATTCCTCCTTTTTTTTCTTTTTAAAGCTCCAGTCTTGCACTCATCAAGTTCAGATTCATACTAAAAGATGTGGTGTCTCCTAATTACTGTGTATTTGCAATGTACATAATGTGCACATCTTTAGGCATGTTAACCCTAACCCTTTTCTGAACCAAATGTTACTAGATATATTGTGCAAAAAGATTGACATATTAAGTACATTGTAACTGTGCAATTAACTATACAGTTCATTATTTACAACTCTTTCACTCTGAAAAAGCATGCACAGCTACAACCTGCTGCAGAAAGAGATTACGAATCAGCATGGCCAACAAAGACATACAAGGAAACAACAAAACTGTCATTTTTGAATCGACAGCAAATTTAGTTTCGTTTTGTTACGAAGGCCGTGGTTGAGAGGCTTGTTTTGCGTGTTGAACCCATCGTGTCACCCGGCTTCTTTTTGAAATCCCTCCCCACCACATCTTAAGCCAAAGTGGCTACATATTAATAAATTATAGGGGAACATTTTAAAAAATAATTTCCTTGTTGTTTTTATTTGCTTGTATTTTATGCAGCTATTACAAAAAAAAAGAACACACATTATAGAAGAAATAGTCACTGCTACTTGCCTGGTGCAAAATCATACTTTTAAACACTTTAGGAAATGAATAGATACCAGGAATAACAGCGTTTTACCTGAACAATCTGTACACCCCAAATAAAGCAAAAGTTTAGAAATTTTATTTTAAACCTTGGTTAGCGCTTCTTAACCTTTAACCCTTCGGAGTGTTTCAAGTCAAGGGAAAAAAAAAAAAAATGTTGCAGGAGCCTTCCTCTACGGTCTCCTGCGAGGGGGGTTCAGTCCTTGAGTGGGAGAGAATGAAAGTGCCATTGTGTCCATCGCTGCCACTTGTTCTGACAGACGGCCGCGTTGGTGTCAGGAAGGTAGCGGAGATATCCAGCAGCTGAGACACAGTGTCACATCTGGGGAAATGAAATAGGGAGAGGCTGATAGAGGAACGCAGGGCTCCTGACAGCTTCGCGATGGACTTCCATTTCAGATGACACTGATTCCGGTCTTCTCCAGCTCTCCGAGAATAATGAGAAAACTTCCCCTGCCGATAAATAACACTGTCCATCCAGGATTTATCTACTTTTCTTTTTCTGTTCGTCTGAAACTCATGGCAGCTTGTCTGTAGTTTCTTCCCATTTGAATGAGGTCGGGGAGAAATGTGAATCTCAATTCAGTCTCTTTTTAGGGGGAGCAACATGAGTGAGAATTGTATGATTGAAATATTTCTCTAAGCTTTTTCCTAAATTTGTTTTCAGCGCTTCTGGCTCATATCTTCTGATTGAGTGTTTAAATTTACAGATGACGGTTTTAAACGTAATTAGACATACTGCTGTATTTAATGTACTATGCCCTGTATGTAATGTATTATGCATTGTTCCTCACTATCTTGTAAAATGCTTTGTGATGGTGGTCCACATATAAAATAAATATTGATTGATTGATATTGCTCTCCGGTAGAATTCTGAAGACACTCTGATGTTTTGAGAGGATTCATTAACATTTAGAAGAAGCAGCTGTGATTATGCATGCCGTGTATGTTAATTAAATAATTTGTGTTTACTGATTTATCTGTTTTTAATTTAAGGTGCAGGATTTTGCTGTATCAAGTAAAGCACTGAACTCAGCTCCTGTGTGTAGGACCAATGTTTCTATCATTCTGGATTTGAACATCACACTCATATTTTATCTAACGCAGTGTGCACACATTCTGCTTTGTGAGAGGTTAGAATGAGGTGATCTGTTCCTTATGAACGACAATGTTTTTTTTACACAGCAATATCTGAGTAAAGACAAGTTTTTTTATTTTTTTATCATGACTTCTGAAGAGTTTATTAGTAAACAAGACCTTCAAAAATCTCAAAGTGGAAACTTCGAAACAGCTTTAGGAAGTCCATTTGTTTTTTTAATCTGCAACCAATTCAATTCTTTGCATACTGCTAAACATTGTTGGTCAGATTGCGAGGCAGTTTTTTTTAAAATGGGATGACAGTTCATTTAATCACATTTTATTACAAAGCATCTCACGGGTATTAAATTACTGTGGCCAGGCTTGTGTGCTGTTCGTTGAGTGCTTTAATCAGAAGAGGAAACAGAGAGAGGTGAAGGGGCTAGTATCTCATTACTAAGAACAACAGACCCAGGAGCATTTTTAAACATATCAATCACGTTCTGTTTTTACAAAAATCTATTCCTCAGAAACTCCACACCCACTTTGTCTGTACCTCATTTCAAAGTCCCTTAATTTAATCCCCACTGTCAGCTGGAAATACCAGCTTGTCACTTCCGTCGTAAAGTTTAGACCTCATTTCATCAGACAACTGCTACTGTCAGGAAGCAAGAGTGCTGGGTTCCCAATGCTCCTCGGTTCCGATTCCAGAACTAATTCTTGTGCGTGTGGAATTGAGTTCTGTCAATTTTAAACGTACTGTTCTGCAAACTTGCTGTTCAACTTAACAGCCAGCATTCTCCTTTAATTGTTTGCAGCCTGAGCATGCAGCTGTAAAGCCGCTCCGCGGAGGGTGATTTGTGTGATCTTTATATTTATTACTTTCTTTTATGTGTTTTTTATTATTATTTTGCTGAGCAACAAACAATATGATGTTGCCCGCAATAAAAAAGTATGTTTTTTTTTTTCTAAATCATAGCAGTTTATGATCAGTTAAAATTAATAAATAAATAGATACATAACGTTTTATGTCTGTTTACTTTCACGAGGATTCATCAGTGCTACCGTAGCTCTGCTTTACCATGTGGCGTATCAGATATTTATAGGATCAGTCTTATCTGACTGCCCACGATTGCATTCGCAGAGTTGAGATATACAACTGGCTCAGCAGCAGAAGAAATCAATGGATGGCTCATCCGGTCTGAAAATCAACTGGTTGCTTTTTTGATCCTGGATGGTGCTTGAATACAAGTAGTGGAATCTAATTTATCCAATCTAAATATCCGAGCTGACCTTTCAGAGACTGGTCCATGCAGGATTCACTAATCTATATTTATTCTCTGTTTGTTCACAGACTGACTGGTTTTCAAGTTCCAGCCCCAGTGGTTAGCACAGGCCCCCTAGTCACGCTGTGGCTTCTTTCGGACTATGCTGTCAGTGGACAAGGCTTCAAGGCCACCTATGAAGGTAAGCTACCGATATTGTTCATCTTCAATGAGGTGCCCAGTGAGTCTTTCTGTGCATCTAGGTGATGAGTATCAATAAAAAAGCTCACTGTGTAGGAGGTTCCCATGCTAATCTGTGTCCTTGATGCCTGGCAGATCTCTGACAGCCTGCAAGATTAATTTTTGTGAGCTGTAATGTGTCCAGCAGGGGGCGTTTATGTATATACTCACTGTGGTTGTGTATATACATAGAGAGAAGTTTTGATTGTTTTTGGATTAAAATAACTGCTTTAGATGGGCTAAGTAATTACACATGGCTTCTTACATGGTTACTACTGTGCAATTGTGTGGCAATGGGCTTATGAGCAGCATCTTGTTACCTGATGTAATTACATGCTTATTACACCAGTAGTTACCACATACAAGTATGCAATGCTATCCAGTTATTATCATGTTACGGACAGAAGGTAACGCTTCAGATAATGCACCCAAAGCATTAAGCACACATACTCTTTGGAAGGCTTTGCATGAAGCAGAGAAGGTTTTTCTTCCTTCTCTAAATCTTTCAGATAAGACCCGGGAGGCTTTTTATTAATTTGCCCATATTCACTGTGAATCAACTAAGTGTTCACCAGTCCTCCACTTTTCCATTTAATTTGTCTCTTAATTTGAGATTGAAAGAGGAAAGAGGACTAAATTAGCTTGCTGAACCCCAGCCCCACACCCCACACACAATAAATTAGAAGTCACAGCATAATAATAGAAATTGAAGGACTGGCATTTGTGTGAAAACTCTCAGGGTTTTACTCAATGCATTTCAAGCCAAAGTGAAAAAAAAAACTAGAATTGGATATGGCATTGCTGTGGTGTGTCACGAGGTAATAACAGAACTACTGAGTCGATAAATAGCTTATTACCTTTGTATGTCTAAACCAACCATCGCAACAAACTACAAGAATCATCTTGTCAAGAGCAGGGCTTGAGCCTCCATGGCAACATGTTTCAATAATTAACTGGTTTCATCTGAGCTGTGCTTTATTTATTTTTTTGGTATTATGTTATTGAGTAATAACTGAATGGCTGATCTCCATAGATGGTAAATGTTTCAAATCCAGTGTCTTTTCATTTGGGATAGCGCAGAGTTAATTCTGATTAATGTATCTCCAGTTCTGCGGTCAACACATGTGATGGTTTAATATACATATCAGCCCCGTAATGTGACGATTTCCATTTCCATGTGGTGCTGTCAGATAATCATCCACGACCTATCAGCCCAATCAATTGACCTGTTTGGACAAAAACCTCAACAGATAAATACAAAAATGAAAATATTGCTTTCTCATCAGCGGCTGGCTGTGTCCTTGAGGTTCGTCTCAAAAGCTGAGCGTGGGCCAACTTTTCAGACATTTGACAGGTCACGTCTGTTCCATAAGAAACAGGACATTTTTGCTCAAATGCGAAAGCAAATGAGTTTTGCAGTAGATGTCTTCTCTTTAATGGGAGCTGGCAAGACTCTACTTCGCAGAACAGCGGACTGAATATTGCAGCATTACTGGAACGAATTATTATTGATAACATGTAATTGAGAAAGGTGAGTTATAGAGCGTTCCTGTTTTTGAAACTAAATGAAAAAGAAAGAAATAAATAAACCATTAATCACATCTGGGAGCCTGGTTTTTATAAGATAGATGGCAGAAAGTGAAAATACATGCCTAGCTGGATTCTTTACAACAGCATCCCAAATAAATAAAAGACAAGCAGGAAAAAGAAAAAGAAACAGGAAAAGAAAAGTGACCTTGACTTCTTCAGCGGGGTCCTTAGCCTTGTGCGAGGATCAGTCTGGGTGGGATTTGGTGATACAATTCTCAGATTATTTAGTGGAACCACTTCTCTATATCTTTGTACTGACAGGAGTCCAAATGTCACACTTTAAAGTTAAACCTTCAGAGAACCGCTTATGTGATAACACTGCCTGTGATGAAGTCAGGATCTTCTTTCTGTTGTTGAGCATATATATGCTAAGGAAACACCACACAGTTGTGCATATAATAAGAGAAAGAATGTCCAAACATTTAAGAACGGGAGAAGCCATTCGGCACATCGCTGCTCACCCGGGTCATCCCAACGACTCAGCATCCACAACATGACATTTTTGTGATTATTCCCCCCCCCCCCCCCCTCAATTTTTTCTGCTGCTTTTTTAATCTTAAAATAATACAGAGTGGTTGCCAAGAGGATAATGGCACCCTTCTCATTGTTGTGCTGTTCCTGAGCTTTGAGCTGCCATTCACATACACAGTGATTCACTTGGGGTCTTTGTTAGAGTGTGAACAGGAACGATAAGAGTATAATTGTTCATTTAATAATTGGTTAAATGCGCACTCCCTTCCATTAGATCTCAGTTGATTAAGACTCTTGGCAACACTTATCTGGAATTCTGTTAATTGATATTTAATTATGCATTCAGTACTAATTAAATTGTTTTTTTAAAGAATGGAACACATAATCAAGTTTTTGAATAAATTCCATCACTATTTAAGGATTCCTGTTGAAATTTGCTCAGCTGCTTTTATTAAAACAACAGCAATGCTGATAACTGATGTAAATGGTGGTTTGGTGCAACCATTGTACCATGTAATGAAGTTATCCATTAATGATAAACAGCAAACTGAATAATAATAATAATAATAATAATAATAATAATAATAATAATAATAATAATAATAATAATAATAATAATAATTTATCATAAGATTCAATGGTGGGAGCTGAGCAAAACCACGTACTGGTATTAAATATTCAATGCCAAGGAAAATGTTAATTATGATTGTTGTTTCCAGGGGAAATTAATACAGCAATAAATAAGGGTAACAGTTTTTGAAAGATGAATAGAATTACCTTTGTGATCTTTTCTATCAGCAGATCATTAAGGGGTTACCAGATGTGCTCTTTTTTCGATGAAGCACCATTTGGAAGGGGAGCTCAGCTGCTGCAGTGTGGGCGCCGAGTGTTCAGTTTTGTGTAAAAAGTGGCTCCGAAGCAGCACGGCCCGGTGTTTACCAGCTGGTTCCCTGCCAAAGCCCCGCGCTGGAATTTAACGGCTGCAAGACTGCCAGTTAATAAATCGTGCTGTTGTGAAAGTCGTCGTGAATGGACCACTTAACTTAAAGCACTCTTTTGTGATGAATTGCTGGCTTAGTGTGTTTTGAAATGTTTTCCTTTCTTTTCTTCTTGTTCCTCGCCTGTATCTTTTTAATCTATTTAATGAAAGCACAAGATGGGCACATTTTATTTTATTGACCCACGTAGGAATAGCATCTATTTTTTTGTTACTGGAATTCTGGATTTAGTGGTGATGCATATCCCTGGCAATGAGGGTATAGCGGAGCAGCGTGTCTGTCCGTACGTATGTCCATATCCTGCTCATCCCTTGACCCGGTTATCCAGTTCTGAAGAAAGGTGGTATGATCATGAATTAGAACATGGAGATATTGATCGCTTCATTGTTTGGACATTCTGGCTTGATCTAAATTGATGCTGTAGCTAAAACTGTGCCTGAAGTGTCTATAATTTGAAAACTACTGCAACAGCACATTAAGCATTAATATCCTGTTTTATGCGAAGTCATCTTATGTTCATGATATATTCCATAGTTTATTTATATGAGTAGACCTTTATCATAGCTGAACATGTCTGCATGTTCCTTACCTTGTGATTGGAATAGCCCCATCCTTTTAGAAGCTGAGTAGTATAATATTCTGTGTTCTACCTCTTTTCAAAGTGGTACCGCAAAAAGGATTTCCAAGCTGCTGCGGACGGGTTTAAATATGCATATGAAAACATAATTTATTCATCACATACTTACTTTTTAAATCCTTTATTCGCAAAGACGAGGATGAGAAAAGAGTAAGACTGACGTCTCGTTTTGCATTGTCAAGATGCAAGACTGCACTTAGGGGTCTTTCTAGCACCCAGTTTTGCAGATTAGTTTCAGCTTTTAAGACAAACAAGAGGGGTGGCTGGTGGAGAAAGGGGAGTAGTTGTGCTTCAGCTAGAAAGGTTACAGCGTTAAGGAATAATTGAATAATCTCCCTGTCTGTATACACTGCAGAGTCTCGCTGTAGCAGACGCCCACTCTGCCCAGGGGGGAGCGCCTACTTTGCTACAAACAGACAGAAGGAGAGGTGGAATCCAGCTCTACTGAGTGCTGAACACTGGATTGCTTTGAAAGCACACCAGCATAATTAACAGTGCAGGGTACAGAGGGCTGCTTGCGGGGGGACTTGATAAAGTATAATGCTACGCAGTTTTTCTTCCGCATGCCTCTTCTAGGCAGTGCAGGTCAGCAGTATTTCAGCCCCTGGGTGGATAGGCTGATTCCTGCACTCAGTCCTGGGGGGAAGGATACATGTTTCTCCTGAGCTTGTATTGGAAAAGTCACTTCCCTAAGATAATTACATCCCTAAGCTGGTGGCCACAGCTTTCACTGTTATCCCTACTCCGCGGAGTCCATTGGTTCTATAGAAAGTTATCCGCAGGGAAAGCTTGGTTCAAGGATATTTATGAGATGTGTCTTTCGCTTTAACCTCAAAACCAAAATGGATTAAAACTCAAGGCTGTGCATAGTCAGGTCTACTGTAGAGTGCATGTTTTTGGGATTCTGCAAGCGTCCTTCTGTTTCAGAACATCACTATTAAGTCTGCATGCTGATGCTGCTGTGCAAAAGACAATCTAGAGGAGAATGGGGAAGGGGAGGGGAATGATAATGTAGAAAGGGGGGGAGACTTGTTTCCTCTTCAGGATTAAATATTGAAAGTCAATCTGCTCATTGCAAAGCTGTCTTCATGCAATTAATCTTTGTCGGCTGAGTTGATTCAGCACTGATGTTCACATGGCATGTTAGTTGTTTCTGTCTGTTAGGCGGAGGTGCAACCGGCACCCAAATTTCATATTCGATTATCGTATAGACATTTATCAACGATAATCGATGCATTGATGTTTTTCAAAATAAACAAACGTTAGTTTTTTTTTTAACAGAAGATCTAATAAATAAAAACACTGTTGTGCATTATAGTTAAACAAAAAGGTACGACTTGCATTCAAATGAGAACACTTCCGATTATAACAAAGAAATACAAAGGACTGAAAAGAATATGCGTGCGTCCGCATCAGATTAACATTGTAATCATAATAAAAAATACTAGATTTTAACAGAAGCCATTTCTGAACGATGGTTGTTCAGTGCTGTTTACAATTCATGTCCAAAAGCAAATCATTTTTAATCTCACAAACCCTGACTAATGTAACTATCGTACTAAATTCAGCTTATTTTTCTATAATATTGCCATTGAATCCAAACAAAACATGCCTTGAAACAAAAGGTAATTGGTAGATTTAACAGATAAAGAAAAAAAAGAAAAACGTGTTGCCTTAATTTTTAAATAAAAAAAAAAACGTGAATACTTGGCCTACTTCTGATTTGTCTTATCCAAAGCGTAATGTAGTCTTGAAGTGTGTATCCTAGCAACGTGCTAATCTACCGTACTAGCACTAGAAGCAGCGCGCTCACACTCAAGGTTTTAATGCAAACCAACAACAGGAGACTTAAAACTGGGTACTAATTCCATGCATCACCAGAATGTAACAGAAGCTCGGTAAAATGTAAGGACAGATGATCAATAATCAATGCATCGATTACTTGCTGCACCCCTACTGTTAGGATCTGCTGGCACACCAGGCCTAGCCCAGGCTTGTGAATACAGGTTCTTTATAGCGTCTGATTTATCGGCTCCCATACTGACCTCACTAATGCTGTCCCGCGCCACGGTGCAATAATTCTTCTTTGATTTATTCCTCCTTTTTCTTCTTAATTCTTTAACTCTTTGTTTTATTTGCACCCTTATATCTACTAAGGAGGCTGTGTGGTCCAGTGGTTAAAGAAAAGGGCTTATAACCAGGAGGTCCCTGGTTCAAATCCCACCTCAGCCACTGACTCATTGTGTGACTCTGAGCAAGTCACTTAACCTCCTTGTGCTCCGTCTTTCGGGTGAGATGTATTTGTAAGTGACTCTGCAGCTGATGCATAGTTCACACACCCGAGTCTCTGTAAGTCGCCTTGGATAAAGGCGTCTGCTAAATAAACAAATAATAATACTTTTCTTTCCCGAATTCTCTTGCTTTTCTTCTTGCCCAGCAATTTTACAGGGACGTTCTACTGAGAGTGGTAAGAGGCAAAAAAATATATAATAATATATAGCAACCGTCTATCAGTTAGACATGGAAGCTAGATGGTTGAAATGCCAGTTAAGACTATGTGTTGCTAAATACGGATGTGACTAGCTCAGGACCTGGATTTGGACACCTGAGCTGAGATGGAAGCTCCTGATAACAAGCCCCTTTCTCTAACCACTGGTATTCCACATGTTCAGGTCATTTATAGGCACTGAAATACATTTACTGAAGCAATCCACACACACACAAATAAAAAATCTACCGCCATTGCTAGCTTCGCACACCCACACTCACTCCAAACAACATCATCACTGCAATTGCTGCACGAGGTTAGGGGTTTGTTGTGGCATCATATTGGAGTCAGCAACCTCCTGCCCTGTAATAACTTAAGAGCTGAAGCCGTGCTCTCAAAAAAATAAAGAATAAGAGTGCAGAAACCCTACCAATTCATTTACTCCTCTCAGTGGCAATGCCATTTCCCCACCTTGTGATTTTGCAACTCAGTATACAAAACAAAACAACATAAAGGTGATTACTTTCCCCTGGATAAACTAAATTGCCTTACTTTCATGCTTTCTGCCTGTACTATAATTGCCTATTTGTACACTGTGCCGAGCGTGCATTGGACTCATTGTTAAATCTGTTGGACATGGCAGAGGTGACGACACAAGGTTTACACTTCTTGCTTTTGCTGAGAGATGTTTAGCAGCCTGTATCACCTTAAACAAACAGCCCTAGCCCTAACCCTAACCCTAACCTTGCACCATTGAGTCTCCTCTGACAGGTCCAGTCTCACCTACAATAGTACATGATAACAACCTGCAAACATTACTCGCATTTGCTAGCATTATACATGCATAATTTGCATAAACATAGGTTAAATAACAAGCATATATGTAGAGGGCAGGGGACAAATGTTCGCTGGTGGGAGCAAATATTCAGGAAAAATAAATAAATACCAAAAAAAAAAACAATCTCACCCATGATTGCTTTCCTTTCGATGGAGACACAGTATTGGGTAATTAATCATTGATAGTTATATTTTTTCAAACTCTGTCACTGTTATAACTGTCAGTGTTTGCATAACCCAGGCTTTCAGATGAACCATAGAGAAGCAGATGAGCACTGGGGCTCCCGCTGCCTTCATCATTGTCATACTCCAAACTGACTTAGTAAGATCACTTGACTTAGTTTCTCCTCCTTTATGATTGAGCACTTGAGGCAATGGATCTGAAAACGCTGCTATTGTGGTGATGTCTAAAACACCTCGGGCGAGACAAGGACTGCAGCAGGATACCGAGGAAGGTTTGAAAAGCTAATGGGAGAGTTTGGATTCAACCTCCTTCTGTGCGTGTGTGCAGTCTTTGTTGCCCCTGTATCCTGATAGCCCATTCTGTAGTCGGATAATCACATGTAACATGCTTTGTGCTCACTACCATGGAAAGATTTATTAAAAAAAAAAGATGAAAAAGAGTTTTACATATCCATTTGGAAATGGGTTGGAGTAAAGAGTCCAGCGGCTGCTGTTTTAGGCCTGTCACATTTGATATTGTAGCACAAATTATTTCTAAGCAGAGCTGAGATTAAAATGATAAAACACACAGAGCGTGTGAAATCTGTGCATAATTGAAAAATGAAGCCGGCCCTTAAACTTAAGTGTTCGTTAAATGAAGTCATAAAGCAATGGGGCAGGGCAGTCAGAGTCGCTCACTGTCTTTTCCTTTGTTCTCTTTTTGAAGGAAATCTACATTCCATTTCCTTTTGCCACCCTTATTTATTAATCCTCAGCTTTTCATTTGAAATCGTGGCCAGGGACACTTCTTTTGCAGAGGTTTGGGGCTTGGCAAATACCCAAAACCAGTGTCCGGCTGTCGTATCATTTAAAACAACGTATACATGTTAGATAGTGAAACACCAGCACCTGTCATCCAGAACAGTATACAACAGCAGCTCTCCCAAAGGCATCACTTCAGTTATTATATTTGGTATGTGGCAATGCAAGTGTCACTAACTACATAGTAATTACACTGTAGTAACATTGTAAATACACATGTTGCCTTTCAATGCAACAACATGTTTTATTACAGCTTGACAGATGTTGGCAGTTGCTAGTGTCTTTAGTGAGTACACTGTGTTTACACAGGCGGTTGTGCATTAGAGACAATTAATGAAATTCCTCTGAAATTGAGCTTCGGAATCACATCTCTTTATTTAATCATTTTTCTAAACTCCCCTCAATCGAGTACAATATTGAAATGATCAGGTGTCAGGTGTTTTAGCAGTCAGACCCCTGTTAAGTCAACTTGAACGACTCTAACTAGTAAACCTGCATACCCAGGTGAGAATTATTCATGCTGTGATAATGTGAATTGTTTCAGAGCAGATTTAGCAGGGTGTCTGATTGATCAAAGTCCTGGCACTTGGTGATTTTTCTTTCCATCCTCTGCTGTACCTAAACAATGAAATTTCTGAAATGCAGGAGTGGGTGCACAGATCATGTGAATTTCTCCTCCCCAGGGAGTAGGAGATAGACTCAGGTAATAAGCTTGGTATTTGTTCCAATGTGCTTCCTCAGGTAACAGCGATGGGAAAGGCGTAGAAATGACCCCTTTAGCAGAACTGAAGGGATTTGATTATTTTTTCCCCTGTCTGCTGTAGAGCTGCTGCACCTCACTTTTCAATGCTGTCGTTTCGCAGCATGAAGGGATCAGCACTGCTGGCTGCATTGTCACTTCTGATCTCCTAGTGCAATAAAGAAAAACACATCAAAAAGTCCGACGACAGCGTTTCGGACACAAACCCCAGGACTGGTTTTAGTAGATCTGCCTTCTTCTTCTATACTCGCCTTCAATCAAACGGTTTGAACAGATGCAGGCAGTACAGAAATGTAGCATGTCTGAAATATCAGAGGAGTGGAACTGAGCAGAACAGGGCTGTGACGAGAGTAAACCACCTTTTGTACCGTTGCTTGTTTTTGTGCCTTAAAACCTGATGCTGGTATTCATGTGTTCTTTGCATTGTCTTTGACAGTATATTCAGAGTTGAAGTGGTCAAAAGCTAAACGAGTTCATTGGAGCCGTGCTACAAACTGATTGCAAATCTGTTAATAAACAGCAAGTAAACCTGAATGCAGTCATGCAGTATTCACAGGTTTCCTGAGTTGCTCAGATTCTGACAGGAATCACAAGACTGGCTAGCGCTACCCAGGAGCCCTGAGCAACAGGTGATTACATTCAGAACGCTGACTTCCACAAGTAATTCATAATCAATTAGCATGCTGCTGCTGCAGTGTAAACCTGGATCTCTCTGGTGCTGACATATCAAAAATACATGTGGAGTTGTGGTTGTCAAAGGCTGAGGTGTGTGTTTCAAAGCAGGGATAGATACAAGAATACTATTTCACTTTTAATTGCAGGTTTTAAATTGTATTTAATTAATACTTTTTCTTATTGGATTAATCGAAGCCTGAGATGTCTCTCATACGGTACGTGTTTATGTGGGGGAGAAAAAATCTACTTGAGGGTTTTCCTTACCTTTTATCTACCCCGTTTAATCATTGCATCAATCTTGCACACACTCAAGAGCTGGAGCGGTCCAACGTCACAAACGCAGGTTTCATTAAAACACATCGGCTGCAATTGTGATTGGATTCAACTGTTTAAACCTCCTGTAATGGAAAATCCTCCCCATTAATTAGCGTGCGGTTTGGTCAAGTGGTTTGAGTAAAGGATCGAGTGCCTGGAGACGATGGAGTTTGAAGCCAAGTCCACATTAATGTTTGCTGTTTGATCAACAGAAGTTCAGACTTTTCCCTGAGTGGTATTTTCTGGTCTTTATTGCTCTTTTGCTTGATTGAGTGAGAGCCAACGCACTATACAGTGTGGCAACTCAACTGAGGGTTTAGGTGAGCTGAAAGCACCAGTTAAAATCAGATTAAAAAGTAAATCAGGACACTCTTGCAGTGGATATTCTGCCAGCCCACATCAAACGCTTTTTTTTTTTTGTTTTACAGAATGACATTTGCAGACAGAGAAGTTTTCTTTTCATTTTTCGAACTGACACAAAGAGTAATACACCCTGCTGTGCTTGGCCTCCCTCTGTCTCCTAATTCCATTTAAACAGAATAAAAAACTAAACAAAGTAAAAAAAAGGAAGGCCTTGCGGCAAATTGTGTTTGAACCCTTCTTGATATTGCGATATTGGAGTCGTGTCTCATTAATTCATACAGGGCTTTTCTTTTCCTTCTCCCAAAAAAAGATAAGGTAGATAAACACAGCAGATGATTGAATAGCATCAACGAAAAACAAGCCGCCTTTTTCTGTAAATATTTCATCATTACTGTCACACGTATCGATGCTGCGGTGGTTCACTGAAAACTAACCCTAGTCCCCAGCCACAAATGTCTTTTATTTTTCCACAGATATAATTAAAGTTATAAGTTTCCTCCAGTCTTCAAATAACATATTTTTTAAAAACTAGAACCCAGCAACCTAATATATCATTCAAGGTCTCCTGAGCACTCTCAAGTTTCCAGGGTTGGAAATAACGCTTCTGTTGCATAGCAGTTTCACCCATTCCAGGTTCTATTACGAGCTTGATTAGCCACAGTGTATAGGTAACAAACTCATAGTAAAAGAGGTTTAAAAGTGCTGACAGAGGTCTAATCAGGTCTTCATAGCATGCTTGTCTGAAGGAGGCAATTCCATGTATACATTGTTTTAAAGTGGTGGGGATATTGCACAGAAAGTGCAGCTTGTTCTGTTGCATCTCTGACAGCATGAGAACGGTATTAATTGCTTCGCTGGGCGATGCTCAAGGCTGCCCTGTTGGGTCTTTGACACAAGGGCTTTAATGACACTGTTGAGGAAACAGATGCAGCTGTTATCTGGAGAGTCGAGGGCAGGCACTCCGGTTAGCTGGCATAATAGAAACATCAAGAGGGCCCTGACTGTGGGGTGCTGGTAATTGGGGCGCACGTTGGATACTTGCCCATTGCGGTCAGTGTGTTCTAATGATTACAAGGCGACCAAAGGGTCAGGACGCTCAGCTCTCCAATCCCAGATCAGCCACGGACCCAAGCCAGGTCACTTGACCTACATGTTCCTTCCCCCGTTAGATATAATAAGGACAGCTCAGCAACCACCTGCTGGACGCTCAGCAACCACCTGCTGGACACTCAGCACATTACACCAGCATTCTATATTAGTCCAAGCCACCTTCTGGAAACTTATAAGTGCATTACACTTATAATGGGTGCTTGGGTTCTGGATTAGTGGTGTGTTTTAATTTAAATTAAATGGTTTGATTTTGCTTTGAGGATTTATGTGGCTTCTTCGGGACCCTGCAAACCCTTCCTATCGAGAACCACGGCTGACAGGTCACCAAGCGTGGCTTTCTGATCTGACACCGGTGGAGCGAGTATCGCTGGAGCGGAACGAGGGCTGTGGAGCAGGCTGCCGTCTCCTGCGTGCGGTGTGTGTATCATCTCCTGTTGCTAGGCAGCAATGTGAGTGGAGAGCATGAGTGAAGTCAGCTTTGCTGAGGTTTGTCTCCCATGCTCTGTCTGAGAGGCAACTGTGGTGTCAGCTGAGAACGAGATAGGTATTCCTGGAGATTCCCAACAGTCCAAACAATGGGAGAGAGAGAGAGAGAGAGAGAGAGAGGCAGCATGCATTTACTGCTATAAATACTGTATTGCATGATAATGCACGATAAAATGCACATAACAGGGAGAGATGGGAGGACAGAGAGTTAGGATTGTAAAGCAAAATGCTTTTAAATCCCCACACAAGATGAGAGTCTGGACAGGAGCATGATGCATATTGAAATGAGCACGGGCGATTCAAGAGCAGCCCACCAGTCTGCAGAAACACAGCTAGCTGGATAGCAGGACAAGCAGAGGCTTCATTTTTATTTTATTTGATTAAAACGATACTGTGTGACAATGGGACGTTCGCACAATGCAAAATCAATACAATACAGGCGGCTGTGGGGTTCAAAGACCCCACATAAATGTATTTGCGTAATTGGCAAAGTGTAAAAATAAGCCTGTAACGCTAAACAGCTTGCGTGTCCATGTTTGGTTTTCTCCGAGTATATCATTGAATCACCTACAGCAGAGTGGTGCTGCTGCCAGGTGAAATGTTTCCTATAAACCTGCCTTCATTCTGAGCAAAACAACAGCAGCAAGAGCAATCCATCCGACGTGTGAGAGAGCTGTGTTCAGGGCTTGAAGAGTGGCTGTGATAATTATACCGACGCCCCCCACTGCGAGTCAGTGCCTTCGAACTGCAATCCGCGCGTGGCCATGCCAGAGGGTGCAGCAAATTAGCACTTTGCCGTATGCAAAGTATTATTCATCACTGAAGGGCTTGTGCTAATGAACCTGACACAGATCACCTCTCTCCCACACAAACAACACAGAACTAAACATAACAAAATCTTAACTGAATTAATGGTAGCAACAACAAATGAAACAAAAACACTGTATATCCCAGTCAGGTCATTTGATAGAAGGCTAATCATAGTGCAAGCATGTTAAAGCATTGGTAAGCACTGTAAAGACCAGCAAGGTACTGCTAAAGCACATTAATAAACCTGGCAAACTACGGTAAATGCACATTATAACCGTGGGAAAAGCATGGGAAAACTGCAGAAATACGTTGCAGAAATACGGTGGTAAACTTTTGTAAGGGGTCTGATGGCGATCAATGCTGCCAGCCATACCTTTCTCTGCTCCTGGGTCTGCTGTTGCTACCTGTAAGGTTTCATTCCCCTGACCAGTTCCAGTGAAATTTATATTCATTTGCAGAAGGTAGAATCTCTGAGTTGTCGAGGGATGGGCTCTGCCTGCGAAGAATCTGCAGTGCAGCACTCTCCCGATATCACTTCATCATTTCATTTCATTTTTAATAATGGGATCGGATATGTGATTGCCACATCTCTTGGCTCGTTTGCATGCTAAATTCAGAGGTGCCTTTCACCGACACAAGGCCTCATAAAGGATATGAGACAGAGGGAGACGAGGTTCCTGGAGGAGATTTACTGAGACTTAGGTGTAATTAATTGCATTATTTGTGCAACTAAATAAAAGTAAGTAAGCAAATAAGAAGTTATTTTAAAATGCAAAACTGTAAAAGCATACAGCTTTCTTTCTTCTTATTGCTTTGCAGACACATTCGGATGATGCATGAAGCCTGTTTAAAATGGTCAATGGATTTAAGCATCTGCCTGTGCCCCTGTAACCCTAGAGAGCGTGTTGAATGTTAAATAGTAATAGATTACTAATCCATAGCAGCCAAGCGGCCTGCTGACTCGAGGGTAGTGAGGATTGACAGGAGCTGTCAGGGGGATGCCAATAGCTCTGCCAATGACAAGTCTACCAGGAATGGGGGGGGGGGGGGCAGATTATCCATAAGAGAGACTACCAATTAAAGAAATAATTACGATGCTGCATTGACTACCGTCGGTCTCTGAGCCAAGTGTTGAGCAGGAGGGACATGCAGGGGGAGTGGAAACTAGCTGCAAGGACTTTTTTTCTCCCTGGAATTGTTTGGAATTGTTGACCAGCATCTTACAAGGCAAGATTTACAGGAGTAAAAGATTGCAGCAGTAAGAGATTGCAGGAGTACGAGATTGCAGGAGTACGAGATTGCAGGAGTAAGAGATTGCAGCAGTAAGAGTTTGCAGGAGTACGAGATTGCAGGAGTAAGAGATTGCAGCAGTAAGAGATTGCAGGAGTACGAGATTGCAGGAGTACGAGATTGCAGCAGTAAGAGATTGCAGGAGTAAGAGATTGCAGGAGTAAGAGATTGCAGCAGTAAGAGATTGCAGGAGTACGAGATTGCAGGAGTACAAGATTGCAGCAGTAAGAGATTGCAGGAGTAAGAGATTGCAGCAGTAAGAGATTGCAGGAGTACGAGATTGCAGGAGTACGAGATTGCAGGAGTACGAGATTGCAGGAGTAAGAGATTGCAGCAGTAAGAGATTGCAGGAGTAAGAGATTGCAGGAGTAAGAGATTGCAGCAGTAAGAGATTGCAGGAGTACGAGATTGCAGGAGTAAGAGATTGCAGCAGTAAGAGATTGCAGGAGTACGAGATTGCAGGAGTACGAGATTGCAGCAGTAAGAGATTGCAGGAGTACGAGATTGCAGGAGTACGAGATTGCAGCAGTAAGAGACTGCAGGAGTAAGAGACTGCAGGAGTAAGAGATTGCAGGAGTAAGAGATTGCAGCAGTAAGAGATTGCAGCAGTAAGAGACTGCGGCAGTAGGAGATTGCAGGAGTAAGAGATTGCAGGAGTACGAGATTGCAGCAGTAAGAGATTGCAGGAGTACGAGATTGCAGGAGTACGAGATTGCAGGAGTACGAGATTGCAGCAGTAAGAGATTGCAGGAGTACGAGATTGCAGGAGTACGAGATTGCAGCAGTAAGAGACTGCAGGAGTAAGAGACTGCAGGAGTAAGAGATTGCAGGAGTAAGAGATTGCAGGAGTAAGAGATTGCAGCAGTAAGAGATTGCAGCAGTAAGAGATTGCAGCAGTAAGAGATTGCAGCAGTAGGAGATTGCAGGAGTAAGAGATTGCAGGAGTAAGAGATTGCAGGAGTACGAGATTGCAGCAGTAAGAGATTGCAGGAGTACGAGATTGCAGGAGTCAGAGATTGCAGCAGTAAGAGATTGCAGGAGTACGAGATTGCAGGAGTACGAGATTGCAGGAGTACGAGATTGCAGCAGTAAGAGATTGCAGGAGTACGAGATTGCAGGAGTACGAGATTGCAGGAGTACGAGATTGCAGCAGTAAGAGATTGCAGGAGTACGAGATTGCAGCAGTAAGAGACTGCGGCAGTAAGAGATTGCAGCAGTAAGAGATTGCAGGCATGCATTGTTTGAGGGCTTTATTTCAAATGAAGCAGCAGCAGACATGGAGTGCCCCTGCATCACACAGCGTCTAGAATTTGTATTGATTTATTGATATATTTTTGGGGAAGTGTTTGAGAGCTTGGATCTTTTGGTTGTACCTTCGTTTCGTGGTTGTTTTGAATTACGGTTCTTCAGTATTCATTAATGGAAGTTCAAGACCTGCATTTGAAGTTTTTGGAGAACGTGGATTGAAACTGTGTCTTATTGCTTTTGAATTAGAAGTGCATTCATTTGGATTTACACATTCTCGCCTTTTGAGGTCTGCATGTCAGCTTCAATGCGTGCCTGTGTTCCTCAGTAATTTTCCAGTTATGCTGAATTATTTAGGTCAACTTTTAACATGCCAGTACAGAGAAAACAGAAAGTGTCACGGATGTTTAGAGAGAGCCTCACATCTTGCAGTTCCTTTCTCTTCAAAGGGTAACCAAGCTAATCCGCTGCACCGGGTTGTGATTTAGCTGACAGCATATCATCTCGCTTATCCATCGAGAATGTCTTCAGAACTCAGCTCCTCAAAGGCATGCCATTCCCCATAGGACCAGAAAAAAAAAAAATGTTACAGATAACTCACATAGAGAAGCATTCAACTCAACTATCAAAGCAAACTAAATCATGCTCGAGAAATCAACTCATCACCATTGAAGACAAAATTACTCTATTATTAGCTCCTGAGTACTATATCTGTCTGTTTTTTTAAATAGGTTAATATGCCCTGTGTAGGGTGTCTCGTACAACAGAAATAATTTCACTCAGATTTTGAAGACAGGAATAAGTCATGCTGTTGAGGCAGAATCACTTGGATCCTTTAAAGACCCAACTTGAAGTTCTGAGATCAATCAGCCACTAGGAACTGGATGAGCATAGACAGGTCGAATGGCCTCCTCGCATTTGTAATTTTTTTAGGTTCTGACCCAAACTGCACGAGATGGCATCACATATAACAATATGAGACATCCTACACATAAAGTATTAACTGATAGTCCGGGACTTGGGTTCTATGTCTGGAAGTTTGGTTGAATTCAGCCACAGGGCAGGGATATAGTCCAGGTTATAAAGCAGCCTTGATCGAAAGCACCAATTTATATGTTATAAAGCTGAACTGTAGAGGGACCCAGTGTGTGAATTTGAGATCTTTGTTAGGTCTCTGGCTCTGCTTTCGGAGCTCCAGCCCGTGTTTGAAGTGTAAACGGCTGCCACTCTCCTCTGATAAGTTATTGGACTGTGTATTGTGAAGCAGAAGGTGAAACAAATGGCATTTATTTGAGGATTCAGCCGAGCATGTCAGTGTATCGGCGTGAAGGTATTTTAAGCTGAGTGAGATGCATTAAGATTCCTGATTAAGGGCTTGTCACAAAGACGGCCAGAGTGGGTTGCGTCAGACCAGAAAGGAATTCAAACACAGACGGTGGTGATGATGAGCTGAGTGCAATGGCTGCACTCAGCGTTTATTAACAAATAAAAGGTTTGAACAATGGAATACAAAACAGGACACGGCACTATAGCCAAAATAAAGAGACAGACAAAACGGACTAACACTAAACAAACGGTGCACGGAGACAAACAAACACGGTGAGAACAAACACTTATCTTTACGATCTTTCACTACTACTTATTCCTCTCTCTCTCTCACCCGTTCTCCTCTTCCGAACACCCAACCACGAGTGACTAAAAATGTGCCTATTTATACTGTTGTGCTGGGATTCAATTACTAATTAATTATTCACTTGAATCCCAGCACGTGAATTAATTCTGTGCAACCCCGTGCTCACATATTACATTTAACCAGCACGTGAAGTGATTTGTGCTCTCCTCGTGCCTAAATACAAATCTACACTTTAAATACACGTGAAACACAAACCTGTTTATATCCTGTGTACCAATCTATACACCAACATTTAACACACGCACGCAACACACAACACACAATTGCACACAGGGGCGGGGCACATTGCCACATATACCCCCCCCTGTGCAAAGCACACATGGCCTCAACGGCCACCTCCCCCCTTAAAAACCCAGCAGTCCAGGACAAAGTCTCGGGCTGGGAAGGGAGGCTTCAGTGGGCCCATGGCTGGCAATGCTGTCAGCACCCCTGCCGGTAGTGGCACGGCTGACAGCCTGCTGGTCCCGTCCTGCAGCGAAAAAGCTGCGGGGGCAGGTGGTCCCCCGACCTCCCCCTTCTTCGTAGCCGGCAGCTCCCTCCTGTGGGGCTCCGGCCACAAGAACTCCTGCAGCGAAACTGCTGCTGGGGAAAGTGGTCTCCAGACCTCGTCCCCCTTCTTCGTGGCCGGCAGCTCCCCTTTCTGGGGCTCCGGCCACCGTACTCCCTGTGGAGGTACGGGCAGCAGAGGCAGCTCCTGCTCCTCTGCTCCGGGCGGTGGCGGAAGCAGAGGCAGCTCCAGCTCCTCTGCTCCTGGCGGTGGTGGAGGCAGAGGCAGCTCCAGCTCCTCTGCTCCTGGCGGTGGTGGAGGCAGAGGCAGCTCCTGCTCCTCTGCTCCTAGTGGAGGAAGCGGTGGAGGTGGCGGAGGCAGAGGCAGCTCCTGCTCCTCTGCTCCTTCCGGTGGAGGTGGCGGAGACAGAGGCAGCTCCTGCTGCTCTGTCCCTGCCGGTGGAGGTGGCGGAGGCAGAGGCAGCTCCTCTGTTCCTGGCGGCGCTGGCTCCCTCCGCTGTGGCGGCTGGGCTGGTGCGCCCCGTGCTGCCTTCAGCAGCATGAATAGAGGCTGCTGGGGGACACCAGCCTCCTGCCCCTCTCCCCCCCAAAAATTTTCAGGGGGTTGGGCCTGTAACTCCTCCCCTTCCGGCTCTTGGGGCTGAACCAGCAGGCATTTTCCCTCTGCTGGTGGCTTGGGTCCCAGAGCTGTGGAAGCCCCGACTTGCCTCCCTTTGGGCTGTGGACGCACCGACTCCTCCCTTTTGGGCTGTGGACGCACCGACTCCTCCCTTTTGGGCTGTGGACGCACCGACTCCTCCCTTTTGGGCTGTGGACGCACCGACTCCCCCCTCTTGGGCTGTGGACGTTCGGGCTTCCCCCACTCAGGCGTAGGACGTTCGGGCTCCTCCCACTCAGGCGTAGGACGTTCGGGCTCCCCCCACTCAGGCGTAGGACGTTCGGGCTCCTCCCACTCAGGCGTAGGATGTTCGGGCTCCTTCCACTCAGGCGTAGGACGCTCAGGCTCCTTCCGCTTGGGCTGTGGACGCTCAGGCTCCTCCCATTTGGGCTGTGGACGCTCAGGCTCCTCCCATTTGGGCTGTGGACGCTCAGGCTCCTCCCATTTGGGCTGTGGACGCTCAGGCTCCTCCCATTTGGGCTGTGGACGCTCAGGCTCCTCCCGCTCGGGCTGTGGACGCTCAGGCTCCTCCCGCTTGGGCTGTGGACGCTCAGGCTCCTCCCCATAACTGCGGAAGGGACAGTGGGCGAACAGGTGATCCTGGTCGCAGAGGAGGCACCCCGGCGATGGCTTGTTACATCGCCGTGGATGCCTGGCCCTTAGGCGGCACTCCTCCTCCCTGTCCTTCACCTCTTTATCCGTCTCTGCCTCCCGCTTGGGCTGTGAAGGCAAAACCAGCAGGCATTCACCCTCTGCTGGTGGAGATGGGGACAGCAAGTACTCACCCTCTGCTGGTGGAGATGGGGACAGCAGGTACTCCTCTGCTGGTGGTCCTGCTACCTGGGCTGCTGTTCCGTTTATGGTTGCCTCCAGGTAGCTGAGGACAAACTCCACACCTTCCTGCAAGGTGTTTGGGGTGTGTTCCTCCTGATAGGCCTCCCATCTCTCACAGTCCATCATCCACAGGGCCCGGACGACTATGGGCAGAGACTGGGCCTCCAGCCCAGCATTCTCCAGGAACCAGTCCCGCCATTTTGTGGCGTCTTCTGCCATTATATATATATATATATATATATATATATATATTTTTTTTTAAACAAAACCCCTCCTGGTCTGACGCTTGGAGGCGCGGCTATCCCACTTCTGACACCACGTGTCACAAAGACGGCCAGAGTGGGTTGCGTCAGACCAGAAAGGAATTCAAACACAGACGGTGGTGATGATGAGCTGAGTGCAATGGCTGCACTCAGCGTTTATTAACAAATAAAAGGTTTGAACAATGGAATACAAAACAGGACACGGCACTATAGCCAAAATAAAGAGACAGACAAAACGGACTAACACTAAACAAACGGTGCACGGAGACAAACAAACACGGTGAGAACAAACACTTATCTTTACGATCTTTCACTACTACTTATTCCTCTCTCTCTCTCACCCGTTCTCCTCTTCCGAACACCCAACCACGAGTGACTAAAAATGTGCCTATTTATACTGTTGTGCTGGGATTCAATTACTAATTAATTATTCACTTGAATCCCAGCACGTGAATTAATTCTGTGCAATCCCGTGCTCACATATTACATTTAACCAGCACGTGAAGTGATTTGTGCTCTCCTCGTGCCTAAATACAAATCTACACTTTAAATACACGTGAAACACAGACCCGTTTATATCCCGTGTACCAATCTATACACCAACATTTAACACACGCACGCAACACACAACACACAATTGCACAGAGGGGCGGGGCACATTGCCACAGGGCTACACATGCCAGGTGAAAGACTAAGGTGTCTGCTAAGGTGAGTCGTAATCGGAATCCGTTGATAAATCAGAGAGGAAGGAAAATGCATTCCCATATTGGATTCATTGGCTCACTCTGCGCATTCAGATGATAATAGCTGGCAGGTGATTTATAGGTGAAAAAATGAGCTTTTGCTGCTCCCCTGATCTGTCCTTATCCAGCCGAGCGTGGTTATTTACTGCAGGAATTCCATATC
The DNA here is from genome assembly GCF_902713425.1 of Acipenser ruthenus. Lineage (NCBI taxonomy): Eukaryota > Metazoa > Chordata > Actinopteri > Acipenseriformes > Acipenseridae > Acipenser > Acipenser ruthenus. The sequence continues at coordinate 886,138 of NC_081213.1, forward strand.
AGTAAAACCAATCAGTTTTCTGGATGTATTGCAGTAGATATGTGTCACTGTCAACAAGGCCAGATTTCCCGTGATAAACAGCCGGCTCTGCTCTGAAAGAAAAAAACAACCCTGCAGAGCATTACACATCTGATTGACTGACCCGCCAGATATTACCTTGCGTTGCATTGAGAGGAGAGCTCTGGAGTGAGGAGAAAAACAACACAGAAGTACAAAATAGAAACATGTAAAATCAACAACAGCAACAGCACAGGGATTATTTCTGAATTTATTTTATTTAGTTTGGGTAAGACTTCTATTGCATCACCCATTCCAGGTTTTACTCCTAACCACAGTGTACAGGTTAGAAGCTCAGGTGTGTCTTATTAAACTTGTAAAACCAGGAATTGGAAATCGCTATGCAATGAGGGTTCTTTCTTCCATCCCTGTACACTGTACACCTCAGTCACGTCAGTGCGCAATAATAATAGCATCTAGTATTGGATTCAAATAAAGTACAACTTAACTCTTTTCTGCACTGCAGACTTTAATGAGATCCCAGATCAACAATCATTAGGAACCATCACCGGGAAATCGTTTCATTAGTCACGTTGGTATGAGTCATGGATTTAATGATTATTAATCATTGGGTGTTGGACTGTCGTTAATCCAGAGAGGCATTGCTATTTATCAAGCACTGGCATTGTTATTGATTATCTGGATTTTAACCTTAGTGCAAACCAATACCACTTGATACACAGTATCCCCGTTAACACCATGCTCTCTCTCTCTATATATATACACACACAGGAAATTACCCAATTATCCAATATTCACATATTCAGCTTATAAACTGAAAATAACTGGCTGGTCTCAGCAAACAGCTGCAGAGAGGGCGGCGGAGGATTTGACGTCAGCTGTTTTCTAACTTAATAGCTTATTAAGTTTTTGTTTGTCCTTTTTTTGGGTACTTTTCTGCTTCTACTGTAGCTCCCCATGCTGACCCAGCATCGAATACTCCCTTTGTTTCTTTTAAACACCTTTGACGTTAATAAACAAACTGCATTTACTTTACCCTCTTGTCTATCTCTTGCTACCTGGTAGTGTAATCTTTTCAGTGGATAATGTTATTTTGGAATAAATCATTTAGCTGAAATTGCCACAGCCACAAACACACCTTTACTTTACTCTTACAAATGTGTTGCAATCTCTTCTATTTGCTGATCTCGTCAAACCATCAGGAAGATGGCATCACACATTATTGCATTAAGACTGAAAGCCTCTTTATTTCACCTGACTACCACCTTGCTCTGATGCCTTTGAATCTGCAGCTAGTGCAGTTTATGGACAAGGCCTGTCAGGGCAGTATTGCACCACCTCCTTCTATTTTATTTTCACATTGTGAAACAGTTTCTGTCTGACTCGTCTGTTCCATGTTGCTGTAACTAAACTGATGTGAAGCAACGTTCAGTTCTTTCAGTATGCCGGTGGGGAACGGGATAAATAAATGAAATGTCAGTGGTCTGGAGTCAAAGGGAGGTACAGGAACGGCGGGATCACTTTATCTGCCAGAACAGGTGGAGCTGCTAGGACCAGCCTGCCTTGGTTAAATATCACTGCTGTGTTTCCCCTTGACTTTATTTGTCATACTGTGTAAGAAATACAGAAAACTGAATTTTCAATGTTGACATGGGCAATTACTTGCTGACATTTTCAAAGTCTGTGTAAGCAAACAGATGAGTGGGCACCATACCAATTGCTGTGCTCGTAAGTTTCCATTTATTAATTCCAACCAATATTCAAAAGTTAAACACATATGGCTGAAACATCGTCATTAGACACGACAGTGTAGCACCTGGTTATAAACCGAAATCAGCGTGATCAATGACCTCATTTTCTAGGAGAAAGCTCGGGTACACCAATGGTCTGTCATCAGGAGAGGATTCAGGTAGCTTTTCTCACTCGCACGTGCACGTGCCTGTCTTATATATCTTACCTAACTGTGTGTGTGTGTGAAGCTGAACCTTGTGAGCTCTGCTTACACTCAGTTTTCCTAACAATATCTAAACTCAATTTCTTGACGTGAGCTGCAATGTTGTTTCAGACACAGAGCGTCTTCTACACAAGGTCCGATGTACCCCACTTTATGAATTCCTTGTTCCTTTGTATCTTGGGCTGGTTGAGTTGACAACGTCCACAGCTTACCCTACAGCTCTGCCTGAGCACCGTGTTCTCCAGTGTGCTCACAATGTTTGTTTAACCTTTGTTGACCCCTAAATCTGTTCCGTGTCAATCAAATGCAGTTTCATAATCGCAAAATCTCTCTGCTTGGCTTTAGGTAAGTTTTCATGAAGCTTGGGTTTTATTGATAAAAGCAGATCTTGAAAAAACATTCTTTTAATAACTCAATAGATGCAGTTTTTTTAATCGGGTCCAATGCTCTATGAAGGTCATCCCTGACAAAAACAGATAGATTGATCTGATTTAAAATTTAGATTTGTTTTTTAATGTTATTTTTGGAAAAAAAAACCTGCATATCTTGTGGCATTTGTTTGAGCGGTACCATCCACAAGGCAACAATACCAAACCTGGATGCTGAAAAGCAGAGTGCTTTCAGATTCAAGAATGGTTTCTAGTAATGCCGCAATGCTGTCAGTTTGAAATAATTACAGATACATTAAGGTGAGCGATTTCAGACTGGTACGGTTGTACAAGTAAACAAAGTGAGAGCGATATTGAAAGACCTCTATCCACCTTGATTTCGACACAAAATGGCTCCCTGACATCTTTCCCTGTGGTCATGGAAGTTGCCTTGGCAACCTTGTCAGCAGCACGGATTTCAAACTGGATCTGAAGGAGTGAATCAGAGGTTTCAAACAGTCACATTCCTTCACTTAATGCATTTATATTCTGAATCAGTGCTGGAGAGAGCCTTGGTGTAGGTCTCTCTCTTTGAGAAATGTAGTTTTCTTTATGTTTGGGATCACTGGAGTAGCCTGTTTCCTTCAGGGTTCTCAGCAGAATGAAAGAAAAAGGGAATTGAACCTGATTCTAATACAAAAAAAGAAAGAAAACACTTTCAAGTTTAATGCAGCTTCAGTACCCTGAAGCATAAGGTCCACAGTGCAGCTTTCACACATACAGGCCCTCTCCTAGGCTGTAAGGAGACAGACTGGACCTCTCCCCCTCCTAGTCAATGAGTGACACACAGAATTAATCTCTCAGTAAGTGAGTGTTTGGAAATAAATCCTATTCAACTATCTGACCATTCGTGCTGGCTTGGATAAACCTGAAGGTATTGCTAGCTGCGGTAAATGACTCTATTGAGAGCATGCGTTCTCAAAAATTCAGCACTTCTATGAAATTATTTTGGAATTTAAAATTCATATGAATTTGTGGCCACAATGAAAAAGTTACAAAAAAGCAGACGGATATAGATTAAATGGGACAGTTTGAAATCCTATATTTGACTTGCATCAAACCGTCACTGTGCAAAGGATTTTTATGAAAAAAGTCGTTGCGATGTGCTGTAAGAACCGCATTATTATCACCTTACCAGGTACCCTTATCTTTTGGGTGTGCAAAATGAAATACACATTAGCAGTGGTGATCTCCCTGGTTTTCATGTGAAGGGGATATTTCTGCACAGGCGTCCCATGAGCCGGTCCCTGTCCCAGGATGAGCAGTGGAGTGGAGAGAGCATTCCACTGGGAAGCACTGTGAGTGTATCTGCTCTCTCCTCTCTGAGGGCTGCGTTGATGTGATCAGCACAGCCTGCCTCCATGGGTAGAAGCTTGGACCCCCACCCGCTGACCCACCCACCTATCATACTGTATGTATTTATTTGTAGATCTTGCTGCTGAATAGATCATTCTTCAGAATAAAGACAGGGAGAGGGACGGCGTGAGGGACAGCCGTGTTTGACAGACAAAATGAAGGCGAATTAACAATTAAAGGTTTTATGTGGTGAGCAGCAAACAACTGTGGCTTCAGCAGGAAAATGGGAAGTCAGGCTTTTGGAAGTGATAAGACTGGTCAGAAGGCTGGGCCGTGTGTGTGTGTGTGTGTGTGTGTGTGTGTGTGTGTGTGCGCGTGTGTGTGTGGATGAGACTGCAGTGAAATATTTATTTGCACTGGGGATGGTGGTAGTTCTGGAGTTGCATTAAATAATGATACAGATATGCCTTTCGTTTGCAGGCTTGTTGAAACACCATATGTCGAACAAAGTGGGCCACTGCTCTGGGAATGCAGGCCTGCTAGAAAACGCTTTTGGGCTAGATCTCAAAGCTGGCTACTCCAAACTATCCAATTAGCACCTATGTCATTAGAACCATTTTGTAATCAGAAAAAAACCCAACAATTACAATTATAAAACAAATCTAAAACAACTACTTACAAGCATTTCTCAGCTGTTTATTTTGCGCATTTTTCCTTTCTAAAAACATTGTGCTGTTGATGATTCAGAGTAAATATCTTTAAGAAACTAACCCTCTGTTGCTTGTTCTCCCTATTACTGTGATTCGCTTTCCCTCGGGATTTAAAAACAGCAAGCAATCCCATATATCTATATATAGAAGGGAAAGTGATGACTTTATTATAAAATATAAACAGCATTTTGCATTGCTTTAGGAAAGAATTATGCAGTAAAGGAACAAAAGACAAATTGCTCCTATTTGCTCACCTTGTGAGCAGCCCTTGTCATGGTTCTATGGAAATACCTCTTGGAAAGGTAGGAGAGAAGAGCCTCAGTTTGTTAGTGAGGTTTCTGCATCATCAGCAGCCCTCTTGATATTTAATGATACACTCCAGCGAGGCAGGAAAGGCAGCACACTCAGGATCATTATGGAAGAAGGATGCAGAAAGGACCGGTTCATTCCGTCTCGTTAGAGGACGAAACATTTCTCAAGTAGTAGTTGTTGCCTTTCCTCAAGTTCAAGGATCTTGGAGAGATGTGTTTTTGGGAGATAATTTGGCTGTTGCACATTATCTGCAGGAAGGCTGAATGAATGGTGCTGTTCTTTATCAGGGTGCATCTTCTTTCATTACAACGCTGCCTGTATGATACTTATAAATCTAATCATTTCAGATAACTGGGATCCATTCTGGGTGACATGTTATTAGCTAGCACTCCAGACAATGCTAATGTGGTCTGGGAAGGGAGAGTGATTGAAAATGTACAGTCGAATTAAATTCAACATGAAACCTGGAAACGTCCTTTGACAACATACAGCTGATTCGGGTGTCAAAAAAGGAGATTTAAGGATGCCTAGGTTTTACTCCATTCAGGACATGAATAATCGTAACACCAAAGCTGTTTTCCTCTTAATTAATCCAGTCTTCATTTTCCCCCGACTGGACAATTTAGAATGTAATTTATTAACCTCAACGATCAGGGTTAGACATCGTAGGATGGCGGTATTAAGATCCCTCTTTGTTTAGATCATTAAAATAGACCCACAAAGTGGTTCTGCTTTGTCAAAAGGAACCATATAGGGACCATTCTCGATCTGTCACATACTGTATCACACATTGGCCATATTCACGATACATTTATTACAGTGCTGCACACATTATTTAAGGTTTTTTTGCTAGCAAGAGACAGCCATCCTAAGGCTCAAGCAGTAGCTCTTAAGCGAACATCCTGCGTAAATTTATTCGACACTTTTAAATACCAGTGTTTGTTTTTTTTCTTTTGAAACGGGTGTTAACTCAGCATGGCGATGAATGTTTTGTTTTGAGAATACGGCTCTGTATCTCTTGCTCAGACTTCACTCTCTCTCACGCTCTTACTCTCTCACTCTTTCACGCTCTCACATTCTCACTCTCTCTCTCACCCTCTCACTCTTTCTTTGGTCTCCTGCAGTTCTGCCGAGCCACACGTGTGGAAATCCAGGCCGCTTGCAGAACGGTGTCCAGCAGGGCCCCACCTTCAACATCGGGGACAAGATCCGCTACAGCTGCACAGCTGGCTTCATCCTGGAGGGGCACACTGTCCTCACCTGCCTGGCCACCTCCACAGGAACTGCTGCCTGGGACTTTCCCCTGCCATTCTGCAGAGGTAAGCCTGAAAGGACCAGGCGCTGCTTGCATGAAACACCTGAAGTATTTTGTATAATTGTATTGTAGCAATTATCGTGCTGTAAATAACTGTGCTTTCTACCACTGTAGCAGACGATGGCTGTGGCGGTATGTTGCGGGGTCAGAGTGGGGTCATCTCCACTCCCCACTTCCCTCTGGAGTACCACAACAACGTAGACTGCACCTGGACCGTGCTGGCGGAGCCGGGAGACACCATCGCCCTGGTCTTCTCAGACTTCCAGCTGGAGGAGGACTACGACTTCCTGGAGATCAGCGGAACCGAGGGCCCCTCACTGTGGTAAGAACTCCTTTCAAATGAACAGGAAGATAAAGTGGCACCAACCAATTAGAAAGGCATATTAGTACAGATTCAAATGCTTTAGAAATATAAATTTTTTTGTGTGGGGTCACAAATACTTTGCGGGGTTTAGCATTTTGCAGTGAGGTCTTTGCACCCCTCCCCCCCTCTCCGCAATCCCCTGTCTTGCTGGAGACACCAGACAGTGTAGAAATCCCTTATGCCATCCTTGGCCGATCAGAACACTTCTAGAGGCAGTAAGGAATATAGGAATGCACTCAAACAAATGTGCACTTGTCTTCTGAAATCGGTTACCCTCTGTTGCATGTGACCTTTTTAAGGTCAGCAGTGTGGAGTAGTGGTTAGGGCTCTGGACTCTTGACCGGAGGGTTGTGGGTTCAATCCCCAGTGGGGGACACTGCTGTTGTACCCTTGAGCAAGGTACTTTACCTAGATTGCTCCAGTAAAAACCCAACTGTATAAATGGGTAATTGTATGTAAAAATAATGTGAAATAATGTATAATGTGATATGTTGTAACAATTGTAAGTCGCCCTGGATAAGGGCGTCTGCTAAGAAATAAATAATAATAATAATAATTTTAAAAGTGGCACCTACACTTGTATGCCCTCAGTCTAGTGCTGTTCAAATATTGATATTCTTAGACGTTTATTTGTGGTGTTTACTGACTTTTCCAGGAAAAAAAAAGCTTCTAAAAAAACCTTATACCTGCAGCTCAAGCTCTGTCCGAGAAGCCTAGGAAGCAAAACTATTTTTTCCCCATTTTTTTTTGTTACCCTCTAAACATCTGCAGAGCTATTATTTTCAACATGGCCTCTAAAACAACAAGGAACTGCATTAGATACGGAATGCATTTCTCCTCTCCCCCAGTGCCATCAATTAGCACATCACTGACCGCCTGTCTGTACATGAGCCAGTGTTGCGTGTTCTGTTTGCTTTCTGCGGTAATAGAAACCTGTGAGGTTTAGCGGAGTCAGTTAAATCTACCTGCCTGGAGGGAGAGGCTGGGCGACGGCAGGTATGATGAGCTGAGTGATTTCACCTGTCTGGGAGTTCAGCTGACTGCCTGCCTTGCTGCCTCCCACCCTGCCTGCCTGCCCCCCTTCCTCCCTGCCTGCCTGCCCCCCTTCTTCCCTCCCTCCCTCCCTCCTTCCCTCCCTCCTTCCATCCCTCCCTGCCTGCCTGCCTCCCACCCTGCCTGCCTGCCCCCTTCCTCCCTCCCTCCCTCCCTCCCTCCCTCCTTCCATCCCTCCCTGCCTGCCCCCCTTCCTCCCTCCCTGCCTGCCCCCCTTCCTCCCTGCCTGCCTGCCCCCCTTCCTCCCTCCCTCCCTCCTTCCATCCCTCCCTGCCTGCCCCCCTTCCTCCCTGCCTGCCTGCCCCCCTTCCTCCCTGCCTGCCTGCCCCCTTCCTCCCTCCCTCCCTCCCTCCCTCCCTCCCTGCCTGCCCCCCTTCCTCCCTCCCTGCCTGCCCCCCTTCCTCCCTCCCTCCCTCCTTCCATCCCTCCCTGCCTGCCTGCCTCCCTCCCTGCCTGCCCCCTTCCTCCCTCCCTCCCTCCTCCCATCCCTCTATGCCTGCCTGCCTCCCTCCCTGCCTGCCCCCCTTCCTCCCTGCCTGCCTGCCCCCCTCCCTCCTTCCCTGCCTGCCTGCCCCCCTCCCTCCCTCCTTCCCTGCCTGCCTGCCCCCCTCCCTCCCTCCCTCCCTGCCTGCCGGCCTCCCTGCTGATTCATTGCACCTGTACTTTCATGAATTCTTCTTCTTCATAATAATAATAATAATAATAATAATAATAATAATAATAATAACAATAATTATACAGTTAATTCTGATTAATACAGCTTGGATAGCATTATATTACAGTTTCACTTGGCGTGCATTTCCTGTTACTGTGATTCATTTCTGGAGCTCAACAGGTACAAAATCAATACATTTACTTTGGATAAGAGGAAGCACCGTAGATGTGATGCATCTGCAGACAGATGTGATCAATTCTTACTGGCTTGTTTTCATGGGAGACAGATTTTTTTATGAACAGTAGTCGGCAGGACTATTTGGCATAGAATCCTGATCATAAAAAATCCTGGAAAGAATTTTTTTTTTTCCCTGTTCCATTTAAATTAATGACAAAAAAACCACATATACAAGCCAAAATGTACATATGCATATACAGACCATTTTACTGCTGGGTATCCCACAAGCCCTACTCCTTGCAAGGTGAACCAGGCCAGCCTGCCTCTGTTCCGGGAGGGAATGAGAGTGATGATCGCTGGGTAACTGTCGGCAGCATCTCTCCTTCCAGAGATCAGCCCAGGCACTGGAGGAGCGTTCTGTTTAATTGGAGCAGTGCTGACACCTGCTTGGTTTACAGGTTGGCTTGTAATCCAAACCACCATGCTATACATCACCGACCCACATTAAAGCTCGCCACGGGACCGCAATTACGTCCGGCGCTTAATGTGAGATAAATATCCTTGTTCACCTCTGCCTGCTGCACAGCCTGGTAGAACATGCATGCTTTATTGAGCACTCAGACGCGACGCTGAGACTCACAGCATGGCCAGCTTCAATGCTATGGACCTGACAAGAGCAATACCTAATCGGAGCCTGGACTGAGACAGGATCAAAGCTCATTTGTTCCGTGAACAGTAATGTGCTTCTCACTGGAATTGGCTGGTCTTACTAGAAGGTTGATTTAAAAACCCCAAATGCTTTGTGGCTTGATTATCCTTACCTTTAAAATTGTGATATTTACATATTTATTCTAATTTAATGCATATAGTGGCAGTTGTTACTGCATTATTATTATTATTATTATTATTATTATTATTATTATTATTATTATTATTATATTCTAATAAACACATGCCAACAGGTAGCTAAAGTTGCAACTGCAGTTCTTTGTTCAGAGAGGGTTTGTTCTGGGAGGCTGTTTTTCCTCACGCAAGGAGGCCATCCTTTGTTTCTCCAGCATTCGAAAGGAGAAATACTGTATTGAATGTACGGTATGTGGAGGAAACAGAGAGATGGCCATTACTGCATGTCCTGTCTTGATAAGTACTTTAAACGCATGTAGAAATAACCTGCAGCTGCTGCCCATCCTGTCCCCCATTACCTTTATGGGTAATTATGTCACTATTGGAAAGATCCAGATGACTAATGAACAAGACAGTAGAAAGCGAGTCTTAAACAGTCTATAGACACCACTCAGACACGCATTCATGAAATGATTGTGTTTACTGTATATACTCTCCTGGAATATATCAATAACATTTGGGAGTGCGTGATGCAGAGATGAGCAGCTGTGCGTGTGGGGAGAGCGTCATGCATGCTTTGAATTATTAAACACTTAGCCTGGCAAAGATGGAGCTTTCTGCACATTCAAATAACTTACTGATGACATCAGTTCAACTCCGTTTGACGACTAAATCCCCGAATCCAAAATGTAACTGTGTGCAAAAAGGCAATACGTGTTTAAAAAACGATTCTTGCCATACCTGTGCTGTACAAAAAAAAAAAAAAATCAGCAGTCCAAGCTTGGCGAGGTCTGAGATTGAGTGAAGGGTGAGTCAATGATGCAGAGAGACTCACATAGCACTGCCTGAGAGGGGTTCATTCAAACAGTCCCTCCGTCGAAGATCCTGCTCAATCAAATGTGACATAAAAAAAACACTATTTATTTGTATTCTTAAATACGTGCAGCAACGCAAACCCCAGCAGCACAAAGTACATTAAAGTACATTTATAGTGTTGTGGTAGGATAAATGGGGTCACCAAAGTAAATATACAGTCTGGTGTACGGCCGAATGATAAGGGACTTAGGGGGGAAAAAGATGTTGCGATAACGAAAGTTAAGAAAAAAAGTTATTATTACCCTTTTAAATACTGTTGAAGTCACGACTTTGAAAAGAAGCTTTGTCTCCGGTAACTTTTAATGAAATCAGAAGCATCCCACAGGTACAAGCTCAATTATCTTACTTAGCTTCAGCGCAACTACAGCGTTGATCGGATCTGTAAGATGGAAAGCTAGCCAAGTTTAGAAATTAAAAAAAAAAAATACAAAAATGGATTAAAAAGTAAACAGCGCACAGGTATGGCATCGAGGGATTTATGAAAAAAAAAACCAAAAACATCTAGATCGATAAAACCGGAGAGGTGAAACAGTACCCACAACTGCTCGGATTATAGCGGACAGTGCACTGCATTGAGCTCTTGTGCGCCCTTAATTCACTGTGAGGCTCTTTTCTTTTCTTTCCATCAAGGTCAGTCCTGTTCAGATAACCTGCAGATAACATCTCTGGTGTTTGAGGTGGTGCCTGCGATGTGTCCCTTCTCATGTTGTATCGATCAGCCGTTGTGAACAAGATTTCTTTTAAAAGGTCGCCCACACGACACCTCTCCCAACAGCCTCCTTTATCTTCAAAGCTGCTCGGTGAGAGAATGCAGGCAGCTTGAACTGTGAGCAGGCAGGAGGCTGAGAAGGAAGGGCAATCATCTCAGTGGTTCACTAGCTGAGGACAAGCGCTGAGAAGATAATCAATGTTTTTTGCCCATGTGTGGAATTTCAAGTGCGCTGAAACCTTGCTAATAATAAGGCCAGTCAAGGGACCAACAAAATGTGGTCTTAATATAGGGTGGCCTTAGTACTGAAGTTACAGTATAAATGCATGCCGTAGGATTCTGTTTATTGTAGTGTATCCAGTTTATTCTACTGATTTAAGCACCCTAGATTTATTTCAGCTTTCTTTTATGTAACATTCTGAATTGGAGTCATGCTGCTTCCATGTTCCAGTTGGTGTTTAACATCATTAAACAGAGGCTTGATAAGGACTTCATAGGGTGACCTTAGTGCTTGTTTTATTTGGAGAGAAATCTGTCTCATCTCACCATGGAAATTCAGTTATTAGGAGTCTTATCAGAAGCAGTCCCGGTGATTGAAGAACAAATGCAATAGTTAATAAATAGTTAATAATAAAAAGGCAAATATGAGCAAACATGTAACTCTTTAACTACGACATGCTCAGAAACAGCACGCTTCCCTGGCCCTGTTCTTCATGACAAAGATTTGCAGGCTGAAGCAGACACTCAGAAATTCACCACACAAGCGTAAACTATTTGCCTAAATCCCCTGTTCGAAGCCTTCACATCCATCAAGGGGAGGGAGGCAGGCATTGCCTGCCATCACAAGCTTAAGCGTTTCATATAATAAAACACTCAAGCGTGGGGGGAGCATGCTTTTATACTCATACTCCGCTTGCACGATGGAGAGCAGGTAATTGGCCCCTCGCTTTCCTTGCTCAGAAGATTATGGAAAAGCTCTTGAGGTGACAGAATATTTGTCATCCGTCCTCGGCAGCGCTTTGTTCCAGTTGTCCCGGAGAGTAACGGGACAGATTGCATTACAGCGAGGTTAAGCAATGAGAGTAAGGCAGGCATTGCGCGACTCAATATGAATTCAGGGCCTCATTTGTTAAGGGGCACGGCTGGGAACTGAACAAACATATCCACTAGCATAAAATTGCCTTTTACTGAGGTGAATGCTTCTGATTAACACTGTATTGTAATGTTATGCACATAAGACAGCCATTATTATTGTTTCTCCTCCTCCTTCTCACAGTTGTTGGCACAGTATTAATCACGTAGTCTAATTCATCTTTTGCTTTATATGCACTAATCATACTAAATATGATTCATTCCTTTGATAGGCTTACATGTAAAGGGAATAGATGGTTAGTGGAAAATGGAATTGGTTGTGCTGGCAAAGCTTCTGCAGAAGTGACGTTATAATAGGAGGAAGTCAGAATAAAAGCCACTGTTGATTTTGTTGTGTTGTGTTGTTTGAACAAAACAGAGTCAAGTTGCACTAACCTACACTAAAAGCACCCCTTATGCAGTACTCTGTTACCCTGCCCATTTCCATGTATTTACACACTGATTCCACTAGTAGTTACCATGTAACCCTTGGTAGTTATCCAGTTATTACCTGGTTACATAAGCTCCATAATATAAAAGGCTGACAAATGATCTTATAATTACTGCAATTGCAGAAACAGATTGAATGAAAGAATGTTAAATAGGAGAGTGGTTTCGTAAAGCAAGCATAATATACTCTAGATTTGATTTATCTAGTTTGTTTAACCTTATGGGAAAAAGTTATTGAAATTAAAAATAATGCATGTTTTGCATTAGAAAAACACACATCCCTTAAAAGAAAAAAAAATTGCTTTCAAGCTGTTGGGAATGGAGTGATTAAAACATTGACAGGGCTTAATTTAATTTTCACTTTATTGACAGACTGCTATTAATGAAATCGTGACTTAAGACTCTTTCTGCTGAATGTCATAGCTGTAATATTGTTGAGAATGCAATTTGGTTCTCCCAGTTGTACTTAATTGTTACACAAAGTCAACTCTGCTCTTTACCCAAAGGCTGCCTAATGCCTGCATCAATCACCACAGAAATGGCTTGATGATAAGAAATTCAGATTGCGGGCCTGCCAGTGTTTCTGGATGCTGCCTGCAAGGAGGCTCTGCATCAGCTAGCAAAAAAAAAAAAAATTTAAATAGAGCAAGAAAGAAAGCTAATAACACCAGTTGTCTGGTCAATGTGTGGTGAGAGTTTAGGACCGCAACTCCAAGTCAAGGAGTATTGTTCCATTACAGGTTTAATTACACGCCTGTTGTGATTCTAGGGACAAAGTTCAGCTCACTGACTAAAACACAGAACACCTTTCACTAAGTGTTCTTAACCCCCCACCTCCCCCCTGCATCTGTATATCGCTTCTGGGTGGGTCAGGGATCCTTGTTGTCACACCTCAATCATGGGAGGTCAAGACCCTGGACCAAACAGTCTAACCCTTCCATACTGCATTCTTGTACAGCGCTACATTTATCAGTGCTGTGCCACAGACACAATCAAACAATGAGGTGCCAAACTGCCACATATGCATGGCACCTCAGCCAGACTTACGGTCCCAAGGGTATGCTTGAGCATGCATAGCTTGTTTCAACCCCCACCATTGCGTTAAAATCCCTGGGAGTCGCAGGCAGCTGCTGCAGCCTCTAACCTTTCTGCCCGTCTCCCTGCCAGACACGCAGCACCAGCGCCAGCCTGTGCGAGGACGAGCTGTGAAAGACGTATGACGGTTAACAACAACATGCCACAATGATACTCTCTCAGATTGTGTTTGATGAGCAGCACAGTCCTTGGTGCGAGACTCGAGGGCCCATAGAGCTGAGATCGGGTGCCTATGAGTCCTGTCAAAGCAGAGCAGCCAACAAGCTGTTGCTTGAGGAATGCAGTGGTGTGGTTTTATCTTAACAGGACTGCTTAGTATAGTAGTGGAAGTAATGCAAACCTGCTCTGCTAACGTTGATTCATAACAACATAATCAGTTTACAGCAAACGAGGCCAATTCAATTGATCTAAACAGTGACAGATCTAACACCTATATAAATGATTTACTGATAATTAAAAACACTGTTGGCAGCGGCGGTATCCCCGGGTTCCCAATTCCCTAACCGCGTAGCTGCTCCACAGAGGGCCCTATTAATAATACCCTGGCACGCAAGTGTTAATTGCTGCGGCAATACGCGATACGAACGGAGCTGCGTAAGCAGCGCAGGAACCTGCAAGAGACTTAACAGTCTCACTTTTCAATGTGGTTAATTCTGGCTCAAGCCCCTGGTGGAAGCAGGCCAGTGATATTGGAATTCAAGCAGAGCCCACTGTGTAGCTGTCTGGCTATGCTCCTTCACAAGGAGCTGTATGCTGGGTAAATATTGCATGCTGTTTGGCTCTTCCAAAGTACAAAGGACTGTGACTGTATTAGATTCACAGCTGAGCCACTTAATTAAATGAAACCAGAGATTAGACTTTTGCCTTAATGAGTAAATTACTCTTGTGTTTTTTCCTCCTGTGATTTATACCTATTAGAAGCTTCCATCTTAACCGAGATCCTATCCCACAGGACCATCCATGGCTGTTGGGTTACAGTATTGTCTTATTTTTGTACTAAACCCAATTAGAAGGTCAATTTGAGCTTGGTAGGAGCAAGTGGTGTTTCAAGTCTGAGTTGATTGGACATTGACTGAAGTTAATGAATGGAAGATGAATTAAATGTTCATGTAAAAGATTATGAATGAATCACTTTCTCACTGTCTTGCTCAGTTAAAATCCCAGTGTTTTGAAATGTAGATAAGGTATTAGTTTCACTAAGACTGACGCTGCTGTAGAAAATAAAGTATGCTGCTAATAAATGTTCTGTTGTTCTGCTTGGGATTTAAATTAACTGGAGGGTTAAGCAATATATTAGACTGACTTGAAAAATGAAATTTTCTGTAAAATGACTGTATAGGCAACCTGGATCTGTGGGGAAAAAAACAACCAAACTTTAAGCTGAGGTTTGCTGATTTTGTCCATGGATAACACAGAAGGTCCTGTTCTTACAGACTTCTGCACAGAAAATTTGCAAGGTATTTTTCAGTTCCTCATGCTTTTCACTTATCTATACCATCCATTTGCCATAGTCTAGGTTCTTCAGACATGCTTGCATATGTTTTTTTACGAGAAACGAGACAAAAGGATTAGAGATCAGTTTGTAGGCACTTGACATAGATTATAAATAACCAGGCAAAGGTTTACATAATGCATTTTCATTCAAATCGGGACCCCAGTATGTAAGAAATTGATGTAATACACCATAGATCTCAGAGAATGTCTATGTGAGAAGTAGAAAGAGAGAGAGGAATGATGCAGTTGTTTTACGGTGTGCTGAACACTGCAGAATCAGTTCACTTCTTCCTGCCTTATTTAACACAGGTTTGTATCAACACTCAAAGATACTTGGCTTGCACAGGCAAAAGAAACAGGCTGGAAGCAGCACAGGCTGGAAGCAGCACTCTTTGTTAAGAACCCGATCTCAGTGAGGCTTGTTATTGGTCTGCATGTTTCTGTTTTACCAGGATAACATTGTCCGCTTGCGTATTTCCATGGAGAAATTGAAAAAAAAGAGACACCCAGTTTTAAAGCTGTCAGTGAATGTAGAGGCAAAATGCATCAAAGGGGTTTGCAATGCTGGTTTGCAATAGGGGTGTTTGATTCCTTTTAATTTCCTAAATGTTTAAACCTTTGTATTAAACATTATATTGGGAATAGCATGGGGAGCCCACCGATAGAGTGCTGGGATTTGTTTTATGATACACCCATGAGTGTGAGACTACTGAACATGTGTACAACATTAATGTGTCTAATGAAAAGACTTGAAATAAATATTACATACATAACCCTACACTGAACACATCCTAGTGCAGAAGCACACCTGCTGTGACCACATTCCACATGTGTATCGCTGACAATGGAAAGCACTTGAAAAAACTTTCAATATTACCATACCTAGTTTGTAATCTCAGCTTTATTTTGACTCCCCTTAGTGTTATTCTTTGGGGGGGATCCGATCCCAGTTCTCATGATGCCCTGGTCCTGCTCAGCATTAGAGTTCAGCTCAGCTCAGAATCCCTGGATAGACTGAATGATCGTAGGGGATAGCTGTCTGCTCACTCATTTAAAGCCCTTTACTCTGAGGCATTGTATTAGTTGCGTGGTTAGCAGTCTATTTTAATACTAATTGTAATTAAAGCCCTTTTAACCTTTTGCGACGGGTTTCATTTCATAAAGCACAATTAGATTCCACACACTGTATCCTTTGCTAATTTCTCCCCCCCCCCCACATGCATTAATATGATTAATTCCTTTCGCCTAAGGACCCATCTGCATTTACATAATAGTAGTCTGAGATGCTGAGCTGTACGGAGTGCTTTTGGTGTAATAGTTAACGAGAAAGTGGTGAAAGAGACTTCAGCTTAGGGGATCAGGCACACTGGATTGGCTGAACAAGCCTTGCACCGGGTTTAATGTTGCTCTGCGTTGACTTTACGGTTTCTTTAAAAGGACACAAGGCAAACAACGGTTCTGATAGCACTTTAGAGTACAGGACATGCATAACAATCTAATTACATTGTAATTACACATGGGTCCTGGTTTTACAGCTGTGTGATTGCATACGCATGTAAACCACATCTTCTCACCTGATGTAATGACATGGTAACAGCATGCCACAGGCCGTTTGTATTCCACCAGTAGTTAACTAGTTATTACCATGTTATTACACGATTATGCATGCCCCAAAATCTAAAGTGCTGCCACATTTCTTTAGTTATACTTATATTTTATGATTGTGCATTGAAGGGTAGGTTGGCACATGCACAATCTAATACATGACTTTACCTGAGCTGAACCAGTAAATGTTTTGTATAAAAACTCCCACTACCCCAGTTTATTACAGTCTCACTCCTTTCAATTGCAAGTCTTTCACCTGACTCCCGTCACTGTATCAATTCATTTTCTTCCTCCAGAAAAACGCAAAGCAAATCACTTGTGTCTTTATCCACCCCTGCTTTACATGCATATGCAATGCATGCCATTCAATGCGTGTCATTGAATATGATTCAATGGCTGCCCACTTCTCACCTTTATTTAATAAGGAGACTTTCTGTACGAGTCAGCACCTCTGTCAGTGCAAACAGAATGGCTTCATTGACAAGTACAGTGGCTCAGAAGAGAGGGTGACAAAATGTAAATACGAAAATACCCCCTCTGATTTCCAATTCAATTGCATTCATCCCTCTCTTCTATAAAATACTATTTTAAGATGTAATTATGATGGCAGTCATTTGATGGGTTTGCTGTATGAGTTGCATGTGGTCGCTTTGTCCCCAGGCAAAGAGTCCAGGAACCACTCTTCCAGAAGAAAACATTAACCCTAAAACTTCTTACTTTGAATTTAACCCTAACCTTTTTAGTTTGAGACTTCAGGCATCTTCCATTGCCACCACAATCCCTGGCTCTGAATCCAACATTGACATGTTTGGGATGAACTTGAAGGACACATTCGTCATCCTGATCCGCTGCCCACCTCTCTACACCAACCGTGTGGATTAATAACCGCTGAATCGATTAACATCCATCAAGACCCATTCAAGAACCTTGTGGAGTCATGTCATGTCAAAGGCTATGATCAGGTCAAATCGTGACCCAACCCCATATTAGCTGCCTCCTAAAAAAAAGCGGTCTGGGAGCGTATACATCAATTAACTGGGGGCTGTATCGTTACATGCATGTTATTATAGACTGAGCCTTGCTGCATCCAGAGCAGTATCACAGCTCCTTCTCGCTGGGAGCACAGACCAAGCTGTCACGATACAAAATGAATACCATAACAATAATGAGATCAGATCAGAGGGTGGCGATGTAAAAAATAAAGAAGATTAAACTTTGCATGTACAAAATATCTCAGAGCATCTCTGGCATCAGACTAATAATCCTATTACCACTCCCCAGGAGCCAACGTGGCCACGTCTTTACTTTGGACCCACACATTTTCATTCTGTTATTATTATTTATTATTGAATGTTACTCTATTTAGCTGGTTTAGTGCTTTATTACTCTGAGTCTCTTTTTTTGCAGTTGTCATTCGATGCATAGAACGTTACTGTAAAGGGGAAGACATACTGTATCTATTATCATATTCAGTTGCATTAATACAGTGCATGCATAATACAGAATATTTAAAACATTCTTTAAATAACTTCCATGAAGTTACATCTTTGTGAAAGGGGGACATGCACGCATACATACTGTACATGCATAACAGATACATGCACAAAACACTGATTTTTATTCCATTATTTTTTACTTTAGTTTCTAATTGTTGTATAGCACACAGCGCCAACAGGTGTCCAAGCACAGTAATGGCATTTTTTTCAAAGATCTGAAAGGGAAAGTCCAACCTGGACACCCCTGATTCAAACACTGTTATAAGGACAAAAGAAATGTAACTTGCTTTTGTGTCTAGGTTATTAATTCCTTGTATTGATACCGTTGGGCTCTGGTGCTTTTTAATTAGATAAGGTGATAAGACTATATATATATATATATATATATATATATATATATATATATATATATATATATATATATATAGAAAGGAAATTGGATAAAGGATTAACACGGGTTTAGCTCTCTGAAGATGGAGGAAAAAAGCAACAAAAGTAAAGCAGCAAGATGCTGCAGATTATCCTGCTAATCATTTTATTATCAACTTTGCAGTCAAGGTGGAAAAAGGCATGTTGGGGGGGAGGACTCACAGAGAAACAGAGCTGATCAATGGCACTGATTAATGCTGATGATTACAGGGGGCGGGGGGGGGGGGGGGGGGGGGTTGATACGAATCAGGTTATTCATTGCAGCAGCAGAATGGGATTGCAGTTGACGTATATAAACGAGAGCACATATTTACAGAGGCAGCTGGAAGCTACAGAGCTCCTGCTCTCATGATAAAGTTCCTATAATCAATAACGCGCACACTCTCAATCTCAGACATGCACACACACAGAAATGGGTGCAACATACCGGTGAATACTTTACGATTAAGTCCCTGTGTGATTGAGTCGGGTTTTGACTAATTTGGATGGTTTGTGCTGTAACCAGGGAAACTGAATCAGAGTTCATATTAACATATTTAAATATTTATTAGCTATTCCAGCTTTCCCACAGCACAGCAGCAGCAGCAGCATTCTTGGGCTTATGTGATGCATTTCACAGCCGAAACCGCCCCAAGTCACTTTAATAAAAGAACACCTGAACAGAAAGAAAACTCAATAAAAACTTTTACAAAATGCAATTTCAAAAAAAGTTAAACCCATCCACTGAACCAGTGTTTTTGATAGAGGATTACTGAAGTGGAAGGTCAGTGGATGAGTTCAAACTCTCCAGACACTGTTTGGAGACCTGCAGCGATCCCTCTCCTCTTGTCTGCCGCACCGCACGGCAGAGAGGATGAGCCGAGCCGTCTGTCCCTTCCTCACTGCACAAACTATTGATGAAATATGACAGGCCAGCTCCAGAGGTTAATTAGTTTGTTTACAGCCCCCAGAATCCATGGGAGCCTTGGAAATCATTTCCCTTCACCTCTTAATCACCTGCCTAATGTATGCAAATAGAAAAGCGCCATGCCCACAGAACACATCATCCACTTGATTAGAGGCCAGATTAACGATCGTTCCCGATGCCCCTTACATTTGCAATTTGCTAACAGGAGGGCTTTGGGCTCACCTGAAATGTATTTTATCGATTCAGTTTTTATTTAAATGTTAATTAAAAGTGCATGCTTGTGAGGGGGCTATTGAATAAATTAACTGAACAATTAAGATGAAGGCTAATGAGAATTCAATCAGGATTTTTTTTATTTCTGTTCATGGATAGATAATAGATAACAATAACTTTTAAACTGTTGCAAGACACGCAGCAGTACAATGAAATGATGGCATAGCTACCTTTAAAGCAACTTTAACAAAGTACAAGAGAAATAGAAGTGTGTGCAGCTGTGGAAACAAGTGCAGACACAGTCACACCTGTGACTATCCTCAGTGCTTACACACCTGTACCATGCGCTTGTAACAACAGTAACAACACGCCACTTTCTTCTCCTCTGATCCCTGTAGATGCAACCTGCCCACTCCGAATCTGAGCTGCCGGAAGCACTGTTGTGCTTCCTTCAAAGGTGACCGCACAAAAGCAGAGTTCTATCAATACACCATTGAGAGACAGGACCTTTGCATGAAAAGCTTGCTCTGCCTTTTTGATGTAAAAACTGAACTAACTAGCCCCGTGCAGCCTCTTTGTGTGTTTCAGCTTCTTTTGTGTGGGATTCTGGTCTCCTGTGATCTTACTTTCAAAGATGAAGAGACACACCTCTTTCTTCTTGTCTCTGTTTCGAATCCCATCACACTTCTAAGCAGTGGAGGATTGACAGCGATGGACAGACAGGGAAATTCACCAGCTTTTTTAGATGTATAAATCAGATGAAGCACAGAGCATTAGTGTTGGACTTTCCCTTTACAAGAAAACATTTTAAAAGACCTTTTTCAAAAAAGAAATAATAATGTAATAGGCATCATTAGTATGTTAGTGTAGCTCTGTGTATACATCGCCTGACATTGTGTTGCTAAATGTTATCACATGAAATTGAGCTGTGCCATATTCCAGCAACACGGTATATTAATGTGCTGCTTATTAACGGTTTATAAATATATAATATATGCTTAATACCTATGTTATAGTGTTAATAAAGCAATATAGATGGTTTATAACCATGCAATAGCCATAGACGGAATTACGTTTAAACATCCCAAAGTACAATAGGTGGTTAAAAACTGTCCCCTTTATAAAACAAATTCTGCCTATTGCATGGTTATAAACCATCTATAATGCTTTATTAACTCCATATAACAGAGTTAGTAAGCATATATTATAACTTAATACAACATTTATAAAGCAGTTATAAGCAATACCTTAATATAAAGTGTTACCCATATTCCTTACATTGTGGTACCCTGCCTTTGGTTGTCCTTCATGCCACTAGAAAGACATTCAAGCCAAGTAACTGATGATGATGATGTATGCTTCTGGTTGTGGCATAATCTGCATATGTATTAACTTCTTTGTGGTGTTAGTCATCGGCACAAATAAATGCAGCAAAAACATGAGTAAATACAACAATTAGGAATGAAATCTAAAACAGAAAGGACAGAGCAGGCTGTTTAATTGCTGGTTTAATGATTTCATGCCTGCTGTTTAATTTGGGTTAATTGAGTCCAAAGGGACGGCATGATGGACCGCGTATTTGATGGAGTGCCGGCTCGCTGTGCTGGTGGGGGTGTCAGTTCTGCTGCTGCTGTGTTTGATGTCCTTGTGATTTTAATGAAACCGCCTGGATCGCTGTCCTCTGTCTTTTTGATCAGAAGCTGAATACTCCGGGGGGGGGGGGGGGTGGGGGTCAGAGCACTGCAATCCTTGAAATAAACGCTGTGTAATCAGTCATTATCACAGGGGTTTAGTGTCCTTGCATCTTGAGCCCGATAGAAACATCCAGGGAACCATTAGTAAAGCATTTATAAATATGTCATCACAGGTTATTAAAATGGAAATGCAGTTGGTCACAGTCACATTTTAACCACACGTTACTCGTGTCCCATTTGATTTTTAGTGAAGGTTTTCTTCAAGGCAAATGTGTCTGGAGCCACGCTTGCCTACCTTTTTGGTTTTTAATAAGTAAATAAGTAAATATGTGAACAACACAAGGCCAAGCAAAAGAGAAGCTGTCGACTACAGCTACAGCCTGATTGACAATGCGCTCCTTCTCAGTCTGCATGGGAATGATACCGTGGTCTCTGGCAGCTTTGAGAGAGAGAGCGATGGAGGGACAGAGTGCTGCCTGAGATAACCTGCTTATCTAGTCTGTGGTGACCTTTCTTATTACAGCAATTAGAGGCATGATGTTATAGCTTATACAGGGTACTGTACACGTTTGCTTTGATATATATGTGTGTGTGTGTTCTCCATATTCCCAGCGCTCTCTGATTGATCATGTCTTTAATAATAACATCTAATAATTGTGTAAGTGAAAACGGGTAACTGCTAATCAATAAGAAATTAACTTTGCCCTTCGCATGACTGCTTCTGATGTTAAACTTCAGATGAGCAAATCAGTTATTGGGAAGACACCTTTATTATGGGGAATGAATGGCTTGACTGTCAATTTGGGATATGTATGTTTTTTTGAGAACAGTGAAGATGTGTCTGCTGTCCATTAAAGAGATCATTTACACCATCTGCCTTTCATTACTATTTCATTCCTTACCTGTTTAATGTAATATTACATGTGTGTTCTCTATCATAATCCAATTGAAACTCATTTTCCTGAGAAATATGTATATAGGTGGTAGCTGAAAACACTTATCAATCTGATAGCGCCCTCTGACACCAAACAATTAAACAATTAACCGGATTTTAACAAAAATGCACAACAAAAAACACCTAAAGCAGGCTTTTTAAAGAAAAGACTAATAGCAAAGCCATCGAGCACACAGGTCTCTATGCTCTCACTCCTGCACTGACCGCTTGGCTGGACACAGCCCTTTTGTAATCACCTGCCTTTTACAGGTGGATTGATTTATTCTTAATTGATTCATTGCATTGCTAATCAAAGACCCCAGTTTCCTCCATTCCAGCCGCATTCTCACATGGCTGGAATGGAGGGTGCTGCGGATCAATTGTCCTGCATAGATAGGACATTTAACCCCATCCCAACCAAATTACATGAGGTCTACTAACCATGTGACAGGTGAACCACGACCCTGCCACAGTCTTTCCAACGTTTTTAAACGTCTGTCTACTAGACAGAGACGTTTCTGTTCTTTCAAGCAGGCTGCATGATCATTTTAAGTTATGCACGGATTACGGAACCAAATTTAATATGTCTACCTCAATTGCTTTGTTTAAAAAATCTCCAATGGCAGCTATGATGTTGGTTAGAAAGCTGGGATGGTCCTTTGACTGTCACAGGCCACGTGCGTTGATTGGTTTTAATGGCCTTAGGAGCAAGAAAAGGCTGTATTAATGCCCTAATAATGCGCCTCGTGAATTGGAATTGAGAAGAATATGCTGCATTCACTCGCAGGTTTGGAACAGAACGCTATAAATTCACAAGGAAGGGAAGTGAACGCGAGTGTATTAGAGAATGATGTATGGACAGTATCTAATGACTTGCTTGTAATTATTGCTAATGAGTGATGTGTTTGCACTGCTGTACATGTTGTTTCCTGCAATAGGGGCTGGATGGATCGGAACTGTTAAACTTTATCATGTACGTAATTGCTGGAAGTGTTTTATTGCGTTGCTGTTGTATTAGTGTTCTCTGCGGATATCTCTAGACAGGTATTTGGTTTTGTGTTCTCATTATGAATGGGTAGGGGAATGTGAAAAAATGGTGGTGTTTCCAGAAGAGGTTAAATTACTACTAATGCGCACATTTATATAGAGCAACACTTGTTTATATAAATTACTTTTTATTTAAGGAGTATTTTAATTCAAATCAGTTTGACTGGAAGCATTACAGAAGTGTAATGTGTTTATTGTCCAGCAGGGGGCAGGGCCTAATGCAGGTGCCTGTCATAGAGTTTGTATCAGGTGATTGTTTTTTTCATGTGGACCAGAAACTATGCAGACAGAAACCGTAAAACAAAATTGCATTGGCAGCGGATGCAACTTCTGTCTCCAAAGCAGCCATCTTATTAAATAAATAATTATCATCGAACAAAGCAATATGCTGGTTTCATAATTAATGCAGCCTTGAAATAAAGACAGCCGCTGACATCTTACAGGGACAGCCAGCATGGAACCCACACGGAGCACAGTCTGGACCTGATTCTTAAATAGGTAAACTGGACATACAAATATGAAACAGAAATCTTCAAGGACAAGGGCTGCCAAGGGCTGCATAGCATGCCTGTTTATTGCACGCCACCCCTGAGCTCTCTCTCTGTCCCTCAGAAATCCACAGCAGGAATTCTTCAGACTCTTCTCCAGTCAGGAATGCCTCTGTGGTCCTTTGGGAAATGACCACTGTCTCAGCTCTGCAGCTCTCTGCCACACTAGCTGGGATTGGTGCTCGGCCCACAGGAGTCCCCATCCACTCTTCCAGTGATGCTGATTAATGCTGGGGCTGGAAACAGACTAGGTCTCAGGCTCCAGCACTAAGTGCTCTGTGCCTCTGAGTGCACCGTCCCTGTCTGAAGAAATTCACCCTCCCTAAACCAGAACTGATTGTGTTCTTTGTCTCTAGAAACAAAGCTTTCTAAAATGGTCAGGTGGCAGCAGTCAGGCTCTGATGCAATCTGTAACAGACTGATCATCTGTATTGCAGGTTATCAAACTGTAGGGCATTCCACCTGAGCGATTCAGCCCCACTTTATCTGAACTGCACTGGAGAGAGTCCTGCATGCACTCAGGAAGTGGAGATTGCTTCCGAGCAGACAGTGTGTTGGGAACAGTAGAGTTTGCACAGTGCACTCACAAATCCCCTACAAGATGTCATTATTATTAATGCATTTTGTACATGCTAACTAATTTATTATATCATTATATAATAAGGCATGCATGGAATAATCTCTCATAACAGCATAATGTTATTTGCAAATGTTTTTGTGGAGTCCCATTTGACCAACTCTAAGGTGGGTTCACTGGACCCCACAGCCCCACTGGGGTTGAAAATTTCAGTGTGTATACATTAGAAAATAACACATTCTTGGAAAAGGTTTTTGCTTTATTTGAAACTCTCTATATACAAACATTGCTTGTCCCCGGAGTGGTTTGCATAAGCGTGGGTTCTGCAGCTCTCCTGTGCGCTCCCCTGGCTGGGTCACGTTATTCGAGGCACAGCCTGGAAGAGCAGATGGCGCTGAGGTCAAGGCTGACTGCCTGTTCCTGCCGGTTCAGCCTGCATTGACTGGTCTCCCAATGCGCTTGCTGTTTACCGGGAAAGCAGGCGACGCTGTCGTACGAGAAGCTTTCATATAATTGATATTTCTGGCAGGGAAGTAATTAATCAGCAAACGAAAGTCTTTTTTGTTGCCTTGTTTCTGTTGCCTCCCTCCTCTCCTCCTCCACTTTGCAGCAGGTGTTCACCTCTCTCTAAGGGGGGGTAGGAGTGTGGCCCTCTTGTCTGCCTTTTACTGGAGGCATTTGCTGGCTGTGTGAAGGCTCTGAGAGGCCAGGCCATTGGAACAACGTTTCTGCCGGTTCTCTAGTGAAATCTTAACAGAGTAACCTGTTGCAGTAATTACAGTATTAACTATTTGTTAGTGCCTTAGGTAACACTTCACATTAAGTGTCTCTATTTACTGTGTTTATAGTTATATTGAAAGCTGTGTTTATTATAGTTTTTTCAATTTTTTTAAATATTAAAAACATAGAATGTGGCTGCGCCGGTGGACCACCCGGGACTGCGTTGTGGGTCACCTTTGGGCCGTGGACCACAGTTTGTGAACCCCTGCTCTAACAAGGCAAGCGGCGCTCGACAGATAATTCCAAGTGACAGGCGTTCGTTCTGCCAGCAGATTGTCCCTGCAATCCGAATGGATCAGGGTTCCTGAGTCAGGAACGTGATTTGCATAAGTGGTTATTTCTAGGATGTTTAACATTAATGCACTGGTTAAGGGATGGCTGCTTAGCCCTTAATTACATGTACAGCGCTAGATTTTGTTTTGCTACTGTCAGAGCTAAGGGCTCCAGCAGCCGGTGGCCTGGGTCCCGTCTTTATTCTTTGCTCACAAGGTCAGGCGAGCGGGTCTTGCAAGCAGAAGTAATTGGCTACGGCGTGATGCACACCGATGTGATTGTAACTCGGGGCTGTTTCCAATGAGTGCCACTTGTTTCGCTCGCCTCTGTCTGCTCGGCTGTTGTGATCTAAGGCTCACTGTTACATATGGAGAGATACTGGCTGCCTAAAGACATCCATCTCTTACTCTTCCCTGGAGGGCATGTGCCGAGAAAGAGAGAGAGAGCTAGACAGAGTGAGAATAGGCTCAGGTTAGAGAGCTTGATATAATAAAATGTAAAAGAGGATAAGTGTGCAGGGGTGAATTTGAAGTTCCTTTTTTATTTTCATTTTGATAAAAGGACGGGGTGTTCCGCCTTGGCCGTAACAATCCTTTTTTTTTTTTTGTTGGTTTTTGTTCAAAGAGAAATCACTTTCTTTTTTTCTCTCTCTCTCTCTGCTGTGTGAAGGACTTTGCTCCATCCTCTCCTTGCATTTTGAGATTTGGTAAACTGCTTCTTTGTCCTAAAGGGACAAGTAAACAGAGAACCAGTTTCTTTATGACCTTCTGAAGCATCTTGAACGAGATTCCTTCAACGCTTATTCTCACACAACACATTTATTTGATCATTCTCTTTAAAAAGTTCTGTTAATTAATGATATTATGCATTCATTACTCAGTGGAACTTGATAGTATTGTCAAAAAAGTCATGTCATAAAATTGTGTATTTAAAGCTACTTGGAACAAAAGTAGTCACACTGTCTGCCTGTCTCTTTCTCGCTCTTCCCCCTTTGCCTGTCAGCTCTCAGTGCCAATTAGTGCCAGCTGTGCAGAGGGGCCCTCTGATGTGGACTTGTGCCCAAGAGAAAGGGCACCACATACAAACCACTCAATTACTCTGCCTGGGAAGCAGGAAGGGCGCTGTCTGCAAAAGAGAGCGCTGCTTCTGTTAATTAAAAGTTTAGTAAGAAACTTCTGACATAACGTTCCATTCTTATTTCAAATGACTTTAACATGTTTTAGGCGGCTGGGTACGTTGTCTCTTATTGTTAATATTGTTATTATTATTTCGATCTTTGCAGTACTTAAAAAGGCTGCACAAGTCTACAGATCTGAAGGGACTAAATGTATGTGTACTATATAGTATTTAAATATGTATCATGCACATAAAATATTAATCATTTTTTTAATCATTACCCAAAAAAGACCTGGGTATCTGGGTATTTCTCATGGCGGGTACCCGGGTCCGGATTTGCTACCCATGTGATCTCAAATATATATATGTGTGTGTGTGTGTCTGTGTGTGTCTGTGTGTCTGTGTCTGTGTGTGTGTGTCTGTGTCTGTGTCTGTGTGTGTGTGTGTCTGTGTGTGTGTGTGTCTGTGTGTGTGTGTGTGTGTGTGTGTGTGTGTCTCTGTGTGTGTGTGTGTGTGTGTGTGTGTGTCTGTGTGTGTGTGTGTGTGTGTGTGTGTGTGTGTGTGTCTGTGTCTGTGTGTGTGTGTGTCTGTGTGTGTGTGTGTGTGTGTGTGTCTGTGTGTGTCTGTGTGTGTGTGTCTGTGTGTGTCTGTGTGTGTGTGTGTGTGTGTGTCTGTGTGTGTCTGTGTGTCTGTGTGTGTGTGTGTGTGTGTGTGTCTGTGTGTCTGTGTGTGTGTGTGTGTGTGTGTGTGTGTGTGTGTGTGTGTGTGTGTGTGTGTTTCAATTGAACTGCAAAAATAATATAAAAAGACATGAAATAAATGTCGGGTCTCTGCATTAGATTTGAAGATAACAAAAGCAATTGAAGGGCTTCTGTGATGAATGTATACTCAGGAGCTCTTTAGTGCTGTGTTGGGAGTTTTATTTTAATAATGCTGTTTATTTATAGAGTGAAGCTAATGTTCCGAATTGAATTGGGCTGAGCGAGTGTTTCTCAATGCTTCTACAATCTCCCTTTAGTGCTCTTTGATAGCTGATGCTGAGATGCATTTAAGTTACTGCATCCCAGGTCTGGGCTTGCCCAAGGTCTTGCTGTGTTTTCATGATTGTTCTTATAAGCATTGTTCCAGTCCTTTCATTAGGGATAACAATTGCTGGCTTTCTATCACTTACTTACATATTGCAGGCAGTCTTGCTGAGCGAGCGAAGCCTTTCAGACTGGGTTGGGGTTGCATTCTGTCCAGTTTACTTTATAACCTGATATTCAAGGTGTGTTTTGAAGGTTAAAATCTATCTTTGTATGACTTTTATTTATTTAGTATATATACAAATAGTTTTTCCCGCAACAACATTCTTTTACACTCCACCTTGTAATGGATCAGCATCTCAGCCCATTGAATTGAATGGAGAGGCGAGGGCTGGACGTGAACCGCAAAACATCCGGGTCAGAGAACAGCGTCATTCAACTGAAGAGCAAGCTGTGTATTCAAGCACGGGTCTCGTGCTGATCCAGCATTATTAACTCCTCAGCCGCTAGGAGGAGATTCATTGTAACCTGCCTGGCACTAAGCACAGTGACCTGCAGTCCACCAGCATTATTAACTCCTCAGCCGCTAGGAGGAGATTCATTGTAACCTGCTGGACACTAAGCACAGTGACCTACAGTCCACCAGCATTATTAACTCCTCAGCCGCTAGGAGGAGATTCATTGTAACCTGCCTGGCACTAAGCACAGTGACCTGCAGTCCACCAGCATTATTAACTCCTCAGCCGCTAGGAGGAGATTCATTGTAACCTGCTGGACACTAAGCACAGTGACCTGCAGTCCACATCCTTGCGTACCTGCAGGACAAACGCGTTCTGTTATTTATCAGAATATCGACTCTGTGTAACTCTGGGGCTCTCAAGGATAACCGCAGGGTTCGTGGACCCCACTACCCTCCCGTTTGGATTCTGTGCAGCCTGGGTATCACAGGCTGTACAGTAAACAGGCAATCTCAAAAGGGCGAGTGCATCTCGATATGCTGCGATATATAATGAATACAGCGACCAAATGAATAAACAAACAAAGAGACAGAAGCGAGAGAAAGAGGTAGCAATTGAATAAACCTTTGGGAGATATTTAGTCAGTGGGACTTGATGAAAGAGGTTTGTGTGTGTGTGTGCGTGCGTGCGTGCGTGTCTCTGTGTGTGTGTGTGTGTGTGCGTACGTGCGTGCGTGTGTGTGTGTGTGAAGACCACTTTGAGCACACAGCTAACTGCTTCTTCTTTTCAGCGTGAACTCTTATTCTTTGGCAGAGCAAGTAAAAGCACCGGTGGCATACAGGAGTTGCTTACACAGGGTCACTTGTAATGAGAAAAATAAAAAAAAAAGCCAGAATCTGCATTCCTGAATCTGCACAGATTTTTATGTATGCCCATTTTTAAAAAGCTGAGATTAAATAAAGTAAGGGGGGAAAGAAAGGATAAAAAACATTACATTTCCAGAGGGCAGTTCTTTCAATCAAAATCTACAGTATTTCAATGCCAAAGAAAAAATAAAGATTGTAGCGATTTAACAAGCAGCTATCAAACTGCCATAGGGAGTCTTATGAATAATTTATAATTGCACAGTGGAAAATAGTCATTTTAAGAATGATGCAGACTCCGCAGCTGCTCTGATATGTTATGCAGGGCAGCCCTTTGAATATAGCCTCTGTTTGTAATATATACAAATTACCAAAAACCCTTGGGTGCATTGCATGTGATTAAGCATCTTAGCTGGGAGACTTCTACTCGGTGACACTGGCTGCCCCTGCAGAGTTTGTGTGCAATAATTTACCAAACGCCTGCAGGTATTATTACAAGACCTTGCCCCACTCTGCACTAACATAATGTTTACAGGTGCAGGAGACATACACGCTGTAGTTCGCTCGGGTAAATCCATAAATATTCTGATTTGCTGCTGTTCCTGCCTTTGAAAACCTAGCGGGGCTGCAGGCAGCAGGCTGCAAACAAATTTGACAAAAAAGTGAAAGAATAGAAGTCAACACATCCCTAGATTATGAATTGTCAAATCCAACCAAATTGAAAGACTGAAGTCACCTCAATTAGTTTTGTACAGTGTGCTGAGGGCATCTAACGCTTTTCTGATACCATTGTGAACTTTCATATACTGTGCAAAAACATTTACACATTAAGTACATTGTAATAGCATTGTAATTGTGTGTAAGCATTTACGCATACTTGGCAACATTAGGAAACTGTTCAGCGGGACGCTCGTTCCCTGGGAGGGGGGTTCATGCACATGGGAGGGGTCATACGCAAAAAAAAACACTCATTATCATATAACAGACGTATCCCCCCAACTCAACACTACACGACCAGCATGACAGTAAAAACAGACTCAATGAAGCGTTCTTCCCTTTGTATAAGTTAGTGATCAGCAGATGTGTCAGACGCACAAAGAGCACAGCGGGTGGTTTTCACTCTACTGTGCAGAATAAATGATTTTTTTTCTATGGGTAAATATCAGGACTTTCTTCCTATGCATCGGGACGCGGGACGTTTGCTAGGAAATTGGGACTGTCCCAACCATATAGAGACTGTTGGCATGTATGATTTACTAACTGCTATGCAAATACAGAGTTATTGGAGATGCTCAGTGTAAAGTGTTAGCAAGTGCAGTAAGTATTGGGAAGAGGTAACTCCTGGGCATCCTGTACTGCACACATTGTGCCAGGCTTGGATGCCAGCGTGCGTCCCTGGAGAGGCAGTGTGATGTCAGAGCTGTTCAGAACTGTTTAGCGCTCCTCTGTTTAGCGCTCAGTGGGGATGTAACCTGACTGGAACATGATGTTGTGTCTGCAGCTGTCCCAGGGGATAACAAGTTACAAGATTTTTTTTTTTTAAACCTCTTGCAGTGTTAAACACACAGAAATAGATTTTTTTTCTTTCCTTTTTGCAAATCAATTGGTCTATGTTTTATTTTTTTTTTAAATAAGATGAATCAGCCAGATAGTTTACATGGATTCTCTAGTCCTTTGGTTAAAAAAACAAAAAACAAAACACAATTTTCAATTTGGTAATATGGATTTAGAGGCAGAGATTTTGAAAAAGAGCGTTTGTTTCAGTTCCTTCAGAGAAAGTCTACATTGTCTGTTTTTTCAAGCAAAATCGTCTCGCATTTCAGATATATTAATCACAAAGCCATTAAAATGCTAAAATGTAACACCTAGAAGCTGCTGTGACCCCCATATCTAAGGGAGCCTGGTGCTGAATACATAACAGCTTGTGAATGATCCTCCTAAATAGCAGCAATTAAGCTTGTCCTTGTGTGTTAAAGCTGCTTCATGCTGAAATATATCTCAACAAAGAGAGATTCTGTCGCTCTTTAAGATAATGGTATGAAATAAAGAAGAGGAGCCTGGAGAGAATCAAAGAGCCCTGTTGCGGCCTGAAATCCGTCAGGTTTGCGTTTCTCTGCCCGCCGCTTCACCTTCCTGCCTCTTTCATCTGCACGTTATTCAGTTTAGATGGTGTGAGTGATCAAGGGAAGGAAAGCACAGTTTATTTGGGCGTAAGGGTTAAGTGGTGTGTGTGTACAATAGCACCAACTTTACAAGTGTGTCCTTGTTGAGTTTGAGATTCAAATTCTCTGTAGCAGCTGTTGATGGCAATTTAGAAACCTGTATACCTACCTACGAACACACACACACGCATGCACTCACACACACACACACACCCCGGTTATTAGTTTTCAGTTTTGTTCACAGATAAGTGAGGGAGCTGGTAGGAATCCCTTGGTTGTATTGACAGTGCTTTGCTAAAGAGGGTCAACAGGTGTGAAATAGAGTTGTTTTTCCTGTGTGTGACTTATGAAGAGACATGTCCTTGATTGCCTGTGGGGAGAGGAGTTACCTTAACGCTTGAATAATGTAGCGAAGAGCCAGGAATTAATGAGCCATCTTTTATAGATGAAGGGTTTCAACAACATGTGTTTGTTCCAGATTCATTGTTGCGTGGCTTTGTTTAAATATCACCGTGCAGCCGGCTCTTCAGGGGCTTCATTTCAAAAGTGCCTTTTGAACAAATGTTTGTAGAAATGGTCCTCTATCCCCAATACTTTGGACAAGTTCGCTTAGAAGATCAGAAAGTTCAAGGCCATAGAAACATTTAAAATACTGTTTGAATAAGTATTGGCTTAGTCTATTAGTCTATTCTAACCATGGCCTTATTTATTTAACTGAATAGTCCAAGCAGGTTCAATTAAATAACTGGTTAGAATAACTTAATCAGTGTTCACTATAGCTGTACTTGTTAATGGATATGGCGCCGCTGTAATTTTGATTTAATTGGGGTCCTAGTTGGAACAAGGTCCTGGGCTGGAATATAATGCATGCTGTGCACGGGCACGTCTGCATGATCACAGGGCTTCATTGAACCTGCATCACTCCCTCCTCAAGCAATGTTCTGCAGAATCGCACTGTGATTGAACGAAGGCCCTGTTACTGAAATACAGAGAGAGGTCAGGGTTGACTGGGGCTCCATCAGAGTTACTGATCTTAATCCTCATAACTAGCCAATTCCATTTTTCAGATTTTCTATCCAGGGGCGCTTTCAAATCAGTAGTGTGGAGAGATGAGGTGAGGGTGAGGGGCAGGTGTTCTGGGTGTTAACCTAAAAACCTGCAATGTGAAGATTATTTTTATTTAAGTGCTGATCGTTGATTGTGTGTGGGGAGGGGGTCTGGAATTGGAGCACCATGCACATTTCTGCCTTATGAACACTTTGGTTGGTAAGGAGGTTCAATCACCCACAATTTATGAGCAGTCTAATTACCCAAATGGATAATTTGCTTCTGGCTGTGAAAGCAGATGGTTTATCTGGGATAAGAAAGAAATAAACACTGATTTAACATTTTGCAGCACACTAATAATGCATTTATGATCTATAATGACACTTTGGATTGTCCTGCACTGCTGCTGTATTAAGAAGAAGACAATAAAACGCAATGCTGGAGACAGTTTTAGGCATTCTGTTCTAACACGCCATGACTATGTTATCCACTCAGATAAAGAAGGAGAAAGAACAAGGTGATCATTTGCCAACAAGAACGTCTTTGATATAACAAGGAATATAGTTAGTATGGCAATTTCAAAAGCAGCAGAAAAACTCAAAACTGATATAACCTTTAAAATACAATGGGAAATGAGAAACAACACAAGCATGATCAATAACGTATTTATTAAATCCAAAACCACCCCTTTCATCTGATATTCATTTTACATAGAAAATAGTTTTCGTATTGTCCCTAATTCCACAGCCTCTTTTAATTATTATCGTTAGCGCTCCCTTACCATGTCATGATGCTGGCAATCATTACAGTGGTTCGTAGTGCAATTAGTCAGCCATATAGTGATGTTATGCTTTTTTTATTTGTTCAATTATTTCGCTGGCAATACATTGCTGTGCACGAGAGGGTGCTGGCACTTACTAACATAAAGAAACTTTGGATGATCCAGCCTACACAGGAGATATGATTGCATTTTTGATGTTGCTTAGAATGGTTGGGATGAGGAGCTTCGTAAATAGTCTTCCTCTACGTGCATCTTAACTCATTGGCTATTGCTTTCTTATGCCTTTCTGCTCATTGAGGGGTGCATTGGATATATTCTGGATCTTCTAAAAAAAAAAAAAAAGAAAGAAAGAATGAAAAAAAAACAGTTACCCACAAGCATTTCGGTTTGGCTGGTAATATGGGACAGGATTATCATAGCAAAATGAAACTGTGGGTTGTGTGAAGTTTTCCAGGACGCCCCTCAGTTAGGATTGGTTGAGTTGATTTTCACCAAGCTTGGAGATCACCAGCTGGTTGAAAGTGTACAACATACAGCACACAGGGGAGGAATTCTATGAAGTTAAAGGGTATTTGATACCAGCTACATTAACAGAGCAGTTCATTCCATGCCCATTTAATATACTTTTACACTATGGGTGTCTTGGATAATTCTCGATTTACTGTTTCTGCTTAGGCTGTTGTTTACCAGGATTGTAATTAATGTTCAATGACAGGGTGTGCGTTTAGGGATGCAGACCCAGCAGAGAGACATTTGTTTGCTGGAATAGTTAGTCAGCATGACAATCAGTGATTTAAGCAGAAGCAATGATGGAGACTGATAGAGAACACAAATAATAGAATATTAAACAGGTAAGAAATTACACAGATGATATTACAGCAAATATACCATTTAATTTGCACGGTTGACCCGGTCTCTTCTGGTATAGGCGTGTTACTGTAAAGAAAATGACTTCTGTTTGTATGGAATGAATTTGTGTCATGGATTTCTACCCTGTGGGATCCCGCTCCTCTTTGGGTAATGTGCTGCTGTTATCTGTTTATTAATTCTCAGTTTTATTGATGTCTATGTAATGGACTGCGGGATACAGCTGACACCATGTTTATCGTTGTTCTTAGCTTTGCTTTAACTGTAGGTTATTGAGCAAAGCTTTTGCTAAAAGCGAATTGCTAGCACAGTTAAAGATAATAGTGCAGGATCGCTCCAGCGAAATTGTAGGGTGTGAAACCTTTAGCTCCATTGAGATGTGTATCTGTTTGTAACTTCTACAATTACAGCAAAGCGATACTTTCGACGATATAGGTTGAAGACTGCAGCATCTTCTTATATCCCATTGTAGGGATTTCTATTGGCACAATTTAAGAAACAAATCTGGGACTCATTTCAATCAAGAAAAGGATGGAATGAGTTACCAGGTTTTTTTAAATTTTTTAAATTTTTTTTATCAAGGCTATGTTTCCAGGCTGTTTTTTGGTTTCCTTAACAACAGCAGCCTGGAGATTTCATGCATACAAAATGTTATTTATTCCATCACTCCAAAACATCTTAAAATATTTACATAACTGAATCTAGTTAACTCAATACTCCACAACCAGACTATTTAAATAATAAAGCATGGAATGCATGTCTGTACGTCTCTTATCTTCATACATCAGGCATTTATTATTATTTCAGTTTTGCATCACCTACGATCAATGCACTATTGGAACTTGCATCAGCAGCAGTTATAACACGCAGGACCAATAAGCGTTTAGTCCAGTGCTGTGTCTTGTGATTGAGAGGCTCACTGCACAAGCAAGTCCTTGCATTGCTGCCTCCCCAGCTGTGCGGCTACTCGTTCTGTGTCAGGAAAACCACCCAACTGAGGAGAGCAGGACCCAGGCAGCTGAGCTCAGTCAACGAATCGGAGTGGAGTGCAGAGTAGCTGCCATGAGTCCAGCTGTGCGCAGACCCCTGCCACAGCCGGATCTGTGTTACCAGTGACACCAGCCCCTCGCACTGCTGCTATGCACACTAACTGAGGGCAGCCAGGCTACTTCAAGCAACTTTTGCATGGATCATGCAAGTTTTTGGGTCACTGTAGCTTTTTGTTCCCCACACAGTAGCAGTCGTGAGCATTCTTAGTTGAAACATCGCTGGGCGCAAAAAGGTTCACGGTCATTTGAAAAATCCTGAACGGATGGTTATCAAGACCTTTGGACACAAAAACGTACTGAGACTGAACATGAGGAATTGTAAGATTTGCATGAATAGCCTGGTTACCAAGGAGGCTGTTATAATGAGCAAGGATGTATTTACTGTATGTACCCAAGTGTGTTTCATTATGCACAGCTCCCTGAGATATTACCTGGGTTCCTGTTTAAATGGAGAAGCCCCAGGCCTCCCGATTTAATGTTAGCTCTTCTGCACAGAGTTTGTTTTCCGCCGTTAATAACTCACAGACTCTGAACAGCTGCTAGCTTCAATGCACAAAGTGTTTTTGTTAGAATTGAGAGTTATAGTACTTTAGCAACCCCCTCCTCGCATTTGCATATTTAGTTGTTTTTGTTCTCACTCCTACACATTTGAAATATGTATTGCATATATTTTGTCGTCTTTGTGTTCGCCTGCATATTAAAGTTTGTCTGTAGTTCTAAATCTTTTAGATTTAATTTCCTATTTCATAACTAGTCTCTTGATCTTAATGAACACTGGAGACTGAAGTTTATAGCTTCACAGTTTACTTGAAAATAAACACCTCTGGGAGTAGAAATACATATATTTGTTGTATATTAGATTAGTTTACTAATCTAATATACTGCTCTGCTCTTTTGACAAAATACAATGGGGGCCCCCTGTTATTTTTGGTTTTATTCGAACAAATATGTTATTTCGTCATTGGCATGGATTTCATCTCTTTATCGATGCAGGTTTACGGGCCTGAGTCTGCCGTCTCCAGTGATCAGCAGTAAGAACTGGCTACGACTTCACTTCACCTCAGATGGGAACCACAAGCAGAAGGGCTTCAGTGCACAGTACCAAGGTGAAGAGCTTCCCTTAACATGAATCATCCACAGGGTGAAAATACCCAAACAGAACTGATCTGTACAAAGTGCAGCCTATTCAGAAATTACAGTTACTCGATCTGTTGCCTTCTGTTTGGACAGCCTGTGGTGCGTTTGACAGCAGGTCAGAGTTCCTAGCCATGCAAGAGCGAAGGCTTTTTAGGGAATACCTCATTACTGGTATGCAGCACATCTAATGATGCGAGCGACTGAGATTCTGTACCTCCTTTTGAAGAAGATTAAAGACCTTGATCAAGGCTGAGCTGTGCAGTGCTGTCCTTGGATTTAGTAATGCTTCAGCATCACGCTACTGTCAAGAAACAAGAGGTCTGGTACCGTTTGTGTGTGAAAGAGGGAGGGAGAGAGATCCCGGGTTCTGGGCGCTGGTGAAACTGTTGTTCATGGTATAGTTATCTAAATAAGAACTCCATTGGAGTGTCGTTGTGTAACGGTGTGTATATTTCTGAAATAGCTGAACAAAAACCGCCTTCTCAAAGCTTTCATCTTTTTCTGAATCGAGAGGCTTGGTGTCAGAGAAAGGTGCAAGGGATTTACACTTGTTATGTAAGAGAAGAGTCTTAAGTGGAGAGGGTGCTTAAGAAGGAGATAGGATTACAGGTTTGGCACAGAAAAAAAAGGAAAAGGGCTAAGTACTTAAATAAATTTCATATTGATTTCTGAATGCAACGGATAACCAGTTTATCCGGGAGATAGTGGTGGTAGCTTAACATGGTACTTAGTCCCATTACATCCATTTCCATTACACAGAAAGGGATTAAGAGATTAAAAAAAGGGGTTTCCCTTGATGGGACTGAAGAGACGAGAGAAGGGCTTCTTCAATCTATTTATAACACAGGGGTGGCCCCAGGTCCAAGAAGTTAAAACAAATGGTTGGCAGATCTTAACACTGCCGCCCTAGATCTGGTAACCCTGTTGCATTGTGTGTTTGTAAACTGCATTTTGATTGTGTTCAGAGATTTTAATAAGAGGATCAATCAGTTTCTCTTAAGGGGAATGGCTTAAAGCAGGGTTAAAGGAAGAC
Organism: Acipenser ruthenus; assembly: GCF_902713425.1. NCBI lineage: Eukaryota > Metazoa > Chordata > Actinopteri > Acipenseriformes > Acipenseridae > Acipenser > Acipenser ruthenus. The sequence continues at coordinate 923,059 of NC_081213.1, forward strand.
GGTATTAAGACCTGCCACTGGGTAGATCATTAAAGTGTGAAGGTATTAAGACCGTCCACTGTGTAGATCATTAAAACAGATTGTATCTATATCTACTGCATGAAAAGGGACTAGCCATCGCAAATAGCAAAGTTAAACAGGTTTTTTTTTGCAGTGGTTAAAAAGCTTGCTGATCGCTCCTCTTGTTTTCTTTCTCTCTTTCCAGTTAAGAAAATGACAGAACTGAAGTCCAGAGGAGTCAAACTGCTTCCCAGTAAAGACAACCACCAGAAAATCTCAGTCTGTAAGTCTTATCTATAATGCAATCCTGCTTGAGGTCATCTTCAGCTGATTCCCAAGATTGTCCTCCTTTCAGACTGCCACCCTCCTAACTGGGTTTAAAGGATGGAAAGTGATTTTGAACAAACACCATATTTGCGCAGATTCCACATTGGAGAGTAAATGTTTTAAATGCACCCTGAGCGATCGATGATCGTAATTGATGGATATACATCAGGATCTATTAAATTCACCTAAACAGAGAGAGCTCTAAATAGTGCAACCATTCAGTTATTAAATAAAGCTGTTTGTGTACTACGACTATCAAAATCAAACATCTAAGAGTCTCTTTAGTGTAGGAAATGGGAAATATATAATACACAATGCAACAAAGCAGTGGACTAGCTTGCCTAATATTAAGTAGACACATTTTTTTTGATAATCGGCGTCTGAGAAACCAGACATATATTACAACAGGAGCAAAGGAGTAATTATACCAAACAAAACGGTTAATAAAAAAAGGGAAAAGAGTTATATCTCAAGTTACACTGAACAACGCAATACTGATGAAAATGCCACAACACATTAGGTAAGGCAGTCCCATAGTGTCTTACTGCACTGCATGTTCACAGTATATTATATTTCTCCCCTGTGAAAATCCTATTCCTGGGTGGTATGTGGCCCTGACAAGCCTCAGCGTCTGCGCTAATTGCTTGGTTGAGACCATTCCAGTTGGAATAAAGAATCTCATTCAATGCGAGCCCCATGATTAATACCAGGCAGCTGTGTTATTTACATTTCTATTACTTGAAGATCGTTGTAAGAAAATGTCACATTTTCATGTGGCAGCCCTGGGAGATGCCACAGAAATTGAGTTACACAAATCCCCATCCTCTCCTGATCAAGATGCCCTTTCGTCTGGTATTAATATGCATGAGAGCCATAGTTATGTGAGATTTCCTATCAACATATGTCAGATCTCATTTCCAGCGCTGTCTGAGCCTTCAGCAGTTTTCAATCTCAGAGTCAGCTCTTGTTTTTTTTTGTTTCCCTGTCAGGGCAGAGATGATAAAATAGGATTCCCTACAGCGGCAGTGAGCCATTCCGGGTTTTCCTAGGCACCTAGTTAGAGAAACCATCTTCGTGATGTACAGATTTAAATTTGAATGCATAGTAATACCTGGAATGGCTCAGACCACTATACCACAGACCACTACTGCCCAGGTTTTACTCCAAAGTGCTGCTCAAAATAATTGTGAAATAAAAATGATCATATTATAAAACTAATAATATATCTTACAGCCATGGGTTTAAAGGCTGGTTCATGCTTCAGAAATGCGATCACCGGGAAACAGTGGAGAGACTAGAAAACCCTCAGCGATGGCCACGTGAAGTCTGAACCAGCCTTTGCACCTCGTCAAACACATAGCCTCTATTCCAATTTCATGCGATTTCAGTTTAGTTTTGTTTGGTATTGAAGATCCTTCCCCTTATAAAAGTTCACCATAGCAAAGTGTAATAAACCATAGTGAAAGCATGGCATAGCATAGGTAAGCATTGTAAAGAAAGCGAGGTATTTTAAAGCATGTTAATAAACATGGCAAACCAGGGTAAACTGTGGTAAATGCACAGTATAATCATGGGAAAAGCATGGGGGAAAACTGTAAAAATACTGTGGTAAACTTTTATAAGGGTCTGTCCAGGGTTGGTGTAACTAGCTGCTGCAGTACCCATCTTACGCCTGTCTCTCTCCCCAGTATCACAGGTTGGTGTGTCCCAGGGGCTAAACATGTGCCCAGATCCTGGGATCCCAGAGAGAGGGAAACGAATCGGATCTGATTACAGGTAATCCTGCAAGTGGGACGTGGGAACAGTAAATGCCCTTTTTCCCTGGGGTGCACGTTATTATTACATTACTACATAATGCACACAAACACAAATAAGCAACACTTAATCAGAGACTACAGCGTATGAAAATGAAACCTGGAGAACTCAATAGCTGATAACCAGATTTCCCAGCTTGCCTTTTCCTTGTTTTAAAGGTCATAGTACGGTATGAATGCAGCGTACACAAAAACAGAAGAGAGTTTGCAGAGCTGCTGAGATCAGAATGTAACAAAGTGAATGACCTTTCCGTCACACCACTTAAATACATGAATACTGCAGGCATTGCAGAAACATTCATGTACTTCTGAAGACAACATGACTGAGCAAGAGGGTGAAGGGCAAGCCTTTGCCGGCTGCATCAGGGTTCTTCTTCTTGTCTTCTTCACATCATGCTTGTTAGTCTCTGGCCCGGCCGCAGTAGCAGCAGGGGAGATGTGCTATGAAGCGTGACACAGGGAGAGCTCCTCAGTATCACTGCTGGGAAAGCTAACCCTGAGAAGCAGACACAGCTCCGCGGTAGAGCAGGGGAGGAACCACTCCAGACCACGGCAGAATCCACGGGGGACTCTCCGAGCTCCAGTTGGTTGTTCGTAGGAGCCAAAGCAATCTGTGTTGGAATTAAAGTACCGCTGAGGTGAAGAAAAAACGATTTTCAAATTGTTATCGAGTCACTGTCCAAGCTGGCTTTACCCCAAGGCCCCTGGCTATGTCCTAATTGGTCTTCAACATCCTTTTCATTTTCTGCGTTTGGATCATGGTTTTATAACACTCCCATCTGTATTCTGCTTTTGTCTGGGACCGGCTACAGCCTTGGGGAGGAAGATTAAAATCAATGGAAGTCGAGTCAAATGGATGACCTGTATTCCTATCTGCCCTAGATGGGATGTAACGTTAAATCAGAATTGAAAATACACATCTGGTCTTCCGTTGTGCTGAAAGTGGAGGATTGAAGAAACACATTTCCTATCCTATCCGCACATAAAGAAGAGGGTGTAGTGGTTAGCCCTCATGCATACAAAGCAAGCAAGGGACAATAAGGGTACGAATGATACTACCTAAATAACAACGACGCTTGGGTTTCATTTTGCTCTCATGGCAGCTTTAAAAAAATAACAAAAAAAGTGTATGCAATTACTTAATGCTAGCAGTGCATAAAATGCTATAAAAATCAGCTATTTTTTATCACAGTTTCTTGGTACTTTGTAAAAGCTGTTGTAAGGATAGGGCCGACATCATTAAAATCTTATCCTGGGAAAGAGGTATGCGTTATTCCCCTTTGCTTTGACACCATTTAGTTTCCCAAAGGAACGTATCTGTATTAAATGAAGGACTCGATAAATGTTAACAGAAGGCTTTTGCAGTTTTTGTTCAACAGTTTTTTTTGTATTCGCACCTCTTCTCCTGCTTGATGTCTCGTGTTGTTTTTGTGTTGCTCTTCTCTCCCAGGCTGGGGTCCAGCGTGCAGTTTTCCTGCGATGAAAGCTACGAGCTGCAGGGCTCCAAGAGCATTACCTGCATGCGAGTGAGTGAAACCTACGCTGCGTGGAGCGACCAGCGACCCATCTGCAGAGGTGAGGGCTGAGTGACTGTGCTCTCCCCTTCTCTTTCATTTTCCATCTCATGTTCCAACTCCTCCTCTTCCTATTCTTCTCACTCTTCTTGCCCTATCCTCTCCTTTCCTCCCCTTTCCCTCTCTCATCTCCTCTGTCCATTCCCCCTATTCTCTCCTCTTTTCTTCCCCTCTCCTCCTCTTTCTACTATACCCTCTCCATAATTTAAATTGTTTCTATTTCTGGGCGGTTGTCTCTACGAGTTTTGCATTTCTCCCTACAGTTAGGTAATCTGCCAGAGTGAAGTTTATGCTCTGGGATCTTTCCTTCCTGTCACCAGCCTGTCCTTCACGGCATTGGTGTGTGACAGAAAGAGAGGCTGAGAAAGACTGCAATCTTAAAGAATAACATACCTAAAAAAAATAGCATGACCCAATCTCTATTCATTGCTTTAAATGACAGCATGTTTAAGTAAGGTTTAGTACCCCAGTATTTTTTTTTTTAAATACAGAATGAATAGAACGAAGGTGTCAGATTTTCCCCCCGACAAATTTAGCGAATAATTCTTTCCAGAAGCTACTAAGAAAAATAAACAAAAAAAAAATTATATTCTTATCCCTGAATTAGCATGAAATAATAAAAAGAAGTGAACTAAAATATTGTCAGTGCAATAAAAAGGGAATTGGTAATAATGCTATTATAGCTAGGTAAGAAAATTGATTTCTGCTGAGCAATACTTTAACTGAGCACAGCCAAACATCATTTAAAAATATAGCAATAAGAGCAGCAAACAAATGCCTGCTTGGTTTGGAAAATAGGTTTCCTCCAAACTGCCTTTACTCACACAGCACTCCAAACAATCACCAGCACTGGAGACTTATAACTGATATATCCCCTACAACAGTGAGCGGACAGTGTGTGACACGTTGCCATTACGGATTGTGTTCCCTGCTGGTGAGATGAGATGAGGTTAACAGCTGACGAGCCCGGCTCTTTTGCACTGTGGTTCAGACGCTCGCTTGAGGTGTGCCAGGTCTCTGTTTCACAAACTGCACTCGCTGCATTGAATTGCACTGCCCACACAGCTGCCTTTCTGAACTGAAAGTGAAGCACAGTGTGTAGTTCCTGTTTAAACTCAGATCCCCATCACGCAGTATTCCGTGCGGTACCCAACAGGAACATGGGCTGTCTCTTCTTGTGCACTTGCTGCTGTTGTTAAACCAATCTGAATTAATAAGCAGACTCTGAGTTGTGTCCGAACAGCGCTTTGGATCGGATCTATGTCAACAAACCGTATTAAGAATAATATTGAGGCTGTGTGTGCACGTGATCTAAGTGGTACAAAGATGGACAGACAGACAAGCAGACACCAGCATCCAAGTATAATTATACTATAGAGCAGAATCCTCCAGCTTATCTGCTTTTCATTACAGCCCTGCGGGGAAACGCTTACAGTATAAAACCTCTTTTTAATGGCTATTCATACTCTTAATCCTCTTATTTAGCTCCAGATGATTTTTGATTCATTCATTTATCAACCAGTCGCCTCGCTTTTTCTTTTCTTTCTTTTCCTTTAAGAATGCTTACAACTAACCACTCATTTCTCAACTCCCCCAGCCCCCCAGCCACCCCCGTCTGTGTCACAAGCGCTTATTTGAAGGGCTGTGTATCAAATTCCTTTTCAAAGTCTCACGCTGGCTTGAAAACAGGGTGCTTTTGGAATTCCAGGCAGCAGAAGACCCTGGATAAACTGTGTCGGTTTAAGAGATTATTTTGGCATATGCCGTGGACAAAGCGACAAAAATAAAAAATAAATGACAAAATGCAGAGGGTCCCCTGATTAATTTGATTTATTACGGGCTTGTAGTGTAAGCTCCCCAAACGCAAATCTGTCATTAGTGAAATATAAATGCTCACAAGATATTCTCAGATGATCCAGGATATCATGCTCTAAGCCTGTTCTTCTTTTGAAGGAGGCTGCACTTTCCACGAGGTCTTTTAAAAACAAACACACCCATGAGTCATCCTGCACTGTCTTGCGGACCTAAAGCACCTTGGCCTGAACTTAAATGAATGGTTACAACTTCTAATGGTCTCCCCATGTCCTTGCGCTCATTAAAACATTTCTCTCAATTTTAACGGGGTGTGTGAAACTGATATAGGACTAGAGGTCAACATTATAATGAGTTCAAAACTAGTTTGTTTTTTAATTATTATTGAAGATGAAGATTTGTTATCAGCTGAAGCTTGTAAAAACTGATGGATTCATTCCTTCCCAGTATTTGAGGACTTAAACCTGCTCTCAGCAAAGTCCCCCATGAGGTAAATCATCTTTTTGTCCATGTACTGTGTGGGAACATGATGCTTAAAAAGTCTATTTGCTATAATGTGGTAAAGGATAGGTAAAGTGTTATAAAATATATAATAAACCTCACAGATTGTCTCGGCCAATCAGGTTTGAGCAGAGCACTCATTAATCCACTGGTGGACACCCTCTGAAAGCTAACAGGGCTTTAAAATCTTGTTATCCCTTTAAATGGAAACATCAAACTCAAGCAGCCTTACAGAACCATAGCGGTCATCACCTGTAGATAAACTGACCGTTCAGTGGCTTCTCCTTCAGCTCAGGACACCTAACTAGCAGTAGGTGATGACAGCTGCCTCGGACGTTAACGATTTAGGTAAAGTTATTATTATTATTATTATTACTTATTTCTTAGCAGACGCTCTTATCCAGGGCGACTTACAATTGTTACAAGATATCACATTATTTTTACATACAATTACCCATTTATACAGTTGGTTTTTTTTTACTGGAGCAATCTAGGTAAAGTACCTTGCTCAAGGGTACAGCAGCAGTGTCCCCCACTGGGGATTGAACCCACAACCCTCCGGTCAAGAGTCCAGAGCCCTAACCACTACTCCACACTACTGCCCATGTTAAGGGGCTTGTTCAGACGAGTAATTGGTTCTGCCTTTCTCTGTTCCTCTCTCCAGCGCGGATGTGTGGAAGCCACCTGCGAGGGCCGAGTGGAGTCATCACATCTCCCAATTTCCCAGTCCAGTACGATAACAACGCCCACTGCACCTGGGTCATCACTGCCTCCAGCCCTGCCAAGGTCGGTCTAGCGCGCTTTGCATTATAAACTCCTCTGTTTTATCGCACACCCTATCTACAGCGGTTGTCATTAGTCTTGCTCAGAGATCATTATCCTGATGGTACAAAGCACAGCATCTTGACAGTACTGCCGTCCAGAGGGCTTTAGACACCAGGAAACTATAGAAGAAACGACTTGTAGGGGATATTTTGAATCAACATTCAACGTTTACAAGGTTCAAGCATCAAAATATGGTGAAAATGCCATTTACAGCTTGTTTGTATTGTGTTTCATGGACATCACTCTCTGCTTGTGTGAGTCCCAGTACTGAACTGAGGTGAGCTCTCTGTCTCACTTTCAGAGATGTAGGGGGATGATCTAATGGCACAATTCCTGCCTGTATCCAGTGCCATTGTACTCAGCTCTCATGAGCACTAAGCTCATAAGCACCGAACAATAATAATAAAACTCGCTGATTAAAAAAAAATGAAATGTTCTTGCATCCGCACTTTTAGTATATTAATGGTTTCATATTGTAATTCAAAAGCATCAATGCCTCTCTCTAAAGCACAGGGATATTGATGTTCAAGAACAACACAAACAAATATGTTGCAATAAAGCAGCACGGTGCGTTCATATTACCAGACGAGACTCTTGTTCCTTGGATGTATTGCAGCTCAGAGCCTTGCGTCCAGGGAGCCATACAGTAGCTAAGAATACAATTGCAACAAGTCATAACAGCAGCCATTGAGAACCCACTGCAGGGCTGTAGAGCTGTCAGCAGCCAGGTCAACAGCACTGTATTGAATAGGAACAAATGAACAAATTAGCTGCTGCCAGCAGGGAACCAAACACATAATTCGAAAGAATAATCAAGTTCAATTGAAAACTACAGTATATATATATATATATATATATATATATATATATATATATATATATATATATATATATATATATATACACACACACACTGTATCTACAGTAGGTGTGTATGTACGTGTAATGATCTTTTAAGCTTCTCTCTTACCTTGTAGTTCCTTTTTTCCCCTCTGTATAAATTGCTGTTGCCCTGAATGGAGGGGGAACGATGAAAAGCGATGAAAAAACATTATAGGAGATGACAGGGCTATAGCGCTGTACTGTGGGGAAGGAATGACTTTCCTTGCTCGTTCAAGGCCGCAACACAGCTCGCTTTGCCAACATTTTTTTTATAGCGGCATGAACAAATGGATTCGCAGATCTGTGCCACTCGGCGCAGGCCATGGGTGACTTTCATTGAAGTTCAGTGTAGTTTATAGCGTTGTAATAGGGGCTTCATAAGGGTTTAGGGTTGGGACTGGGGTTTGGGGTTAAAGATCAAAGTTCAGTGTAAGTGATTGTGTTTTATTGTTAATTGCTTTAAATAGGCACAAAATTACTGTTTTGTGAATTTTTGTGGGTTCTAGAATATTAGGGTTAAGGGTAGAGTTAGGGCTGGAGTGTAGGGTTATGGTTATGGTTAGGGTTAGAGTTAGGGTTAGGTTTAGGGTTAGGATTTGAGTTAGGGGTAGGGTTAAGGATAGGGTTAGTGTTAAGTGTTAAAATACTAAAATGAGAACTTTTGACTTTTGCCAGTGAGGAGGACTGAAATGTATCAAAAAGTTTTGAATTTGCACATTTTTTTCATTTAAAAAAAAAAAAAAATGCCAAATAGGAATATGTCAAGGCTGACTACGTAGTTAGCAATCCAGGAATCTGCTGATATGGTTTTTACTACAAGGACATGGCCCCTGATATTGAAATCATCAGATAATCAAGCTGCATACAATACCATTTTTTTTTCAGCTCGCATCTTCGACAAATGAATAGAAGTCATTTCCCACATGCCTCACCCTATTTTGAATGGGTCTCTGTTTCCTTGATTGCTTTCCTAAGCTCTCCTGCCAGAATATCTGTTATGTGGAGTACACACAGGAATTCATTTCCAATTTATTTCAGTATTACTTTTACCAAAAACACGCCGTATGTCAGGAGGCGGCTGCTTCTCTTTTAATCACATGCACAATCACAAATCGATCCAAAGCTTACATTTAAATGTGATGTACATTGTTTTTTTTTTACTTTAAAGTCTATCGAATTAAAATATTGACACTCTGCACGGCTTGAAATCAGTGTTTCGTGACTTAAAAAAATGAGGCGCTCTTCCTCTTAACGGGTTCTGCAATTTAATTAATCAGAGTTTCTCTCCAAGCCCGTTTCCCACGATCGAAAGTTGTAAAGTGCAATCCAACAAGGTTACCAGCCTAAGCATATCACAAGTTAATTGTCTTTTTAATTACCAAGGTCTAGTAAAGACCTTGGTCATTTTTAACTCTGTCGTAATTAAGTACATGCCACTTGGACTAATGATGTGGATCATTTTACAGCCCTGCATTATTCCTGTTAATATAGTTGCACAATCTAACATCATCCCTAGCACTGCCAAATCATGTACTTTGAAACATTTATTAACTGGATAATTTGCTTTATTTTCCCTTAATGGACCCTACAGACCTGTGGATCTTTCAGTCCATTTCAATCCAGGAATCGAACTAATTAACTGAACCCGTTAAGATTAATTAAACAATTAAAGTCCTGGTAGTAACAAGGCTATGGACTGTTCATTTGAATAGTTAAGGACACAGGCTGGGAACAAGATCCTGGACTGGAATGGAATGGAGAGAAAGAGCCTCAAACACATGCCTCTGGAGTGGGGGGGTGGGGAGAAGGGTCAAGGGAGCACTGTAGCCCAGGGACAGGTAACTCCGGTCCGTTACCTACATTCCATTTCAGTGTAATTCAACTCATTGACCCCTGACCCCTGTGTTCCCTGCAGGTGATCAAGCTCTCGTTCGAGGAGTTCGGCCTGGAGCGGGGCTACGACACGCTGACCGTTGGGGACGGGGGACAAGTTGGGGACCAGAAGACAGTTTTTCATGTGTGAGTAAATCCCCCTTCATCCTTTGTTAAACGAAATTGGTTGAGGTCGATCCTCTACATTTTCAGTCATGCTGTTTTGGGGGTTTTTTTAATTCTGGTACAGGTCACAGGTTATAATGAGTTCATTGGCCTCAATCTAGAGAGGTCACTACTAATAATCGAATAATTGATTCAAGCAATCTAAACGTCACTACCCAAATATGGCGCAATCAGCATGCATTGAAACCACAAGATTGCATAAACAACAGTGCATTATTGAAGTAGCATGAATAGGGTATAAATATTGTCTTTATTGCCATCATAAGACATTAAAAAATAAACACCACAAGCGACTTCAGTTGATCCGGATATTGACTCCATTACGCATACAATAATCCTTGGATCTGTACTTGGACAACCGTGTTTAGACCGCTCCGTATGCACTTTCCATTGGTACATGTATTGTCAGTGGATCGACCAGTCGTGTATGTCAGTGGTTTGTCTAAGTGGTTATAAGAGCAGGGTCAGCCTGGTTAATGATTTGTCTCTCTTGGTCCAGGTTAACTGGCACCACCACTCCAGACCTGATTGTCAGCACCAGTCACCAGATGTGGCTCCTCTTCAAGACGGATGAAACCAGTGGCTTGCTGGGGTTCAAAGTTTCTTATGAAGGTAGCGTCCCGTTTTAATTATTTTGGATCTACACCCACCTCACACACCTGCCTTACCTGTTTTATTTTATAAATATGGAACATAATAATAATAATAATAATAATAATAATAATAATAATAATAATAATAACATTTAAGAAATTGATCTGTAGCTCTGTTGGTCCCATAAATCAGTCTGGAAACTGAGTTAAGCAAAGGTAACCATACACATCTGAGGTGATTTGAAATATTTATAGCTCCGGTGGGGTGGGGGGGTGTAGGGGGTTCAAAGATCACTGTGGCCTCTGTGGCCCAATGACTTCAGACAGACAGGATTTCCGCAGTACTCCGTAATTGATTGAAATTGCTACAGTTTCGCAACCGGCATCAGAAAAGGCCATCGATTTCCCAGGAGCCTTTATGAACACTGCGAGTTGAGATGTTGGTTTAGAAATATAAAATTACCTTTCAACCTCTGCAACAACTTTTGACCTCTCTGGTTCAACCAGAACTGAACAAAATGACAAATCAAGTATAACGCAGTTCATTTTTGATAAGGTACTGTCGTGTGTGACACAGAGAGGATCTCAGCACTTAAATATAATCACAACCACATTTCTTTCAGCAATTTCTGGAGGGTTTTGTCCCTGGCCTATAGCTCTCAGTGTCTCATTGCTTTCTATCCTGTTTTAATTAGGTAGTAAGAAATGATTCCTGCCTTCAGCACAATAGGGAAAACAAGCGTCTTGCGTTCGTACTGGTGATGTGAACGTTTTTGGACGCTTTGCAGCTGTGTTGGAACTGAGTTGCTGGTTATGTCATATTCTTTTCAGACTACCCCTGCCCACCACTCCGTAAAATGAATCTGATCTGAAGGAAGCTCCCTCTATCTCCTCAAAGCAGAGTTCTGGAGACACCGAAAAGAAAAACAAGGAATAAACCCCACGGATTGAGAGTACAAGCTCGACATCCGCTGGAATGAGTCGTAAAAGAGAATTAAGGCTTACATAATCCAGTTTCTAATTCTGAATATTTATGGTTAAAGAGCTGAGGGATTTGCATACTCTCCTTCTAGCCTCCGGCGGTCGCTCGTAAAACGTTAGACTGCATTAGAATGTTTGATTTCCTCTGTGACTCTCTGTTTTTATAGACACCTTTTTAAATGGAAACACTACAGGACATTGCTGAAAGAAACTTAATTTATTAAAACTCAGGTTGTTTCAAGTTTCTATGTTAAACAACATCGTTTTTTTTTTTTCATCTTTGCTCTCTGCAGATATTCAGAAGTCTGTCTCACCTGTGGTTTATAGTTTACATTTGTAAGACAAAACAAGCTATCTGAACAACTGAAAGGTATTCCTGTTCAATTTCCACGGCACAAAAGAAACTGTCCCATGCATTATTTCGACAGTAGAACCTAGTAAAGGAGCCCTGGAAACGCACAGCATATGGTCCTATATAAAACAGCCAGGTACCATCCCTTATTCTGGGGTTGTGACAGCTTTCGTCACTTGAAGTCAATATGGTGTGTGTGTCTCAGCAGCCAGCAGGTCTGAGGTCAGGAATGAGAGAATCGCTGGACCATGCTTTCCATCAGCTGTCTCTGACCGCTCCCTCAGCCCAGGGTTCTGCTCCTCGACAGAGGAGGGAAAGCTTGATAAATGATGCTGTTGGGTTTATTTATGGCAAAATCATCGAGAGGAGTTAGATAATATGCTCCATTTATTATTGTGTGTGGTTTTGAATTCTGCTGTGTGGTACTCACAAAACAAAAGCATGCTACATTAGACACTGAGTTTGCATGCAGTGACCGTTGGGGTTTGGTGTTGATAAACTGCCTTGGTAAACTGTTTGCTTACCCAAACTTTAAATATTTCTAAATATTGTATAAATGTTTAAAGTCAGTGCTGGTGTACACCAAATCCGGTAGCTGTTAGGGATCCATGCTAATTCATATAATGAGTATTATAACATTCCTATTCTATGTTATTCCAAAGTGTATACCTGGTTAGCTTGTAATCTCCTGTTTCACAGAGTCATTCTAACACAGTCCTAATGGATGAGTACTGGCACTTAATTTATCTTTAAAATGGGCATTTGGCTCCTATTGCATTACAAACTGCATTGCATTTTTAGTGGCAATTTCCGTGCTGGATTTCTGCATTCCAAACCCAAACACAGACGTCCGTCTCAATCTCTCTCTCTCCCTCTCTCTCTCTCTATTTCTCCTCAATAGACTGAAAAGCTTTAGTACATTTAAAATCGTTGGTGTCTCTCACGCTGTGACAGGGAGACATTCCTCTTCAACAACTAGTCACTGCTGTTTGCTGTCAGAATGGAAATTGAGAAAGAGAGCATTTTAGATTCAAGTTTTTTTGGCTCCCTGTTGAGTTCAACATTCAGGCATACACCCTCCCTGCTTCTTATAGAAGAGTAGAGAACTGATCTGACAGGCTATAACGAGGGAGCTTGCAGATTCAGGAACCGGCCCCATTACAAATGCATTACAAGCATGGCAGTAATAGCCAGACAGACATTATTCTGCTCAGTTCTCCTTTTATTCTGTCTGTTAAATATGCATGCCGTTGCGTGGCAGGTGTGTGACAAACAGGGCCCTGCATGTTTATTTGTAATTTGTAATTTTAGCATTAAGATGTACTGTACTAAGGGGCTCCTCTGCAGCTGGCACTGGGTCAGGGTGGCCTTGCCGAGAACAGGCTGGCCGTCTTTATGTGTTTGTAGGTAGGTTTCTCTGCGATGGCTTATGCGATGGCTTATGTGGGTCTGCCAGTGCATTGCTTTGAAGAGGCTGCAGTGGGGAAAATGTTGGATCATCCAGCGCTGGTAAACAATCTAAAAGCCTTGCTGTTGTGGGAGTTCACTTTTCCTCGATGGATTTCTTAATGATACAGTATGTAAAACAAAAAAATAAATAAGAAACTAAGTCGCGTAGACGTTTCGTCAGTTTACCGTACACAAAAGATGGCACAAGCCAAAACGTTATTGACGATATAGATGCAACAAACCAAATAAATTGTCCATCGGAGGTTGTGTTTAGACCTCAGTCCTGGCGAGGGATTGATCCCGCTCTCTTCCAGTTCAGTGACTGTAATAATGACCAAGATGCCCGAGTCACAGATGGCTTCTCTGCTTCTTGTGTTTTTGCAGAGATCGAGCAGGGGAGCTGCGGGGACCCGGGGGTACCGGCCTACGGCAGGAGAGAGGGCTCTGGATTCCTTCACGGGGACACTCTGCGGTTCGAGTGCCAGCCTGCCTTCGAGCTGGTGGGGCTGAAGAGCATCACCTGCCAGAAGAACAACCAGTGGTCTGCCAAGAAACCCAGCTGTGTCTGTGAGTGGGAGCGAGAGTCCATCCCAACGCTGGCTTCCTCTCTCTTTCTACTTGTTCTCTCCCTCCTTTCCCCCTTTGCCTCTCTCTCTCTTTTTCTCTTATTTAAAGTGTGAGTGCATCCCAATGCAACTCCCGCCATGTCCTCCTCCCCATCACACTCTCTCACTTTCTTTATCCCTCCCTCTCTCTCCTTCTAACTACCTTGTCTTATTCCGCCCCCTCTCTCCTTCCCGTGCCTCCACTCTCTCTCTATCCCTCGCACTTTTCTTTTTCCTCCCTTACCTTCTTTCTCCCTCTCTCTCTCTTTTTTCTTTTTGTCAGAAGCTCTTCTTGTACTGATCAGACAGCACTGTTGTTTCATTTCAGGGAGGGGAAGGGATCCATAGGGACACAAACCCACAGCCGCTACCTCAAAGCAGCTTCCACTGCCAGCCAACTGAAAGGCTGTGGGCCACGTTCACTCATAACTTTTCTTACTCTTATTCTTTCCCCACCTTTTGTTATCATGCCAATGCTGGCCCCACACGTAAGCATTTACGCGTTTGTGCTCTCTGATGTGTATGGCTGCTGAGTTCTGTAGTTCTGCATTCTCAAGCTATGCCTCTGAAAACCTCTCTCTCACTCTGATCTGATCTGATCTGACGCGGCTTCCTAATTACCCACCTTTATTCCGGGTTAACGCTCTCAACCAATCAGAGCTTTCCTACTGGCCTTCGTACTCGGAATGCAAGAGGCAAGTCTTATTGAGCTCCTTGCAAAACCTCTTTCTGATAGAGAAACTATCCGAGTGCCTCCGATGAGGTATAAAAGTGTCCTCCAAACATTGAATCCTCACCTGACCCACTCATATAACCATAAATCCGGACCTTTAACCTAACCTTAACCTTTACCCTCCCTCCAGCCTTTACCATAACCATGACTCGTAGCTCTTCCTAAGCATCACTTTCCTTTATCTTGCCTTAATTATATCCACTACAGTAAACCTAAGTCCTCTGTGCGCCATCACTTGCCAGGAATCTTTCTACCTCAAGAAAATTAATTTTTTTAACAGATAATATGTTCTGAATTGTAAGATATGCATATGCAAAATGACAAGAGGGTTTTAGTGCAGAAAGCAGCATCGGTCATTTTCTGATCGTTTTCACCTCCTTCCTTAAGATGGAGAAATCCTAGCATCGCTCGTATATTTTTATTTAAATTTAAACCTCTGTTTCCTGGTACCTGATCAATTCCTGTGCTGTAGGTCAGCCTCAATCCCTGTTCAAAGAGAGACGTAAAGAAACACCATTATTCCATTAGGCAGGTCTTAAAACATTTTTATTGCAGCATACATAACACTAAAGAAATGAAAGGAAAATGAAAAAAATTGATATTCTTTAACAAAAATCAATGGTGACTCAAAACAGTGTAAAAATGCTAAAGAGCTGATTGAAATTGAGGGGCAGTATATCTGTTATTATAAAAGCTGCATTTCTGCTTTATGAAGTTTGCATTATCTGCATCTTATAGTTTGTGACTTGGTGAAAAGGTAATAAACAGGAAGGATCTCTGTCCCTATGGAAAGGATACAAAGTACGTCAAATACATCTTTACTGTTCCACAGATTCCATTAATGGGTCGTTGAGTTGCCCCCTTTCGTTTGCATTGTGAATTAACTAGATATCGTTGTCTAAGCAAATCTGGTATTCTGTTCATTAAATGCCTTTACCAAAATCCATGCTCTTAAAGGGTTTAGATCTAAAATGTCCTTTTTTTTATTATTTTACCCTTCCTGATTTCTATGACCTTCATCAAACTATAGCTACCAACAGCTAAACAAAGGCTTCTTGCTGAAGTTCCTTTTCAGTACCTGTATACAGCAATCTAAAAAAAATATATTTTTAAGTAACTCCTGAGTTAAAGCTTTTATAAAAGTTTCTCGCAGTAAAAGCGTGGCAAACTGTAATAGAGCACAGTGAAAGCATGGTAAAGCATGGGCAAGCATTGAAAAGCACAGGGAGGTTTGGTAAAACAGATTGCGAAACACGGCAAACCAGGGTAAACTATGGTAAATGCATAACCATGGGAAAACTGAAAAAAAAAAATACAGCGGAAAACGTCTGAAGCACGTTGATGCAATGTGACTCACGTGTGATCCACACACACATGCCATACAAATTACTAATTACGTATGTCGATTGACAAATTGCACATCAATAACCAGGCACTGCCTCTGGCTATCATAGAAATAATCGGAGTCCTTTACCTTGTCACTGCGTGAGGCATGTCGGACATCACCGGTGCATAGGGTAAGAGAAGGGGGGAGGTGGATTGTGAGAGCTAATCTCATCGATCATATCTCCATAGCCCAGCATGGCTAATAACTTCATGAATCAACCAGAGATCCCTGGCTTAGTTTACCTCTCCTGCGCCTTGTAAACCTGCATAAACATCTTTCAGAATGAGACCAGAAGCTTGCAAACTACCGTGCTGAAGGGGAAATGAATAAATAATAATGATACGACTATTACTACGACTACTACTACTACTACTAATAATAATAATAATACAGCTCTACATTTTCTTGGTTCCTCACTCCCTCTCCCCTTTTTCTCCAGCTCTACTGCATTCTCCCAGTTGTGTATTCACTCCAGTTCTAGATCCCTCACTCCCTCCTCTCCCCTGTTCTTCTCTCTGATCCTCAGTCTCCTGCTTCTTCAACTTCACCACCCCGGCGGGCGTGCTGCTCTCCCCCAACTACCCGGCGGAGTACGGGAGCAACATGCACTGCGTGTGGCTGATCATCGCCAAGCCCGAGAGCCGCATCCACCTGGCCTTCAACGACCTGGACGTGGAGCCGCAGTTCGATTTCCTGGCTGTGAAGGACGGGGGCAAGGCGGAGTCCCCCGTGCTGGGCACCTTCTCCGGGACCCAGGTGCCCTCCCCCCTGACCAGCAGTGGACACGTGGCCAGGCTTGAGTTCCTGACCGACCACTCCAACGCCAAGAGGGGCTTCAACATCAGCTTCACCAGTGAGTACCAGTCCGGCGCCGCATTTTATAGGCATCTTATAGAGGATTCTCCACGGCCATCCACCCTTATGAGCGATACAAACACAGCCCTCCATGCACAGTCAAGGATTATTGTGTTTATATAACAAATGCAATGCCTGGAAATGTGTAACCTTAAATTAAACAGCTGAATTCAGAGCGTTTTCCTTTGATCAGGCTCATTCTATCACTGGATTTAAATGAATGCAAATAATAATAATAAAATACTCTGCTGCCGGGCACAATTTCTAAGGTAGACTTGTGAATGTTAGATGAAATAGGGCTCAATGTTAGCTACAGTATAGAAGCTGAGCTTCACTGTGCAGGTGTTTAAACACACAGACTGCAGGCTGGAGTGCTACCTGGTGGGTCCAGCCATCTCCCTGATGAGCCCGGAGATAACGCAGGGTTCGAGGGAGTGCAGAGTCACGCAACACCTCCAGCACCTCTCCCGCCACTCTGTTTCTGTCCCCTTCTTATTGCTTACTCGAGAAACACTGTGTGCAACCTCTGTCACTTAGCTAACCCAGTTAAGCGAGACAGACATATAAACGTCTGTTAAACATACCGAAACGTTGGGAAATTGGCTCTTTTGATATAGGGCAGCAGTGTGGAGTAGTGGTTAGGGCAGTGGTTTGAAAAACGACCACTAGAGGTGTGCCGCGGTAATATCTGCTCCCTCTGACGCGTTAGACACTAATTACTGTAATTCTGTGGTCCCAGACATAATAGACTCTCAGATTCAGTTGTATTGGATTTTACTGTGAAGCACTATAATGAGATCAATGTGATGACAGGAGCTATAAAAATGCAAATTCAACTTCTCTGTCCAGCATTCCGCCACAACGAGTGTCCTGATCCTGGAGTTCCGATAAACGGGAAGCGGTTCGGAGACAGTCTGCAGCTGGGAAGCTCGGTGTCCTTCCTGTGTGAAGAGGGCTTCCTCAAAACTCACGGATCGGAGACCATCGCCTGCATCCTGAAAGATGGGAATGTGGTGTGGGACAACGCGGTTCCAAGATGTGAAGGTATGCAGGCTTTTAATAGCAAGCCAGCCAGGTTTTTCCATAGCAAAAAAAAATTATTGACCCTTTTCCATGTCCCAATACTGGCAGAGTAGAATGTTTTCTTGAGATGTATAAGATATTTCAAATTATGTTAAATATAAATGTTACATAGAGGTTCAAAATCACCCCCTGAGGTTTGGAGAGTGAACTGCTTCCTCCTCTACCCCTTAAAAGAAGTCCAGGCCTGACTTGGGGAATAGAGATTCAACTGCTCCCTCACCCCCTAAGAGAAAGGATGGTCCCCCCGGTCTAGAGCAGACTTGAAGCACAGAGACTGAACTGCTCCCTACCTCCTTCATCTACTAAGAGAAAGCATGGAGTATGAACTGCTCCATCCCTCACACTTTAAGAGAAAGGGTGCTCCCTCCAGTCCAGAGCAGGGTGGAGGCATGGAGACTGAACTGCTCCATCCCTCACACTTTAAGAGAAAGGGTGGTCCTTCCAGTATCTGGTAGGGCAGAAAGCATTGTGGGGAAGCTCAAATTGCTTTTGCGTGTGCTGCACCTGTTCCAAAGATAAATTAGAAGCCTTCAGTTTCTGTCAATCCAGCACCTTCCATTCACACTGCATCAATCATAATAAATAATAGATAATATTTCAAATAAAAAAAAAAAAACATGTTCAACTCCACTTGGTTTTGTCAGGCAAATATTAATGGGAAATTGCAATATGTGTCTGGATTTAAATTATAAGATATTTATTTATTTATTTCTCTGAAATGTAATACTGTTACATATCCTTTAAATAGCTGTCTCATGATTCAGATATATTACAATATTAAAAAGGCAGTCTTTGGTTCTAATTTAATTACAGATTCTCCGGAGTGGGCTGCCTGCTTTTTCGCATTGTTTTAAAGAGGCAGTGATCCTGACACACATTTTCCTGCTGTCCTTACTCCATGGCCTAAATCCCAGCTCCTGTTTCTTCCCTTGCGATTACCTGTGTATAACCACAGCCCGGAGCAAAATATTTGACCCCTATATTATTGTGACCCACCTGCAGGTCACAATAACGTAGTGTTGGAATAATAAACTGCACAAATACTGGGCATCTCATTAGTCAGATATATCGATCACTTATCAGTGTAGCAAACGTATCATGTTCAATAGCTCTGACTGGCCCCTGGGGTACATTTGCACAGTAACTGCAGTTTTCCCATGTCTTGCCCATGGTTATGCATTTACCATAGTTTAGCATGGTTTGCAATGGGTTTTCAGTATGCTTTACCATACCTCTTTGGGATTTACAATGCTTACCTATGCGTTGCCATGCTTTGCTATTCTTTTACTGTGGCAGACCTCTATAAGGAGGATTCTGGAGCTTCTTGCTGCACAGGGTCACGATGCCTCCCGTAATGAGGCTGGGAATGTCTCACTGCGCCCCTGACAGCGAGCTCCTCCAGCCCCCTTCAGACCTGTGCTTTTGTTCGGTGTGGGAAGAGCAGAGCAGCAATGATGAATCATGTTTGTACTTCACAAATAGCCGTGATGTTGTTTGTGTATTAGTGTCCTGAGATTTATGGGTTTGAAGTTTTATCGCTGGAGTTTGCTTTTGGTCTTTTTTTTTTTTTTTTTTCTTAAGGCAAGTTTCTGTTTGAAACATTTGGAATACATGGATTGGAATAAACTAACGTTGCCAAGGCGATTTCCCTTTTTTTTGGTAGTACTTATTTTTCCTTCCTTATAAATAATATAGATTTAATACTAAAGCTACGACTTATATAGATTTTTTTAAATGATAAAATCCACATACCGATGAGAAACGCTGTGTAACTCTGTCGATGTCGTGACTAAATGTAGCAGATTGCTCGGTTCCACGCTGTCTTCCTTCTCATCTGGGTTGTTCTCTTGTCCTCGCCCCCCAATCCCCTCACAGCTCCCTGCGGAGGTCACCTGACCGCCCCCAGTGGCACCATCCTGTCCCCTGGCTGGCCTGGATTCTACAAAGACTCCCTGAACTGCGTGTGGGTCATGGAGGCTCAACCAGGCTATCCCATCAAGATCATCTTCGACAGGTCAGACCCCTCACACTATACACTGTGGTTAGGTCTTGTGCAGAATGGGCACCCCCCGCCTCCTGTACTATGAGACTCTTTCCAGCCATTTAAGTTTGTGGGATCTGTTTTTATTGCTCAGAGGGTTGACGAGCGTCTTGCAATGCTCGTCCGTGAAAACGGGTCGCCCCAAAACGAGACGTCTCGGAATGTAGTTGAATCAAGAAAGAAAAAAGAAAGAAATTGGAAGCTCGATTTGAGAAAAAAAAGCTAAATAAGTGCCTGCTGCTTCTAGATTTGTGATCAAAACCCCAATCAACTCCATTAGTAATAAAGCTAGTCCCAAAAGACTGGAGAAAAGCAGCAAAGCAAAGTGTTTGTTACTGTTGATTACATGCTGCATACATACAACATTGGGTGGTTTCTACTCAGTTGAATTTATATTTTTTAGTAGCTTTTCCAGTAGCTTCCCATTGTTATACTGAGATAATTGATAACAATGTCAAAATACAAAACACAATCTGAAAATGCATTACAGTTAAAAGCACTTTGGGAAAAAAAAGAAACATTGAAATTTTCTCTCCCATTCTAATGCCAAACATATGAATAAAATCTAAACCTTTGCTTAATTCACTTGGTGCTTATGACCTAATCTTCAAACAGCGTGGTCTTTTGGCTACAAAATAACCATGCTCTATGGGCAAAGGCAAACTGTTGTTATCGTGCACCTTTCACCACCCGTAGACCGTCCATCTTTCATCATCGTTTGAATCATTAAATAAAGGGGACTTGAGAAAATCAAGGTCTCTTGATGTCTCTTGACTGTATGTCATCAAAAGTACGGTTTTAATTACCCATGGTCCTCATGTAATATTTAAAAGCTTGTACAGACCCCTATGTTTGGTTATGCCAGGAACCATAGGTGAAAAGTTTAAACAGACACAGGTCAGAACAGGGATAGCCACGGGCAGCCCCCATGGGTGACTATCTTTCTCTCTGCCTCTATCTCTGTATCAATCTGTCTCTCCTGCAGGTTTAAAACTGAGGTGAATTACGATGTTCTGGAGGTGCGTGACGGGAAGTCTTACTCCTCGCCGTTGATAGGGAGCTACCAGGGTACCCAGGTCCCCCAGTTCCTGATCAGCACCTCCAACTACCTCTACCTGCTCTTCACCACAGACAAGAGCCACTCTGACGTTGGCTTCCAGATTCGCTACGAGAGTAAGTCTCGCGGGCCCTCCGCTTCTGAGACCGAGGCTGGGGTTCAGTTTCAATTAAGCTTTAAAGAAGTATCCAAAAAGCAAAACTGAGTGAAGGATGATTGCCTTTTTTTAAACACAGCATTACTGCTACTTGGCACTCCTTTTACAGATGAAACAGATTGATGGATTCATTTTGCTAAAATCAAGCATCAAGCTGATAAACCCCCCCCCCCCCCTCCCCCCCCCAAAAAACCCCAATAATCTCTTGGACCACTTTTCACCAGCACTCACCATTCATCTCCCATATTTGGGTGAATCCATTTTGATTCTGTAAGACATGGGGGGGGGGGGGGGGGGGGGAGAGAGAGAATGTGTAGAGATGTGCTGCTCTCTTCAGTAACTGGAAAACAGGCCTTGTTCAAAAGTTACAGCTGCACTGCAATACCGGTTTCCATGGAGATTGTTGGCAACAGCTGAAAAAAAATCATTGCAGCCAAATGGATAAAAAAAGACAAAAAAACCCCTGAAAATTGCACTAGACTCTCAATGCAGACCTGTTGCTAGGCTGTGAATCAAAAACCCTTCCCCCCTCCACAGTAGACTTTCCGTCCGTTTTTGTTTTCACTCCTGGGATTCAATTTCTGTTGTAAAAGGAAAACACTAAAGAACTTAGGTGATGGAAATCAAAGAGATCAGAGCCCCTTTAAATCTTAAAAGTAATCTTTTGAGTTATTTCTCTCTCTGGTTGTGTAACAAAGCCTGTTTTATTCTCTGCGTATATTACCAAAGTGAGGATAAAAAATCAGAAGCATGCTGCCCATTGAGCTCACTGCACAACCCTTGTGCTAAATTTAGGCAGTCTCTCTGCTGTTCCTTATTACACTTACTAATTGCACATGCAGGATTTGAATCTGCAGAGGACCCAGGTGTTCCTATGCAGAACACAGCCTAGTACTTTGTATATCAGGGACTATTTAAATTATTCATTCAGTGTCAGATCTACAAAAGCATTAACCCTGTTGACCTCCTCATTAACTTAACAAGACATAATAAAACATATCGCTGCAGACAAACGAGTTTAAGGGCAGTAGTGTGAAGATCAGCCGCCATTTAAGTCATTAAGATCGACCAGATGTTTAATGTCAAGCTGATTATGCATTCCTTAACTTAAAGCAGAGTTTGGAGATTAAACGTAAAGTAAGTCTCTTCTCCGATTCCACCCCTCTGTCTCATTCTTGGTCCCTGATGGTCGTTGTGTTTGTGTTTCAGCGGTGAAGCTGCAGTCGGATCACTGCGTGGACCCCGGAATTCCTGTCAATGGGCAGCGCCACGGCAACGACTTTTACGTGGGAGCTCTGGTGACGTTCAGCTGCGACTCTGGGTACACGCTGAGCGACAACGAGCCGCTGGAGTGCGAGCCCAACTTCCAGTGGAGCCGACCCCTTCCCAGCTGCGAGGGTACCTGTCACACGTTCCCCAAGAAACACCACTCCAGATTCAACACGCTAAATTACTCAATATGAATTTAACATGTTCAATTCTCACTGTGCCTGAGACACCTGAACTTCATACAGTTTAAGAGACATTTAAAACAGTGATCTTGCACAAAAATGCATAAGAATGATGTGCAATCTAGTGTGCAATCAATTTACGCACAATATTTGTGGATGATAAATAACGGTTCGGTGCACAATGGCCTTAACACATATTTTCAACACAAAACACTCCTCTGAGCCTAGTTGTGTATTCAGAATTAGCATTCATTAATCTGTTGAAGCACCCCAATTAACCCTCCCTTATCTCTCCTCATCTCTGTAGCTCTCTGCGGGGGTTACATCCAGGGGTCAACAGGCACCATCCTGTCCCCTGGATACCCAGATTTCTATCCCAACAATCTGAACTGCACTTGGGTGATCGAGACCTCGCACGGGAAAGGTAATTGTCAGCTCTGGTGATGCACGCTTGACTTTACATTAAGCGTCTCTAATTACTGGGGATTTACACATCAAGTACAATTACTGTGCATAATATCATTGTAATTATGTGTAAGTACACATGTATTTACTATGCATCTGCTATGTAAATACACTGTAATTAGAGACACTTAACGTGAAGTGTTACCGACTTTTAATCCCTCATCATACAGATTCTAGCCCTCTCTCTCTCTCTCTCTCTCTCTCTCTCTCTCTCTCTCTCTCTCTCTCTCTCTCTCTCTCTCTCTCTCTCTCTCTCACCCTCACTCAGGTGTGATGTTCGCCTTCCACACATTCCACCTGGAGAGCCCTCACGATCACCTGCTGATCACGGAGAACGGCAGCTTCTCCCAGCCCCTGAAGAGGCTGACGGGCTCCACCCTGCCCTCCCCTCTCAGCGCGGGGCTGCACGGGAACTTCACCGCGCAGATCCGCTTCATCTCTGACTTCTCTGTGTCCTACCAGGGCTTCAACATCACCTTCTCAGGTAGGTTCTCATAGACATGGCCTCTGGCTGAGCAGCGGTTGCCTGGGATGGATTGGAATGGATTTTAAAATGAAGTTTTCCACTGGAAAAGCTTGGGACTTACATCTAGGGCTTGCTGACTTACAAACAGTAATGCTATTTATAACATGCTTCATAAAATATGTGTAGGTGTATTCATATTGAATTAACAAAGCATTCATAAAGCATGCATCCTTATTAGTTAAGTGAGAGCATGAGAATTTGTACTATGGTACTAGCTGTGTCATGTTTGATAGATAAATAGCCAACAGTCAGGTGTGAGAGCAGCTGACCGCACAGTTTATTTCATGTGCTCAGATGTCTTGTTCTTGACCAGTGTACGGCCCTGTGCTTGCGTTTCAGAGTATGATCTGGAGCCCTGTGATGACCCTGGGGTGCCCACGTTCAGCACCCGCAAGGGCCTTCAGTTTGGGGTGGGGGACCCCCTCACCTTCTCCTGCTTCCCAGGGTACCGGCTCGAGGGCCCAGCCAGAGTAACCTGCCTGGGGGGCAGACGTCGTATCTGGAGCTCGCCTCTGCCAAGGTGTGTTGGTAGGTGGTCATGTGCTTTCATTTTGCTTGGCTGACATTTAAATTAAACAATAAGAAACAAAAAGAAACAAAGGAGTCAATTTGATCAACCTGTATCTCCGAAGACGATTTCTAAACTTGAAGGAAAGGAATTGCTACCACTAGGGTTTGCAAAGCGTTTGTGTCATGTTTGATACAGGAACGTAGTGGAATGAACAAATTGCTTTTGACAAATAGGTTTGCAATAGTTTGAGATAATGTCTAGGGCATTCAGATGAATAGGGACAACACAATTATATGAGAGAGAGAGAGAGAGAGAGAGAGAGAGAGAGAGAGAGAGAGAGAGAGAGAGAGAGAGAGAGAGAGAGAGAGAGAGAGAGAGAGAGAGAGAGAGAGAGAGTAAAAGCAGATGTCAATTGCAATCTTCTTGCCCAGGCTAGGTGTGATGTTGCTGCTTTATACTCGGCAGGACAGGGTAACACAAGGCTGTGTTTCTGTTTTCTTCCTCCACAGCGGAGTGTGGCTCATCAGTGACTGGGACCCAGGGCGTGCTCCTGTCCCCTAACTATCCCAGCCACTACGGCAACAACCATGAGTGCATCTACTCCATCCAGAGCCAACCGGGCAAGGGCATCCAGCTGAGGGCCAGGACCTTCCAGCTACAGGAGGGGGACCTGCTCAAGGTAGGGGCAGTTGTTTCGGGACACTGGATTGAGGTTACTGGTCAAGTTTAGTCATTCCAGCCTTAATTGCCAGTAACCTGCTGTAAAGGTGTGTGGTGTGTGGTATAAAGGTTAGGGTTTGGGTTAGGGTTAGGGTTGTGTCTACTTGCTCAAGCTTCTGTACAGTGGGAGTCTTGAATGTAAACAAGTGGTCCGTCTTCAGAGCAAATTTGGTTTGTTTTGGGATAAAGGATTAAGATGTCACCCTGGCAAGGCTTTACTCCTCCTGGAAAGGCACGTGGTACTTGTAATGCATCCGTGGTTTGTTTTCTTTTGGCTCTGCACCAAACTCCCCTCTCATCCCCTCTGATTTCTTCTTGCAGGTATACGACGGCAGCAATAACTCTGCCCGTCTGTTGGGCGTCTTCTCTGGCTCTGACATGCTGGGCATAGAGCTCAACAGCACATCGAGCTCTCTGTGGCTGGAGTTCATTAGCAACTCGGAGAACACCAGCAAGGGCTTCGAGCTGCAGTTTTCCAGTACGTGTGCTTGAGCTTCTTCTACAAACCCAGAGCCGATCCTTTCCACACCACTCCAGCTTTCTAATGCCGAAGACATTGACAAGCAGACAGGGGCTCATAACAAATGTGTTTGTCAGTTACGGGTATAGAGGGTTGTTATAATAACATTTTTTTTTTTTTTTTTTTTTTTTTAAATGACAGATTTTTGAAGGTAAACGTAAATCTTAGCTCAAATCCTTTTTTTTTGCAAACTCGTTTGATGTAACTTTATGAGATCAGCTTGTTTGGGTCTCTCTATAAATGTTATAAGCCATAGTTACAGTACAAGGTGCCTTATTGTATTGGTTGTAATACATTTTGTATTTAACTGTAAAACAATATCAAAAGGTTGCTATCTAAACATCAGCAATGAGAATTACCGAATGTAAAATGGGATCTATTCAACTGAGCTAAATAAACCCCACTGTCAGGATAATTAATACAAGACCCTGCTTTGTGTACCAAGGTTATGAAAATCAAACATCAAACAGAGCCTGATGTGAGTCTCTTTAGTGTACTTCTGTCTCTACCAATATTAAAAACACCAGGGCAGGATCTATTTTATCGAGCATTTAATTGAATCAGGGGTTCTTTCACCTGTTTTTCTAAGATGAGTTGTGTCTCTCTTCCAGGTTTTGAGCTCATTAAGTGTGAAGACCCCGGGGTCCCCCAGTTTGGATACAAGCTCTCGGATCAGGGACACTTTGCAGGCAGCACGGTCTCCTTCAGCTGTAACCCCGGCTACTCACTGCGGGGGAATCCCTCCATCACCTGCCTGACCGGGGAGCGGCGAGCCTGGGATAGCCCCCTGCCCCTCTGCGTGGGTAAGACACTGGAGCATCTCCGATCCCCTGAACTCGGCCCCTCATCCACTCCCAATCACTTACAAAAGTGTGCCATGGGATTTCTGCACTGTATTTTTGCAGTTTTCCCATGGTTGTACTCTCCGTTTACCCCAGTTTACCCTGGTTTGCCATGTTCATTAATATACTTTGCCATACCTCTCTGTGCTTTACAGTGCTTTCACTATGCTTTATTACACTTGTTGGCATTCAATTCAACTAAATCACTGAAAGGTACCAAATATAGCATCCCCTGTCTCCTCTGGTGCTAGTCCTGTGTAAGCCATGTTGTACAGTATACAGTGCCAGGTCTTCTTTCTCTATGGAGAGTACTGTATTTTTCACAGCATGAAGCTACCCACCTTGTGTAGACAGACAGGCAGGGTGAAGGAGCTCAGCCCTCCCACGTCTTGAGCAGGTACAAGCTAACACCGTGGATTCCAGGTTCGATTCTTGATTTATTATCTGCAGTTCCCTCGCGGGTACAGCTATCTGTTAGAAGCTCAGTGAAAAGTCTGTTGTCTCCAGATGTGAAGATGAGGATGATAAATTTCAGCTGAAATTTACGGGACAGTTGATGTATGATTTTGTTTTAATTTGTGGTTTGTTTGTGTTTGAAATGCAGCTTCTGTTTTTTAAACGGCGCCCTGGGTGTTTTTTAATGTTATGAAACATCACTTGCCACCTTGATCACTTGGTGAAGGCAGCGCTTTGGATGTGATTGATGAACTAACTCCATATTCAGAACAGCAGTGCATGCACGCTCCAAAAGGGTGGTACAGAACAAATCTCAGACCGGTCATTCGTCACCCACAGTAAAAATCAAATGATTAAATGTTCTCTCTCTTTTTATTATGAAACCTGCTCGATTAATTCCGGTTCAGCTGAATCTAGACGTGTTTGCTGCTGTCCGCAGCATCACTCTCGCTCATTTTTCTATCATTTGTTTTCCAGCTGAATGTGGGGGTCAGATCCGTGGAGAGACGTCTGGAAGGATTCTCTCCCCAGGTTACCCCTCTCCTTATGATCACAACCTGCACTGTGTGTGGACCATCAAGGCGGACTCGGGAAGCACCATCGGGTAAGCGTCTATTCAGTGGGCTGCATATTTACTTATGTATACGTGTAGGACAAAATAAGTCATTTGCACTGGCTATGCTATGTTTGAACCTTTAGATTACAGGTTTGCATTAATGCACGATTGCATTTGGACTATTAGGGTTCCAGTATATCGATTCGGGGTTCATCTTTATGTAGGGAATACAAGGAGTGAGAAGGAGAGAGACATGTGAGTGAGTTATTGTGTATTGACTCCCCAAGCCCTACATATGTAATGGGCAGTGTTGTGTGGCACACTGCCCTTGCGGATTCTGTCCCCTGTTGGCGAGATGAGATGATGTTAGAAGCTCTGTAACCATGACTGCGGAGTAGCCTGGCTCTTTTACACTGTGGTTAAGATGCGTGCTTGTGGTGTGCGGGGGGCGCCGCTTCGCACCCAGCCTCCGTCTGCTTATATATAAAAAGAGCAAGCAGCTTCAAATGGCATTGCTTTTAATTGTTTATTTTTTTCAACCATTGCAATTGGTTCTGGGTTGTGTTGCCACGAGCCTGAACGGGCTTCCTCGTTCTCTGCAAATCATGTGACAATGTAAACTTTCAAGTCAACTCTGTCCATTTAAGTGAAGAGTATGTGAGGCTGGCAGAGTCGCCACATGAACGAGGACATCTGTTCAGTGCGGCTAGCCTAGATAAACTCAAAGCAACCGGCAAATGTAAACAGTGAAATTAAAAATAACATTTTAATTGACTTACTTTTTAAATGTGTGGGCTGCACTACAAAAAAACAAAAATTGTATTGAACAAGTTAAGGTGTAAGACCTTCATTCCCATATCATTTACAGAGCATTCTAGCATTAAATTGTGATGACAGAGCACGGTGGTAGGGCTTATCCCTTCACACAGGGGGGATTATGCATTCAGTTAAGGATAAATGTTTGCGGGTGAAATTGAAATTTTACTCGATTTTAGTTAAGAAGTTTTACAGATGCTATCGCTTCGGCAGTCCTACAACTGACCTTTCAAAAGACGGCTGTTTAAATCATTTTAATGTGTTTATTTGCTGTGAAATATGACATGGCACTTGTCTTCCAATTTAATAGCAGCTTGTATTAGCTATGTGTTTGTTTTCATCAGTAAATGTATACAGCTGGGGTTTAGTAATTAACTGCTGATTTACATTACAGGAAGAATTAGTGTAGATAGGCAAGTGTGGGGGAGGGAGATATTATTATACCAATATTGATTAAAAACTTAAATACATGCCCAATAGCTGTCTACCACTACAGACAGAATGGCTGCAGGTTTGGGGCAAGTTCCGAACCCCCCAGATATGCTATGAAAAACGTATGTATAAACACAACCTAGCAATGTGTAAAAGACTGATGTTAAATAAAACATAATTCCGTGCCCTTCCTCTTCTCTTTGAGGAATGGAGGAGAAACACATTGCTGGATTTCTGACCACTCTGTAGTAACTATGCATCTCCAGTCCATTGGAGGGGTTTCAGTGTTTCGTTGGAGCCAGCAGCACTGCAGCTTATAGAAAAGGATGTGTCTCTTTTGTTTTATTTATTTTAATCTGCAGAGGAATTTATCTCTCCTGTATACAAAGCACATGGATGGAGTGTGAAATAAAACTAGGGGGGTGGGCAGCAGGCAGTTGATGTTTTATGAAAAAGGAACAGTGTAGCTTTACTGTGTAAACTGGTGACTTCTAGTCGCCACTGGTTAACAAGAGAGGCATTGTGTGATTAACATCTCAAAGGCTGACCGGGCTAATCAGAACCCTTTTTTGTCATGTGGCCCCGAGCATAAGCAATAGTTTCGCTCACTCCCAATTCGGTAGTGTTTTGGGCTCATGCTTTATCTTTGTGCACATAACTACTATTTTCAATATGTGCCTCTGCAATTAATGTACCTTCCTCGGTTACCCTGTGTTGAAATAACGTTTTTTAAAAAGACAGATTTTTTAAGGTTAACGTAAATCATAGATCAAATACCTTTTGCAAAATCGTTTGATGCAACTTTACGGAAAGAACTCGTTTCGGTCTCTCTATAAATTATGCAAGCTTCAAATTTGCGTTCCCCAAACAAGCTCTCCTCCCCTTGCCAGAAGGCATCTTGTGTCTTAATTTTATCTTAATGGAGTGCAAGCAACACAGGAGGAGCTTTTCCAAGAGAAATGTTTCAATGCAGTATAATTCAAAGAAAGGTAACCTAAAACAACACCCATGCTGTATGTCACTTTAAAAAAAGCATGTTAAATTAATATTTCAAAAGATCATGGTTCAGGCAAGGAAACTGATGTTTATTTGTTAAATAGTAATACATCTTCAGAGACGCTTGGTGTCATTTTTTTCTTCTTCTTCTTCTTGTTCTGCATCCAAAAATCCTCTTTTGACAAGCGACAGGCACTCTTGTGGCACCATTTTGTTTCGCTGACAGGAGAGTAATTCTCCACCCACAATGCATCATGTCTCCATGGCAACTTCCCATTGTGGAATAGGTCTATGAAGAGAAGCTGTCCCAGAGCGTTTCTCGACCGAAATGAAAAACTGACACAGTGCGTTTCCTGTGATTGTTTTACAGGTAATTCAGCAGTTACAGCTGTGCAGTACAACGTCGTCCTCAGTGCGTTTCCGTGAACATTTCAGGTGGCACTGCGAGGCTGCTTTTGATTTTCAAAAAAGATCTATAAAAAATGTGTTGGCTGTAAGTGCCTCTTCAAATGACCCTAGGGAAAAGAAAAAAGAGAGATTAGAATGGTATAACATCACTATTCTTTCCCTTTTAATTAGAATACATTATTATTATTATTATTATTACTATTAATATTACTATTATCATTATTGTTATTGTTACTTTTATTGTTATTAATATTATTGTTATTTTTATTATTAGTTGTTGTAATCGTATTAGTGTCATGGAACCAAATGAATGTTAAATAATTGCATCAATGTGTGCTCACATAATAGCAAAACTCAAACACAGTACAGAATCTCATTTTCAGAAGCTGTTTATCTACAGCATGATTGGTCACCAAAGAATACTATTCTGAAAGCCAGACAGCGAAAGAGAGACACTGCGAGGGGAGGAGGGGGGGACTGGAGGGGATAGAGTCTGGTTCGTCTCACATCTCCACAGAATGGCTTTCATTATTTTCTGTGGTGCTGCACGACATGGGCGGGGGGGGGTTCGTCTGCAGATCAGGGTTAATTAAAACCTTTTTTTTCATGTATACTACAGTATGAGGTATGCATATATATTCTTTTGATCCCATCTTGTGCAATCAATTATTAAACATGATTTGCAATTCATTGGAAGGGACCGCTGAAATAATAATTATTTTAAAAAATCCTTCTGAAGTGCCAGGCTGATTGACTAGGGTTGCTTTGTGTCTTTGTGCAGGCTGCCAAACAGGGAGCCACAGTCTTAACACTGTAGAAAACACAGACAGCTGAACCCCCGACCTCAGGAAACACCTGCATTGCTGTGCCTCAGTTTGTGCTGCAGTGTGGTGATTTAGTATTTAGTGGGGATTGCATTATCATTAGGAGATGACAAGCTTATTATTACCAGTTGTAGAGCAAATAAGAAAATAAGACTGCATGTGCCACCTGTAAATAGTAACAAACTCTTTACATTATTATTATTATTATTATTATTATTATTATTATTATTATTATTATTATTATTATTATTTCAATGAAGCCTACTTCGCAATGGAAATCGTATGTGTCATAACCTATCATCGTGTACTTCTCTAGACTGACACTAGATGGCAGCATCAAGAATCACCATATAGTCCGTTATGATGTAGTCTACTGGACTGGGCAGCAGTATTCAGAGATGATGATGTTAGCAGGTCAAGGACAGGCATCGCAGGGTTACGGAGGCTGTGTGGTCCGGTGGTTAAAGAAATGGGCCTTAGTTCCCAGTTCAAATCCCAGCTCACTCACTGACTCCCTGTGTGTGACTTTGAGCAAGTCACTTAACCTCCTTGTGCTCCGTCTTTCAGGTGAGACGTTGCTGTAAGTGACTCTGCAGCTGACGCATAGTTCACACACCATAGTCTCTGTAAGTCGCCTTGGATAAAGGCGTCTGCTAAATAAACATAATAATAATAATAATAATAATAATAATAATAATAATAATAATAATACACCACTCCCCTTTCAGCTGCGGAAGCGTCCAGCCCGAGGCCCTCCTGTGAAATGAGTGGATGAAAGGCTCGGGGGAATTGCAAGTTGTATATGGTGCTATACCTTGTTATACCTGTTGCTAATGAGCTTGTGGCCCTTTCACTGTCATGGCATTAGGCTTGCACGAGTGGATTTTTAATGCACACTGCAGTCAAGTAGGCTCTGAGCCTACTACAGTATAAATACCAGGCATAGAGGCGACACACACAGAGAAGCTCCCGGTACCTCCAGATCATCAGAGCCATCTGTGTTAATACTAGTGGCACGTATTGTATCTAAACAATAACATTTAATGTAGAATGTAACGTTTGGTATTTGGAACTAACAAATGGTAACCATTGTTCAGATTTGAAACACGGTCTCATCCTCATTGCGTAACAAAGCAGTTCATTCCATGTATACCTTCATTTTTATTTAGAGTTAGATTTAACAAACTTTATTTTTCTGAAATAATACGCAATAGCCAGTCACACAAAGCTTGCAGTCTTTACTTTTGAATGAACACATATCTGATACTGCACTGGTTTAAGATGGGCACATGAGTAGGGTGATGAGAGGTGATCTGTGCAGACTTTGTAATGCTTAAAGAGCCAGGACTGCCACGCGATGCTTAGGAGCACTTTGATATAAAACCGCATTGTAAAATGGATGAGCCTCATGGATACGCAGTGTAGCATTGCTGAGAGGCGATCGCGAATCTGCTGATTCAGACGCAGAGCTCTTTATAAAACGCAATCCTAAAACAAAGTGTATTGAGATTACCATCAATAATAAAGCAAATGTGCTGTCATGACGACGGAAGTGGGAGGGTTCCGGTGAGGTCATAGAGAAGGGACCATGGCTACTCCTCTGCTATCTATTTGGGAAGTCAAATTACATTCATACTGTGTAAGTGGCCAGAAAACGTCCAAGCTGATTGAAAAGCAGTGCGTGTGTCAAGTGACTGCAATCATGCCCTCCTCTAAGACCAGACCACCCAAGGTGCTGGATACTACATAAAAAATAACAATAAAACTAATAAAATAAAGTGGTATACTGGGAGTTTGCAAGCTGAAATGGTTTAATGTTTGTATTTTTCAAATATCTTGCAGTTCATTAGTTGAGATAATAACTTTCTTATTTATTTATTTTTTGCCATAGTTTTCTGAGCACAGCCACTTACAAACATTGTGCTTTCAAACAGTGACAGTTTTGTCGAGTAATAATAATCAGAATTCGCTGAGCCTGATTGCGGCTTTACAGTCAGTGTTTTTTTTATTTAAATGCAAATCCTCAAGCCACGCTGCAAAGAGTTCAATATGCATGTGGAAAACAAGAGGATTAGTGTGTTACCACTTCACACAGGGTGCGCGGTAAACTAGCAGCTCAGCTGGGTCAAGCAGCGTCCTCTCTGTAATGCGAAATGTTAACTTGCACAAATTCAAGGGTTTGTGATAATGTGCCATTGAAAGAAATCAATTAGACTCATTTGAATGTGCATGGAGATATCTCTCCTTCTCACTCACTCACTAACTCAGACACGCACACAGTCACCATATAGTCCTTCACCTTGAGCCCTACGGGAAGTTTGATATTTTTCAATGCAAACGCGTATCTCTGATATGAATTAGTCATTTAGCAGACGCTTTTATCCAAAGTGACTTCCTGAGACTAGGAGGTGAACTATGCATCACAACTGCTGCTGCAGAGTCACTTACAATAGGACCTCTGTTTTATGTCTCATCCGAAGGACGGAGTACAAGGAGGTTAAGTGACTGGCTCAGGTAACAAGCCACTTTCTCTAACCACTGGACCACCAAGGGCTCGTGCTGTAGGGAGCAGAATGGGATATGTATGGTTCCTTCACAGAGTGGCTGAACACTAGTAGAGAAGGGTTGTCTTTGGATTAAGTACCCATGACAAGACCTGCACTCTGTTAACTATACTTGGTTTAATACATCTTGACTCCACTGGGTACTCTTTCACAATACAATTCAACGGGTCATATTTCCAAAGCGTCTCCTCCATTCTTTAATTAACTCCTATTGCTTGAAAGGATAACAAAATAAATCATGTTTTTGTGAAATGAAATGAAAAACAAAACACCTTGAGAATGCATAAGGGATCATGGAATATATAACTGTGGCAAATTGGTTTTTCAACGATAATCCAGGTGCAATGGTGTTTATTTATAATCCAAAGTCACTTGACAACTCTAAATAATAATGAATGGTAGTACACAACGATGTGTACCCAGGGGGTTCAGTCCCAAAATAATAAACACAGCATAAACACACACAAAACACAACATGGTCACAAGTCCAAAGTGAGTGCAAGTGGTGAAATACAATTTCTTAGGTGAACAATAATGCAGTGTTGTCCAGGTTGGTGTTGGCCTTTAGCAACAGCTCCTGGTCGTATTTTGCCGTCTAATAATAACAAACGAGCAATAATTAGACATGACAAAACAAACAAATTCACGGTCCTTTGGGTACGTCCGTAACCATAACAAAGGAACAGATCACCTCGCTACGTCCCCTTATGTACCGTCAATCATGCCCCCTTGGTAAACGATTGCAACCGCTCCTCCAATCCGTGGCTGCCACATCGCTTCCCTTCCGGGTCGATGACTTGGTGTACTGTAGCTCTGCCCCTTTTCTAGATGGCCACCTAACCCTGGGAATGAATTGTCTGGCCATCCAGTCCAGGGCACTCTGTCCCCTTTACACAGCGCCCTCACAGGGAGGGAGGGAGATGTATCACCAAGAATCATTCTGTCTGTGTCACAATAACGTAGTTCTCTGGTTTTAGTTTTGTAAAATTAAACAGGGGTTTTAACTCTTTGAAAATAAGGAGTCAATTAAAGACTGGAGTAAACACTTTGAAAATATGGTCCAATATGTCAGTTGACCCTGTCTTTTGTGGTATACGCATCATTACTTCCGGAACTTTGTTTGACTCACATAAGCGACATACTGGCACAATATATGTTAATTCTTACTACAAAATAAATGAAATCTACAACAACATAGGGGACTAATGCCTCACATCTGAGCACTGGCAGTGCCCAAGCCAAATGTCTGTCAGCCATGCAAACACAGTTCCTCAAACATAAATAGAAGATGCACAATTACTAGATAGCACAGTATTTACTGTGTTCAGTAAATCTCAATGCCGGTAATTATATCGCTTGTTTATTAGAGACTTGCCCTAGTAAGTGCTTGACAGCTCCCTCTCCGGATGCAAGCTGCTCCTGTCCTCCATTAGTGCCCCCTGGCACTGTAAACATGTCTGAGAGTCCATTAGTCTGGGTCTCTCTGCCATGGCGTTTAATCGCTGAGGTGCCTGAGTCTGAGATAGGGTTCGCAAGAGCATCCGAAATCATCCGGATCATTTACTTCTTAATTCCTTCCGTTTCCCTCCCACGGCCAAATGAGCTAAGTGTTCTCAACGCCCTTTGCTTGAAGAGCAACGTGGTAGCAGATAACAGGATGATTGACTTTCATGCTTATTGGTCATTTCAAGTCAGAAAAGAAAAAAAAAAAAGAATCGGGTCAGTTCAAATAACGCTTATTGTCAAATTGGGCTTGCGGTTTGGGGTCAGTTCGTTCTGTACTGATATTATAATGACTGTATTTTAAACTGTTTTATAAGAGGGTGCACGGACTAGAAGATATCGGAAATCATATGCTGTGCCGAGCAAACAGGGTGAGTAAAATTGAGAGAGAGGGAGAGGGAGACAGGCTCAAAGAGTGCAAGCACAGACAGGGAGAGTGGTTTAAAACACAACTGAGATGTGTTATTAGGTAAATGCAGTGAGGAACTTTGATATACGTGTCACGTGATTCTAACTGGGTCACTTTCTGGACTGTCCCCACACAGTTCTTTAAAGTGGTTTCATAAAACGCAACAGCACTGTACCTAACTTCATGTTCTTGTTACACAAGCACACATATTAGATATATTTAAGACTAAGTGTTTAAATATTGATAAACTTACCTACCCAGAAACTCATGTCTTTGACGCTATGGGTGGATATGACCATTCTGCAATTCTGAGTAAATATTCAGAACTGGTTTTAGTGAGGTTTTTAAGTGAATATTGTTATAGCTGTATTGATTTTTCTTATGTCTTTCATTCCTGCCAATTTCATCCTTCCCCCTGTTATGGAAATACAAGCTTCGCCCTTCGCTTTCAACCGCAGCTGTTCCAGTCAATCTTACATTGGTTCCTATCAGCGCTATTTCCGATTCCTCTGGAAATGCAATTGTAACTATGCCACGCAATAATGCACTAGAGAATGTGGCTGAAATTGGATGCCAGCCCAGTTAATGAGCATCCATGCGAAAAGTGCCTTATGTGTAGGATCAGTCGTAGATCCTATCTCGTGATTGATTCACGCTTCATCTCAAAGATTTCATGCACTCTGAAGGGAAGGGAAGATGCACTGGTCAGAGCCGGGGGTAGTGCATGGAATATATCAACCCAACAGGAACGCGACCCTGTCGAGTGAAGTGAGGAGTGAAGGAAGTGTATCAGAGGAATCACAGAGCCCCTCTGTATTACCTTACCTGAGCCTTGCATTACACTCCTCTAAAAGTACAGCATTAACACTAAGAACCTGGCACAACAAGACAGTGGCACTGAAATCTTCTTTGTCTGTGTCATGTTCTTCTTGTTGTTCTTCTCGATGGCCTCAGATTTCTGTACATAAAAACTTTCATCTGTGTTCCCTGAAAAATATTAGATTTCGATGCAGTACATTGTCTCACACTAAAGTGTTATATACTAATATGCTACTGTTAAACTCATGCTTAGCATACTCCCACATGTTTTAAAGTGTTTACATCCTTATAAAAATGTGCATAGAGAAATCATTATATAGCATAGGAAAGCATCATAAAGAATACCAAATTAATAAGCACAGCAAACCAGGGTAAACTATGGTAAATGCATAGTATAACCATAGGAAAAAGCATGGGGGAACTGAAAAAATGCAGGGTAAAGGGTAAAGACATGCTTAGCATTTTCCCACGTGTTTTCAGGTGTTTTCTCTGGTGCACTGGCTGTGTGTGATGTTGTATGTAAAGGTGCCTTGGCTTTCCCTTTCCAGGCTGCAATTCCTGGTTTTCCACACAGAGGAGGTTCACGACATGCTGAAGATATGGGACGGGCCCCAGGACAGTGGGATCCTGCTGAAGGAGCTGAGCGGCTCCACCCTGCCTCCCGACATCCACAGCACCTTCAGCTCCGTCACCCTGCAGTTCAACACGGACTTCTTCACCAGCAAGCAGGGCTTCGCGCTGCAGTTCTCAGGTAACTCTCTGTCCCTCTAACTGGAACAATTGCATGTGGCTTTTAAATGTGTTTAAGCCAGAGATTTAAATAGATTAAGGCAGGAGGCACTGTGGGTGTGTTTCTTTTTTAAGCTAATCTACTGTACATGTAACCCTTCAAATGTCTTGCAGTGTCCACAGCCACGTCCTGCAATGACCCTGGGACGCCGGCCAATGGGACACGCAGTGGGGACAGTCGAGAGCCAGGGGACAATGTGGTGTTCCAGTGCGATCCCGGGTACCTCCATCAGGGGGCGACCAAGATCACCTGCGTGGAGATTGACAACCGATTCTTCTGGCAGCCAGACCCTCCTACCTGCACAGGTATGCTAATGCAAAAGGGACCAGAGCCCCCACTGGGGAAAACCACGACTGGTTTTCATTACAACCTAGGAATCCGCACCTCTCTGCTGTTGACCCCCAATGTGCCGTTCTGATGTGCTTCATACCCTTGATGCCTGCTTGCTTGTTTACTTGTTTGTCCTCGAGAAACTAAGAGAGGAAACAGTGAGTGCTTATTCCACTGCCTTCCCCTCCCCATGCTGTCAGATCTATAGAGGCACAGCGTAAACCACAGCTGATCTGCCTGCAGAGTGAGTTATTGATAAGCAGGGATGAAGGATCTAAGCCTTCAGCAAGAACTTATACTTGCTGTGCTCTGAGTCACAGTGGTACATTATTAAGGGTGTTTATTAGAAAATACGGGCAGGCCCATCATGAGGCAATTTGACGCAACTGAGCTGAATCCTGTGATGAATGGGCCACGTGAACCATTGTGCAGAATATAAGAGCAAGATCGATCACAGAAAGTCCTCAAGCAAAACAGCTAGCAAGCTGCCCTGCCTACACATGCCCACCGTACTAGAGTACTAGCAGGTCATTTCTTAAGTTAGAACAAATTAGATATACACTCATGCATTCAACCCATCTATGCTCATCCAGTTCCTAGTAGATGACTGATCTCAAACCTGTGTCAAGTTAAACTAAGTGATTGAGAATTAAAAACATGACTAGGGAGACCATTCCTTACCATCCTCTTTCCTCTGTCTGGAGTATATTTATGGTTGTGGTTTCTGTGCTGTGCTTAAAGTATTGGTAAACTCCTTTTAAGATGATTATGTGTATGTGTGTGTTTGTTCCCTACAGCCCCGTGCGGAGGGAGTTTAACTGGCCCGATGGGGCTCATCCTGTCTCCAGAGTATCCTGAACCATACCCTCACGGCAAGGAGTGCGACTGGACCATCACGGTGTCCCCAGACTACGTTATTGTGCTGTCCTTCAACCAGTAAGAGTCCCTCCCTGGAATCCAGTTCAAACAACATCACCTGACTCACGGGAAACAGTGAAGGCTGCCCAGGACTCTCCCAGCAGCCTTTGGGACGTCATTCCAGTAGCTGTGTCTCCTTTGAGTCATGTGATAATTCTATGATCCCTTCTAAAAAATAAAAGCATTGGGAAAACTGAAAAAGTGAAATATTTCCTGAAGATGTCTCAGTCCGTGGTACTTTGTGTCTGTGATGGTGTACCAACGAATGCAAGGGAATATCACTACTTTAAAATATTGCTTTAATTAAATACTTGATGCAAATGTTGCTAATGTATACCAACAGCATTAATGAGTGTGTTTGTCTTTAAATTCTCTCGTGTGTCTCTTGTGTCCTCAGCTTCAACCTGGAGCCAGGCTATGATTTCCTCCACATCTATGATGGTCCGGACTCCCTCAGCTCGCTGGTGGGCAGTTTCTTCGGCTCCCAGATCCCAGAACGAATCGAGAGCAGCTCCAACACGCTCTTCCTGGCATTCCGCAGCGACGCCTCGCTCAGCAGCAGCGGCTTTGTCATCCAGTACACGGGTACGCTTTGCAAACCACTCGTCTCCCTCACGTCCTTCCTCGACTCACCCACAACTTTAAGCACTCAGTCGTGTCACATCTAGAAGTCACATGAAGTTTCACAAGGTTTTCCTAGTAATCAGAGACTTGGGGACGTGTGTTGCTGAAATGCTTGTCTTTACACAGAGAACCCGAGGGAGTCCTGCTTCGAGCCTGGGGCCGTGAGGAACGGTACGCGGGTGGGATCTGACCTCAAGCTGGGCTCCACCATCACCTTCTACTGCGACAGCGGCTATGTGGTGGAAGGCTTCTCCACTCTGACCTGCATCGTGGGGGACGATGGCAAGCCTGTCTGGAACCAGCCCCGGCCAGCCTGCGTGGGTAAGGATCACAGAGAGCCCATGCTTCCCTGAAGGCAAAGATTTGTTCTGAACCACGCCGATCTGCATTCTTTGGAGTAATGCTCTCTCTCTCTCTCTCAGCCCCCTGTGGAGGGCAGTACTCTGGCTCCGATGGGGTGGTCTTGTCCCCAAACTATCCCGGTAATTACTCCAGCGGACAGAGCTGCCTCTACTCCATTGAGGTGCCCAAGGACTATGGTGAGCCCCTCCCTGGAGCTATTCATATATGCTTTATTTGTTTAGCAAAAAATAAAACTGCAAGACCGCAAAGCCAGTGGTAGAGAAACGTGCCTTTATGAAGTCAATATTCCCCATTTTACTTCTGTGCGTAACTTGTGTAAATAGCTGTAGCTCTATCCTCGGTGCTGTGATATAGGGCCTCTCATGGTCAGGGGAACTCCATTGCAAGGCCTAACTAAAAAGAATTAAACTGCTGTCAGCAACCAAGGGTTTAGTTGTCAAGCTAAAATGATCGACTCACAGACCCGTAGAAAACGTCAGGTGACACGACTCAGGAAACTCTGAACGCAAGCAATCCAGATGCAGTCACTCCCCTGGTGGCACAACATCAGCAGATACCGCAGACTATAACACAGCAGATACATGCAGGATTGACTCGCTGACATTAATTTCCTGCTTGGGCATCTATTTACCTCTTGAATGTACAGGATCCCACTGCAGGTAGACAATATGAACTGCATTCATAAAACATTTGTGTCAACAAATGCATGTGGCTGCAATGGCTAAACAGTAGCGTTTACATTCTGCCAGTACAGGATATTTTCAACAAAGCTTGCTGAGCGCAGCAGCACCCCCTCCATGGGATGTCTGACATGCAAGTGCTGTATAAATGTCTGTTTTACTGCCGAGGATATTGCATTGCACTGTGCTGTAATGCATAGAGCTATCCGGGGGTTAACACTCCTGCTCCTCTGCAAAGCACTCTGGGGCGGACCACAAAACCGCAGAATCCTGCTGAAGATGCATGAGGCTGGATGGGATGCACTGTACAGTCCGCGCTGCTACTTTGTAGGGGATTGTTGAAGGTTATTGCTGGAGGTCTCGGTCGATGATAACGATTGGGCTGTTGCTGGGCTAAGTTAGCTTTATTTTTCCCCCCCCCGTTGATTGATGAAATCAAATTAAATCTAATAATGCAAGCGCAAACAAAGACAGCGCCTGTGTTAAGCTTCTTAAATGCCGTACATTCTAAAATGTATTTGCTATAACAGCTAGCTGCCCATCCCGGTATTTTACAGCTTCAATGTAAATCTTGTTCTGCTGAATGTTTTGGGGCTGACTTTTACTGCAATTCAATGTCATGCAAGCTGTGTTATTTATCAATTAAATCTGATTCATGGCTGAAAACAAGCCCGAGGTATTATAGAGGATGAAAACTCATTAAGATTTTTTTTTTTTTTTTTTTAGTTGTGTTTGGGCAGTTTGCCTTCTTTCAGACGGCTCTGAACGATGTGGTTGAAGTGCATGATGGGCCTACCCAGCATTCCCGGCTCCTTAGTTCTCTCTCTGGATCCCATACAGGTAAACCGAGCTTTGCAGGACAGAGGGCAGACTTCTGCTGTTGTTACGTTAAAGCCTCTCAGTCTAACCACCAAAGCACATTGCCTCCAAGTCCCTTAGCTGTGACCCCCGGCCTCCCAGTTCCTCAACTCTAACCACCAGTCTACACTGCCTTTCTACCTAGTTGCTTATCTCTAACCACTTGACCTCCCTCCCTCCCTCCCTCTCTCAGCTCAAAACACTAGGTCACACCGCTTTCCTCCCAGTCCCTCAGCTCTTACACTAGAACCACACTTTCTAACCTGATTGTCCTTCATCTCAGATCCTCCTCCCTAACCACTTAGCTGTGCTGCCTTCCTCCCTCCATGTCCCACATCTCTGACCACCAGGACCTCACTGCTTTCCAGTCCCTGGGCCTATCACCAGGCCATGTTGCAGTTATATATGTTAGTTCTCGCTATTTGACTAGTGCCTAAGGCTGCCCCCTAATGAATGTCAAGGGAAATATATTAACTTTCAGTTGCCTTTTAATTCACAGCAGAAGAAAAACAAACCATAAAACTGTGCTTAATCATTACTTTGAGCATTTCTTTGCTGTTTGCAAATATTAATGTATTCCAGGTCTTGATTTCTTTCTTTCTTTCTTTAACCAGCAAACTAAAAGCCCTGGTTCTCTAGGGGCTAGTTATAATGGATCAAACTGAATAGTACAGCTACAGTACAAAAACACAAAGTGTATATGTTTTACTTTTTCTTGAACCAGCCAAGCAAGTTCGAAGAGTCCCGTCAAGAAAAAACAAAAGGAAAAACGGGTTTCCCCAGTAGAAAAAAATAAAGCATATATAAAATGCACATCCCACATGTTCATTGACATGTACTTGCAATGATACCCTCTGCATCGGGTACTGCCAAAACAAAACTGTTCCAGAATCAATGGAAATGTTCCATATGTGTTAGTTGTTAGTCAGTCATCCAGTGGATCTGGGGTTGTGACGAGGTTCTCTGGAGGTGACCGGGAACACCTTCCCCGCTCAAGCGAAATCACACAATCCCAAAATCATCGTTTGGGATTTGTATGACCGCTTGAGGTCCAAGGCTACAGCGGCAATATGAATATGAATATCCGAGCTGAAAAAGAAAAAAAAAAGAAACAAAAAGTGTTTGTCTCGATTGCCTTGAGCGATGGCTTTGAACTCTAAAATCAATCCGCGCGATCACGCTAATCCACTTCATAAGCTGGCGATTCAGTTACTGTGTCTCTTACTCTCTGTGTCCTGTCTGTCTCCTAGGCGAGTCGGTGCCCCTGGCCTCCTCCAATCAGATCCTCATCAAATTCAGCGCCAGAGGTCACGCCACCTCCCGAGGATTCCACTTTGCTTACCAAGGTCGGTGACGCTTGTGTCTGTTCTGAAATAGGTTTTGCTTTGCTTCCTTTGCTTTTTTATTTGCCACTTTCATTGTTGTAGAACTACAACTGTTTTGATCGCTGTTGGACTGGAGAGTGTCACAAACAGCTACTATACATAAAACATATATATGCAGTGTCTCTGTCTCTCCTCTGTACTCACTCCCCTCTCCCCTGCTCTCGCTC
Source organism: Acipenser ruthenus (assembly GCF_902713425.1). Taxonomy (NCBI): domain Eukaryota; kingdom Metazoa; phylum Chordata; class Actinopteri; order Acipenseriformes; family Acipenseridae; genus Acipenser; species Acipenser ruthenus. Next base: position 965,078 of record NC_081213.1, read on the forward strand.
TCTCCTCCAGCGGTTCCCCGCACCAGTGCCACCCAGTGCAGCTCAGTCCCGGAGCCGCGATACGGGAAACGGATCGGGAATGACTTCTCCGTCTCGACTGTGATCCGCTTCGAGTGTAACCCAGGGTACTCACTGCAGGGCTCCGGCGCTATCGAGTGCCTCACTGTGCTGGGAGCCCTGGCACAGTGGAACAGCACAGTGCCCACCTGTGTGGGTAGGTACAGCCCAGGCTTATGAGCAAACGTACTGAGAAAGTAAGGACCAGCGAGGGAAGAATAGCTCCCAAGAATGAATTCATTTTAGACTTTCACCACCAAACTGAATTCTCTCTTACATAGTAGGAAGGTTGGTGGGTAGGTAACTAGGTGACTTGATAAGTATAGCACTGCTCTCTTCCAACCAGTTCCATATAAAGACAAACTCACCTCAGTGTCTCTCCCTCCCCTTGTCTGTCGCAGTGCTGTGTGGGGGTAACCTGACTGAGAGGAGGGGCACTATCCTGTCTCCGGGATTCCCTGAGCCCTACCTCAACAGCCTCAACTGCGTGTGGAAGATCACTGTCCCAGAGGGAGCCGGCATTCAGGTACCACTCGCCCCATCCCAATTTATTACTATGTGTTTAATATTATGAATCAATGGGTAGAAAGGATTAAGGTGAATGGAGAGAGAGAGAGAGAGAGAGAGAGAGAGAGACAGAGAGAGAGATAGGGAGAGAGGGAGAGAGGGAGAGAGATTGGCCTGGAATTGCTTAGCTTCCGATCTCTAAGCATTTTCAGAAAGGAAGGTGAAACTTTCCTTACCTTTAGCTGCTCTCTGGAGGAGAGCCGGTGGCAGAGATAGATTATAAATAATGGCTGGTGGATATGCAAGCACATCTGTGGGCTGCATGATAAGAGGCATGGCAAGACCGTGTAATCCTGCGCCTGCTCGGAATTAATGCCCCTCAGCACTTAATAAACTGTGGGTTATTTATTTATTTATTTATTTGCTTATTTGTTATAAATATGTGTGTATTTTATTTTCTTGTAAATATATAATGACTTTTGTCGGTTTCTTTTTTTCCCCGTATTTATTGGTGTGTGGTAATAAATTGCCTTTTTGTACAGTGATGAGTGCATTTGGAGAGTAACCCTGCTGAGCTCAGACACACAGCATGGACGTATGGGAAGGGATTAGAGCTTAGGGTCTCCAATGGACAGTAACACAGACGTCTCGGTTTGTTGTAGTCAGCGCATCACTTTGTGCGAGCAGCTCTTGACCAGCTAAGCTATCTAAATTATTCATCTCGTGGAGAGCGAGAGCAAATAAAAGAAAAAATAAAAGGACCAAGAGTGAAGAGCATTGGAACGTATAGATCTGGAATTGAAATCAGCAGCCACCCTGGTGTGACCGTCCAATTTTAGATTTGTTTGAGAATATAGAAGAATGTATGTGAACCGCTTTCATTCTCTAACACAATCTGCAGGTTGTGAAAAAATAATAATAATAAATGCCAGGGATTTCGAGTTGTGTTTCTTGAGCAGCAATCTGGTCTTTTTATGTATACTGCTGGTATTGTTATACAGTATGGATGCAAAGGCCCGCTCATTTGCATTGGTCTTTGCTCTGGGTTAGGGAGGAAATTAGGCAGGGTTTAGTTCACCTTGTCACTCTACAGCGACCCCCTACTGTTCAGGTGTCTAGACAAGTCCAGGCAGAAACTAGCCAGACTGGGCCTCTTCTCCAAGGCTCACTTGCTTGGCAACATCAGTTTTTTTTTTTAAGTTCAGCAGTTGAAAAAAGCCAATTGACTTGACAATGTAGGTCATCTGTCGATGTGTAGTTCTCCTGGGTCACAGCAGCAAGGTGACATTAAAATTGAGGGAGAAAACAGAGGTAAAATAATGAATTATTGGGCCCAAAACACACCATTTGAAAAAAAAAAAGATCCCTTTTTGTAATTCCTGTGCCTTTTCCTCCAGATCCAGGTGATCAGCTTTGTGACGGAGCAGAACTGGGACTCTCTGGAGGTGTTTGACGGAGGAGACAACACAGACACCATGCTGGGAAGCTTTTCAGGTGAGGAAAATAGAGCCTCCTGACTTGACCTATGAAGCACTGGACTCGTGGTCCTACCAGGCAAGTGGGAACAATAGGACAATGAGGTCCTCTTCGCAGTCCTCTCATCCAAACTGCATGAGATGACATCTCATCATAAGAGATAATAAAAGTGTGTGTGTGTGTGTGTGTGTGTATGCAATCAGCTTGGTCACTGTAAGGTGGATTTTGAATCAGTAACCCAAAACATTTTTGCTAACTTTTTGCTGTCTTGTGTGTGTGCTTTTTTTTTTATTCCGCTAGGAACGACTGTGCCAGCCCTCCTAAACAGCACTTCACACCAGCTTTACCTGCATTTCTACTCTGATATCAGCGTGTCTGCTGCAGGCTTCCACCTGGAGTACAAGAGTAAGTAGAGAGAGAGTAGCAGAGTCTGAGTTTAGAGTTTAGAGTTTAGAGTCCCCAGCGTCTTCAGTCGTTATACTGTTCAGGGTTCCGCTTGGCACCTGCTCGCGTCCTACAGAGTGATGTGATGTCAGTTTCTTATAAACCCCCACAGAGCTTTAGAGTTTTTAGTAGATCATACATTTGTTTATGTTTCACTCTTATTATTTTACTGCTATCTATCCTCAGTAACGGGATCTGGGTCTGATAGACCCCAAGGCAAGCACGTACCTTTCTGTTTGTCATAGCTAAAATATTGAACCATACCTCAATTACTTTCCCTGAACTCAAAATAGAAATATTGGTACCTCTTTAGATTACAGGGCATATATAGCCATGTAATAACTAGATAACTACCAAATGCTCCTTTTCTTACATGGTAACCATTAGTGACATAATTGCGTAATTACATGTCAAATGTCTTTACCATGATGTTACCATACAATTGCAACTTGTAAAAAGATATTCACAAACTACTATATTATCACACATTATTACACAGTAGTTACTACGTAGGAACAGGAGTCATTGTCAATTACCCAGTTATTACACTGTAATTACATGGGCACTCATGTCCTGTAATCCACAGGGCCATTGATATTATATTTAATATCCAAGATCAACAGGGACTGATTTTATTCAAGCAGCACCATTATACCCATACTAATACTCCTAATAAAACTTATCTTGAATAAAGGCAGTGGTTTTGCATGCATGCATACATATATACAGTGTTTGAATAAGCTCTGGCACATATCCCATCAGCTCCTGCAACACTTTGTCTAGAAGCAGCTGCAGACGACACAGACAGACCTTTAGCACAGAAATGTCTTTTGAAGATTATCTCGCTCCGGCGGCTGGAAGTGTTTCTGGGGAGACAGTTTGCAGCGATGTGGACTGAGCCTCTCTAGGCATGAGGGGACTGCTAACCACCCTTCTCAGACTGGCTGGCAGTGCTCGCCGGGGGGAGATAATGTATTTGAAGTTGCAGTGAAAGGGATTACCTGCGTGCATTTGCTGTGGCAGCCCTTGCCAACAAAAAAGAAATGAAAAGAATGTCAAAGTTATTTTATTTTCTTCACCCACATATTTTAAACAGAATGGTTCACACTCAATTGCGCTTGTGATAAATCATGAATGCTTGTCAAAGGGCTGTGCCGACCTTGCCCTGAAACCCATTTTATTTTCTGGTAGCTGCATTAAATATTGGAGGCCGCTTGCTCAGCATGTAATAGAATATACTATACTATACTGTACATCCCCTAGATGTTGCAAGCTGTGCTCTCGCTTAAGAACCAATCAGTATATGTGCTTTTATAAGAAAACCAAGCTAGCAGCGGTACTAACAGTCTTTCAGAGACATTAAACAGATTTTCTACATACTCTGTGTGCATTACAAATCCCATGGCATTCTTTCCTGGCTTCTTAAATCACAATAACCATCAATAACTCTGCCGTGGGTTTACTAAGTTGCCCTTAACCTCACAGTCACAAACTGTAGTTCACCTCCCCTGAAACTGAAATGTATGCAACTAATGGATCTAGCCATTAATTCACAAGTCAACACTGTTGCTCTTTTTCTCTTACTCCTGTATAGCTGTTGGTCTCTCCAGCTGCCCAGAGCCCCTCATTCCCAGTAGTGGAGTTAAACTGGGTGACCGCTACCTGGTGAACGACGTGGTGTCATTCCAGTGTGAGCCTGGATACACACTCCAGGTAACTGAACCTTCCTGCATTTCAGCATCTTCAACACTACAGAACAGCATGGAGGTCTGAGAAAGATAACTCCACTCCACACTGTAGACCTGTATAGAGTACTAGGACAGATAACTATAGGAAAGGTACATCAATAATATAGACCTGTATTGAAGTCTAGTAAAGAAAACTCCCCTCAGCACTGTAGACCTGCATAAAGGTCTAGGAATAAGAGAGCTCTACTCAACACTGTAGACCTGTGTAGAATACCAGGAAAGAGTTTCACTCCACATTGTATAACCGTGTAGAGGTATGCAGGAAAGAGAACTCCACTCAACACTAAACTAATTTAATGAAGATCTATTTTAATTGTCTACTATTAAGTAAAAACAAGAAAGTAAATAGACCTACGTGTAACAACCCTTGTGTTGTTTTCAGGGTCACTCCCATATATCCTGTATGCCTGGAACAGTACGGCGTTGGAATTTCCCTCCTCCTCTCTGCATTGGTAAACCAGCCATGTATTTGCCTCTCTAGCTAGAGATAGGAGCTGTTGCATTTATTTGTGACTCAAGTTTCTTTTATTTGAAGGAACATTGTTCTTTAGTCTTTTTTAGCACACATCTAAAGTCTTTTTTTTTACAATTTGGCTTAATGGTTTGGTTAAAACCAACTGGAGCATGCATTCAATATATTGTTATACAGAACTATAATTTTACATTAAAGATACCTGGGAAAGATTCATCTCAGGCTCTTGTGCATTGCACCCTGGTACATGGTGGGGTTATTAGTTTATCTTTACCTTCTTTGTTAGTATTAAGAAAAGCCTCCAGTTTACTGTAGTGACTGTAGTTCTGTGATATTCTAATGGAAAGCATTGGGAATCTAATGACATATGTGATTGGGTGATATGTAATACACAGTTCAAGTTCAAGGGAATCCACTTTCCAGATTTAACTGGGGTCAGATTGACCAGACCCCATTTAATCAATGTCCTGCCAACAAATCACTGGGTCAAATGACCCAACTTAAAAGACAGGTGAGAAAAGGTTTATTGCATGCTAAAAGGTTAGCAGGCCCACCACTTCAGCTTTATATCCTCCTTCAAGAAATAAAGGAGTGGGAATAGTTATACTAGGACTAGGTCAGGAGTTAAGAGTGAGCATGATTGATGTTCTGGTCCGGTAATGTAAAAATGTCACTTAAGTATTAGAGTTCCTGGATCTTTTCATGTCGCTTCATGGGATGTATTCCGGGATATCTCGCTCTCAAATCCTTCTTAGATAAGTGGTTGAATAGCAATTGCTTTTGAAAGACTTTTCTGATGCTCTGAGATGTCGGAAAGTTATAATTTTCTCTGCCTGTGTAGAGAGGGTCAGTCTCAGTCCTGCAGTTTTAAAAGGGTGGGCAAATGCCTGCCCTGGAGGGCAATTACACTCCAGGTGCATTTAAATAATGAACTACATTAGACCTAGATTTTGGTTTAATTGGTTCTAGTGAAGGATTTAGAACATGGTTGGAGCGAAGACCTTGGGTGGCACTCTGCCCACCCTCACAGTAGCAGCTACGGCAGTTGTCACTTCCTCTCCCTGCTTGCTATATTGAAGCTCAGTGTGGCGGGACCTCCGAAGAGATGGAGGGAGTGATCCTGAGCCCAGGTTTTCCAGGCAACTACCCTAGCAACAGTGACTGCACCTGGAGAATTTCCCTGCCCATCAGCTTTGGTAAGTGTAATACCTCGCCTTGCATGTAACATGGTGTTAACACAACAACGAAGAAGCCTGTAGGTCTCCTTCTGAGACATTTGGAAGGACAGAGCAGTTGAGTGAGAAGGTGGTATTGAAAGGCAGGGTCAGTGATACTTCATTTAAAATGTAGATAAGAAAACACAGTTCTCTGTAGATATGACCAGTTTTTTTTTTGTTGTTGTTCCTCCTTGTGGATGTTTAGGTGCCCACATTCAGTTCCTCAACTTCTCCACTGAGGCGAACCATGACTTCATTGAGATCCGGAATGGGCCCTTCGATACAAGCACTGTGATTGGCCGGTTCAGCGGGCCCGAGCTCCCGCCCTCCCTCCTCACCACCTCTCACGAAATGACGGTCTATTTCCACAGCGACCACTCGCAGAACAAGCCCGGGTTCAAATTTGAGTACCAGGGTAAGTGCCAGAGGAATCTCACTGGACCAGAAGACCTTATGAGAGATTGTGGTAGTCAGTTAAACACAAGTTTACTTTGGTATTCCATTGTTAAAACATTGTAAAATATAGTAAAGCACAGAGGAATCTGAATCTGAATAACGAGACCTCTTGCTACTATGAAGAAAGGAAGCCAATATATATATATATATGTGTGTGTGTGTGTGTGTGTGTGTATGTATATATACACATAGTTACGCAGTAATAGATAATACATTGTCATGTGCTGAAATAATCTCATTGGAAAGGGTTCTATTGCATGTCTCGAGGAATGGTTTTATTTATCCTGTTGACACATGCAGTGATACCTCGCCGCAGCCGCGGATAGTCTTAAATATGTCTCCCAATCTGACAGCACAATTAGCCTGATGTAATAGGCTGCCCCTCTGGTCACACTTCATTCCCTGCTTACCTAAAATCACATTATTCTAGCTGCAGATTTAATAAGGAGCGCGTTCCACTTCCCGTCACCCACAACAACTTGTTTACAGCAGTCACAGATGGCGGACCTTCCAGATCCTGCTCAAAAATCTGAGTCAAGGATTTTACGGCAGAAGGTTTGATAGAAGTCTTTAAGGCTAAAAATTGCTTCCCCTTTAAGGAAGGCTGTTGTACCCAAGATTAAGTCAACACTGGATACATTTAATAGGATAATCCCAAAACCAAATTAAGAAGAGGGACACTTGTGGCAGCTGAAGACAAGCAGTTTAAACTCATTCAAGTAAAAAAAAAACCCTGTGAGAATGTGGTCAGGCTTAATTGGGTAGTTGATTGCCAATTTAGCCTGGCCACGTGTATATAGGAGGAACAGGGAGAGAGCTCCTTGATTTTCAACCTGGAACTCAAAGAGAGTAGTTGGCTGCACACTCTATCCTGTCCACTCACATAGCTTTAACTTGGGTGATTTGTTAGTTATGCTGTACAGAATACAATACTTTTTATTTTGGGCATTTCTATCCAACTGATTTTCAAATAGCTTCCAGTATTTATCTATCAAGGCCGCATTGCTTTTGTGAGATGTGGGAGTTTGGTTCATATGTGTTGAAATAAGACGTTTCATAGTAATGTTTCATAGAGTTTTTCCACACAGGATGATTGATTAGTTAATTGCAATTAAGGTTAAGATACTTTAGTTCCTGTGTAATTTCAGTGGAATTCATAGTCTCTGATTTCAAAGAGTTGCATCCAAGTTTGTTCATTTCCCCAGCCTATGAGCTTCAGGAGTGCCCGGACCCAGAGCCCTTTGCCAACGGGGTGGTGAGTGGCGCTGGCTACAACGTGGGCCAGTCCATCTCTTTCGAGTGCCTGCCAGGGTACCAGCTCGTCGGGCAAGCCATCCTCACCTGCCAGCACGGGACCAACCGCAACTGGGATCACCTGTTCCCCAGGTGTGAAGGTAGGGGCCAGAGCTATCGAGCAAGCGAGAAACATCCCTGCTTCCTGCTTAAAACACAGAAAGGGCTTCTTGTCTGGGGTGATATAAAGTGTAGTGTTGACATTTGATTTGGGACCAAATACAGGTTCACACGCCACCTTGGTGTGGGCAAAAGGAAACAGCAAAGAAACCAAAGAAACACAAAAGGCATTACTGATGCTATTCCTTCTCTATCAGGTCCATCTCAATTCTACTGCTATTTTTTTATTTAATCTTTTTTTTTATTTTTGCCTCCCCTGATTCTGCACTCTTTAGCTTTTCTCAACTGAGATGGATTGCTTCCTGCTCTCAGTAAATGACGTCTGATTTCATTATTGCCTCTTTCTTCTGCATACTTGACAGTGCTTCCTTGAGCTGGCGGCCTGCCACTGAATTTGCTGAGAGGTGGAAGGGTTCCAAAAGCATTATTGCTCTCTAAAGTTAGGGAGCAAGGGTTCAATAAAGCATGTCCAAAACTGGTGCATAATTCAGTGCATCTCTCTGTGTAGCTGAACAGGGCTCCAGGAGTGATAACCAGCCCTCCTGGCCTGCGTCTGTCAGCATATATACGTCATTTCCATTAACAATTTTTCCAGTTTAATTTGCAATCTTTGATTGAGAGTTTTGAGTAGAGAAAGTGTTTGAAAAATACTCAACTTCATTATTTCAAGGCTTTTTAAGCTATAGCTATAGGCTTTTTTTTAGCACTTACATTGGTACTTTGAATATTAATTTCAGATCTGAATGCAACTATAAGGAGGATGAACAGGAATCACGTTCTTAAAGAATATTATCACTCTAATTGTTCACTATGTTTCTGATGATCTCTTGTAACCTGAATTCCCTGCACAAGAAAAAAAGCCCAGCTCGGTTTACAAGCAAACATGTATTGCCAGTGCCTAAGGTCTGCTGTCCTCCGCCTTTTCCCTGAGTGACAATTTAGATACTTTCATGCCTTTATCTTTTCCAAACAGTCAGCTAAAAGTTCTCGCCTCTAACAGGCTTTGGAGCTAATCTTTGGACCTGACAAGACCTCTTTCTCTGATTCACTATTTCTTTTCTACTCACTCACTGTATTTATAATTTGCAGTCCCCTGTGGAGGGAACATCACGTCCCACAGTGGCACGATCTTCTCTCCAGGCTATCCGAGTGAATACCCCGATGCAGTGGACTGTACCTGGCTGATAACGGTAGACCCGGGCTATGGGATCCGCGTGAACTTCACTTTGCTGCAGATTGAGAACCCAAACGACTTCATCACCATCTGGTAAGGGGAACATCCCTGCATGCCTATGACTTCCCTTTCTGCTGATCATAAAGGTTTAGCTTTACTTGTCAGGCTGTGAATTGAATTGAAGCTTGTGTTTAGCATTGCATCGGAAGGGATAAAGCAGAGGCCATTCAAGAGCCTGTATTAATATATCGTCTGCATTTGTGTTCTGTAGATATTTAACCTGGGGAATATACAATACAGAATGATTTATTAAGTCACTTGACCACCTTGCCCTACTGCTGGGGAAGCATGCCGTATACCAAGAGGTGATGTGCGTTTCTGTGAAATTGCTGCATTCTGCTGTTTAGGAAGGTTGCAACCTTATAAGCTCATGTTGAAAACACCAGCCCTGTAAAATGTGATCTGAGAGTGTGTAGCCCAGTGCTTGGTTTCAATGACAAGAAGGTGTCACACATCGGTGTTGCGAAGAAAAAAATGTTGCACAAAAGGACATGCTAGAAACAGTCACAGAAGAACCGTATTTTAGGATAAAAACTCAAGTCAATAATTAATTTAGAACAGGTGTTTTTTTGTTTTGTTTTTTTATCACGAGGGACCTGTATTTAGACTTCAGGAGTATCGGGCATCCTTTTTTTCATGAAAGAACCTTGGTATGTTGTTTATCAGTGTTATTGTTTTATTAACGCACTGGAGGGTCTCTCTGGGATCATTGTCAATGTTTTTTGAGTACAATGTGTTTAGAGAACAGCATCCCAGAATGCAACTCTAACATCCTTCCCTTTAATGTTGCCTCTGAGGCTACACTGAGTCTCTCCTGTTTACTCCAAGCAGATAAATGTCAGGGAAATGTACAGCAAGAGGGTGGATTCATCTTTCTCTTTACTCATTGATTTACTGAAAGGTCTTTTTTACTTTTTAAACATGCTCTGCTGGTTGAAATTGAGCATGAAGCTGGCTTAAATCCTTCCAGGCATTTCAAGGGGAAAACACTGTTAATAAATCAGATGACATTTGAGTAAAATACATAGAAGCGAATTTGCAAAAGCAAACAGAAATATCACAGATTAATTCCTTTTACATTGCTTGGATTTTTGCATAACTGACAGTGGTACCCAACCAAGTGGCCAGATGTTGTAATTGCAAGGGGTGCGGGGCAGGGGTCTGTGTCTCTATAGATGAACCCCTATTGGAGAATTCAATTAAACTGCAAAGCCCTTCACAGCATGCTTAATTATAGATAGTGTAACACTACTGCTTTAGCGTGCTTCCTAAAAGTCAATGGCACAGCATGGCATTACCCAGGCAACAAAACCATACTTATGGTGCATTTATTTATATATTTATTTTTATGAACCCTTGATGAAGGCTTAATTAGGAAAACCTTAATAAATATTGTTACGCTAATATGCAGGGCTTGTTCTTAATACGGAGGGATGGATCTAAGCTCTTTCCTTTGCCTCTTGTCTGTGATACAGGGATGGTTCCCAGGAAGGTTCCCCGAAGCTGGGGGTTTTCACAGGGGGCATGGCAAAGGAATCTACCCGTAGCTCCTCCAATCAGATCCTCATCACCTTCCACAGTGACTCGGCCAACGGAGGGTTCTTCATGCTCAACTACCAAGGTCAGGGGTGATCCCAATTATGCCAGGCAAACAGATTCACTCAACAGCAGCCTTTCCTACTGCGATAAGAAGATTCTTTTGTTATCCGATAGATTCATTCCCTGTTTGCCTGAGCTATGAGCTCCTCCGCTAGCTTTTATATTGTTACTAAAAGTAACAATCACGTTGTGCCAGGAACAAGGGCTCCACTGGTTTTGTGTTTTCTTTTTTAATGGGACAAAGTGGATGCCCAGCTGTTTTTGTTTTGTTTCTTATTAATATCTTTTTTCTGTTCCGCAAGATCTTTTAGTTACTTTGTAGTTAATCCCCTTGGTCTCTGGCTTTGAGTAAAAGAGTGAAGCTGTTTCTTTATTGTACTGCAGACACATGTGGTGTAATACAACCGAAGCCAAGACAAAACGGTACAGACTTTCCCTGTGCAATGCAAAAACAATTGCGTTTTAGATCGAATCGATGTTTAGAATAATTTCTCTTTAAAACATGAATGCATCACACCATAAAACGTACATTTCACAAGAGGAAAACAGACGCCTTCACAATTTAAAATAGTCTGGTTTGAACATGTTCCTGAGTCTGTTTGTTGTATTGTGCTTCTCTTTAACTTGATTTAAAGACAATTTCATTTGCTGGGAAACATTTTTAGAATAGGTATTGTACTTTAAATTGGATTTCCTTTTTTTTTTATTTACTCTTATAGTGCAGAAATGACACAACTGTAATTCTATATTGTGTTACAGAGACTTGTCACAAGTAAGTAGGATGGGAGTGAAAGTTGTAAGTATCTACAAGCTGCAAGTTACAATGCTCACGCTTCTTTCTGTTTCTCTCCCTCTCCTTTTTTTATGTTCTTTCTGTTTTCAGCCTATCAACTTCGGTTATGTCGCCCTCCACCCACCACCCCGAATGCTGAAATCTTGACTGCAAGTCTAGAGTTTAAAATAGGTAATTATGTTCAGAGCCTAGCCCGGCATGAAGCACGAGCCTCTTAGGAATTCAGTGTGCATGCTTGGAATGCCACCACCTATAATCACACTCAGTTAATAACGCTAGATCGAAGTGTGCTCTGTAAGCATGCAAGCTGCAAAAGTAACACGGTTAGTTTAATTCCACACTAAAAAAAAAGGCTTCATGGGAAATCTGTGTTCATGTTTTGGGTGCAGCCTTCTTCAACAGGCTGGAAGCAGAAAAGCTGCCTGTGCTCTGGTTCAGTTCCAGTTCCAGGCTCTTCTTAAACATTCGGCTCTTAACCTATTTTCGATTGGATTAAACCCAACCTTGTTGAATTAGTAATGCTGTCTTTGTGGCTCTGGATCCTAGCAGTATAGCCTCCATAGTTGATTCCGTCTACAGTAAACCTCATTAGCTTATTAAACAGGACGTCCAATGTGTACGGATAGCTGTGTTTAGTATGCCTGCGACCTCATATTCCCCTCTGAGGCTGGGATCCCAGGACTAGGTTAGGGGCAGGGAGAGTCAGCTGCTCTGCTGTGTCTTTGGGGTGAATGTCGAAATCCAAGTGGCGCCTAATTTGGGCTTTTTTTTCACACAGTCACTTGCTTCTAAGGATGGACGTTCTTGATATTATTATTATTATTATTATTTATTTCTTAGCAGACGCCCTTATCCAGGGCGACTTACAATCGTAAGCAAATACATTTCAAGTGTTACAATACAAGTAATACAATAAGAGCAAGAAATACAATAACTGATTATTCGCCGCATTAGCTAAGTTAATTTACTGATTAATCTGGGTTTCACTGGAGGGAAAACAAAGGCATTTTTAGTATTGGGATGCATTGTACAGTGTCCGGGCTTGGTGTGTTAACTAGGCTTGCAGGGAGAATTCAGACAAGCTGGCACGCAGCCAATAACAGTGAACTGAATTTCTTGTGCTATGCCTATGTCAGTGTTCAGCTGAGTCAGCCTCCGTTTCAAACCGTGTAGTATGTATGATTGAACTATGTAACTGATGCATGTTTCTGTTAATGCTTTGCTATCTGCCATGTTTTGAAATATAAGGCAGAGCGCTGCAGTTTTTCAGTTTGTTGATATGTGATCTGTTTGATGCTGTGCTGGGATGGTTGGGTATTTATTTTTATGATTTTATCTTGGGCTGCTGCTAAAATCATAGCAAAAAAACAAACAGTATTGTGACTTCAGTGCAATTACATTTTTAGGAAGAAAGGGTGTTTTTGGAAAGTAAACTATCCCAAAAAGGGAGTGAAAAGTTATTCAGATGAACACCTCATTAATGGTTCAAATCAAAAGTGAAATGAATCCAAATGAGCTTGTTTTTTTGCATGCATTAATATTTTAGCCAGGTAATGAACTGAACCCATTGATGCACGCCTAGTAGAAACCTTTTCTTTTAAGCCTTTAAGGTACACAAGGAACCGAGCAATTGTTCAAATGGTTTCTTCTAAAAAATACATTTGCGAGTGACTAGTATCACAAGGAAACTGACAATTTGGCTGACCAGATCCAACCTGTTTTGTGCACCTCATTGCAAAAAAAAAAAAAAAAGTTAGCATAGTTTTATTTGTGGGACACATGTGCCTTATACCTTAAAGGGTTAATTGAATGAACTTCAGTTTTCCCTCAGCCTTTCTCTCCAGCTTAAAGGTCCTTCAGTCACTGTGAAGCTGCTCACTGCCCTCTCTGCATTGCCTCTGCAGGCGATATTGTGCGGTACAGGTGCCTGCCTGGGTTCTTGCTAGTGGGTAATGAGATCCTGACTTGCCGACTGGGAACCTATCTCCAGTTTGAAGGACCTCCTCCATCCTGTGAAGGTAATGTCATGCAAAAAAAAAAAAAAAAACAATTAAAGAAAATCCATCTAGAATGTGAGCGCTCCGTTATTGACAATTGAAGAGACCGCGACGCGTGGCACTGTGATCAGGCATTCTAATTGCAGGGCTCCTCTCTTCAATGGTTTGAGTCCTGCTGTAAACCAAACAACCTTCCCCACTGCACGGCTGTACACTGTCTAGAGTAACACAGATCATCTGTCAAAAACCACTTATTCGTCTGTGGAGTATTTAATCTAGTGCGATTTCAAAGGCAGAAATCCGTGATCCAGGCTAAACCCAAGCTCCCTGTCTAGTACAAGTCTTTCAATACCGCTATTGTTAGCCCTTTCAGTCAGATAGTCTGCTGTTTTCCCCTTGAAACGGCTTGTGACACACAGCTCTGTAGTGGAGTGTATTTCAGTCTGCACTGGATTGAATACAAAGCGACTCGGGCTTGGGGGCGTGAAGGGTCGGGGTCATCTGTGTTCATGGATTACAGGCTAAAGGAAAAAGCAGGGGAGTGATTGCAGAGAGCCAGCCGAATGGGCCTTGCTGCAGTGCCTCCAGATAGCACGGGCTGCTCCCAACCAGCCTCCTCATTGGCATGCAAGGGAGAGGCAGTCTGCAGCTGCACCTGTCAAATCACAAGCTTTTTAGAGTTCCTTCACGCCAAAGAGGCGTTGGAGCCCTGTTATCGCTCGGTAAATGTATCACTTTGATATAATCTGCACTTCACAGTGCTGTTTGAAAGAATGAGAGAAAAACAGAAAGAATGGGTGGCTCTAAAAATTCAGCATTTGATATGCTTTATAATACTACCTCTACTATGACTACTATTACTACTACTACTACTACTAATAACAATAGTAATAATAATAATAATAATAATAACACTAATAATAGTTTTAAGGCAAATAATATATTTACAAATAACAATAACACACAATAAATATATATTATTGATTCCTAGAAGTACCCGTACTGTTAATCAGTCAAAAGTTCAGTAGATATGTCTGGAGAAACGCTTCTTCACACAATCCCTCACTGTAAGTTATTGGGAGTGCAGTAGCCTGCCTGTCTGGACGGTAGGGATGCATGTAGGTCATGGTGATCTGCTTTTCCCCAATTCCGATGAGCTCTGATCTTCTATACACAACTGTGACAGGGAGGTATGTTGCTGATATGCTCGTTGTTTGCTCCTTAAAGAGGGGGTGGGAGGCATACACATCCTGGAGAAATTAATCACCTGTTACTTCCGCTGTGGAAATGATGTAGCTGCAGAGTCCCCTCCTCCTCCTCCTCCTCCTCCTCCTCCTCCTCCTCCTCCTCCTCCCTCATTGTGAAATCCAATAGGCTACTTGATCTGGAGGCCTCCCTCTCTTTATTGGGCAGCAGTGTGGAGTAGTGGTTAGGGCTCTGGACTCTTGACCAGAGGGTCGTGGGTTCAATCCCTGGTGGGGGACACTTCTGCTGTACCCTTGAGCAAGGTACTTTACCTAGATTGCTCCAGTAAAAACCCCAACTGTATAAATGGGTAATAGTAAAAATAATGTGTAAAAAATAATGTAATTATATGTAAAAATAATGTGATATCTTGTAACAATTGGAAGTCACCCTGGGTAAGGGTGTCTGCTAAGAAATAAAAAAATTAATAAAAGTATTGACACTGGGAACCAGCTCATCTGGTCTCCATGGCAATGCTAATAACCAATTAGATTTTTTTTTTATGATTTTTTTTTTCTCAAGGCTATTGAAAGAATAAACAAAAAAACACAGAGCTTTCAAATTAAATCGTTGCTGTGCTGTATCTAGACTGAACCCCATGATCAAGTTAGAACAAGGTTTTTACAGCAGAAGCTCCGTTTTAAAAAAAAAAAAGACTCATGCCAAAAAAATTTTTTTTCCATGTTCTTTAAGAAGTTTATTAAGTTTGACGTGTTGAGATGTTGAGGTTATTGATTTTAATAAATTGTTAGGTGAAGGCTTTGAAAAGGTTAGTGTTTTGTACAGCAACTTGAAAGCTTTGAGTCATGAAAGATTGAGTCCTAATTCAATCCACTGTGAAGGAACAACGTTTACAAATAACTGCTCGGACAGACTTCATTTAGAATTTAATTGGAGGAAGCGACCTCGGCTCCATGCTTTTCAAAGGATGACTCAGTAACACAGTAATGGTAAGGTAAAGAGAGGGTCATTTGTGGTAATATTTATAAAATAGGGCCAACAGGTGACATTGCCGCTGGAGAAACATTAGCTGTAAAAATGTGCAATGGGAAGAGTTGTCTATGAATATTTGTGAATGCCTATGTAAATACTGGCCTAATTTTAATTTTAATATACATCTATACTGTTTATTTTATTCAAGAGATGACTAAGCAGTTCCAGTTGCAGATGGATAGAAATGAGCTAGTGCTTTCAACAGAAACCCACACGCTTCACACAAAGCACTGACCAAACACAAAAAAGGGTTTCTTAAATGTTTTTCATGCAACACTTAATACATAAATTAATATAGAAATGAGAGTTGGAGGGTTGGGAGAACTGAATGAGGGTCTGTAAGGGGAGAAGAGAAATGTATTATGGTGGGTTACCTGGGTTAGAAAACTATACTTCCCACTGTGATTTTCTGCAACACTCTGTTCTCGAGTCCCCGTCCCCCCCCCGTCCCCCCCCCTTTGGTGCTCGTTTCATACCGAGGAGCATTCTTCACTCGGGGGAGTGAAAGAGCAGCGTACGAGACCATCAGGAAAATCCCTTCACTAACAGGGCTATAAATTATTTACAAATAGACACACCCAAGGTGCACTGTGACACACGACGGTCTAAATCTTTACATGAGCCTCGAACAAGCTGCCAAGCTCGCAGATTACACTGTCACACTTCGGAGACTCCGAGGCTAATTGAATCCTCACCCCTGGGTGGTTTCCAGAGTCGGGACTGCCGCTTGCTGACACACGGGGTAGGCAGAGTGGTTCATCTTTAGTGCTTTGTCATGGTCGAGAAGAGGAAGGTTCTTATACTCTGCTCTGTGCTGGTTAGACCTGTCTCTATCTAAAGCTCCAGGCTTTCCTTTTAGTTTAGCCCCTTTGATCTTCTCCAGGTGCCTGAATAAATGGTTTGGCTTCTCTGTACTGCATTGCTAACCCCTGTATGTCCCTGCTGTCCTTTGATTGCTGTACGGTGTTCATAGCCTTTGTCTATTTAGTGTTTTCAAAGTACACTGAGTTCTGTTCCAGACCTGTGTATGAGTGTCTGGTGTCTTTTCTGTATGTGTGTGTGTGTGTGTGTGTGTGTGTGTGTGTGTGCCTGCCTGTCTCTCTTTACTCCACTGGTCCCTGTACTAAGTTGCTAACTTGTGTGTGTGTCTCCCTGGTCTGTCTCCAGTACACTGCCCTATGAACGAGGTTCTCACGGCCTCCACAGGAGTGATCCTGAGCCAGGGCATAGCCGGCAGCTCCCCGCACTTCCAGACCTGCTCCTGGGTGGTGAAGTTGGAGCCGGGCTTCAATGTGTCGCTCAACATTGAGCACTTCCAGAGCAACAGGCAGTACGACGAACTGGAGATCTTTGACGGTGAGCTTCCTCCCGGAATAACTGAACCCCCTCCAACCAGAGGTTAAGTTAGGCACTAAATAGACACGTTTGATGAGAAATCTTTGTACTGTCTTCATGTCTTCTCTCTTTATTTTTGAATAGTGGATCGGTGCACTGGGGAACCGTCAGCAGTTTGTATGGTTATTTGCATAACATTTAAAAGGGGATTGTGAGCTTTATTCTTGCACCTGTTTATCACATTGTCTGAAAGGCATTTTCAGTTAGTCATTAATGTTCTTTTGAAAACCATTCAACACAATAATAACCGTTGAATGTCATTGCACATGACGAAACCCAAATGTAACACTGTACCGAATTTTGAGCAAACTGGGCCCAGTGCGCTTTCTAGTATTCCAAGAGGACAAATGCAGGAAAATCAAAAAGCCTGCTCCCATACAGATTCACTTTAAAGCAATGGACCAGTCTTGATCTTGCAATCTCTATCATTATGCCAGATTCATTTGAGAAGGACCCATTTTTTCTTTAAGAAAACGATAGAAAACCAATAATTGCGGAGGCCTGGAAGCTGCAGAATTTCCCTTTGAACAGAATGTTACCTCGCAGGGGACTGTGTTGTATAAATATTTTAAAAAAATAAATCAATACATAAACAAGCTGGAATCACCGAAGACATGCAGACCTACATAGACTACAGCGTCAGAATCAAAGGGTTTTCCAGGTTACTGCACTTGACTGGATATCGGTGAAAACTGAAATGTTTTCATTTCTCTGATAAAATGAAGTGCACCTGGTGTCAAGGTGGGTGGGGAGCAGAGGTGTCTCTTTCTCTGCTCAGTCAGAGATACCACAGTGCACTTTGCACTTTGTACTTCAGTGTGACACAACCACAGTACATGGAGCATTCTTGGCTTTTATATAGTAGCACTGGGTTTTGGCATTCTTTTTTTATTTTGTAAAAAAAAAAAGCAGCTTCTGGAAGCAACAACCAAAGCTGGGTATTTTCTGTGCTGGTGTGACGCTGTGCTTGTCCCTCCAGGTCCCTCTGGACAGAGTCCCCTTCTGATGACCCTGAGTGGAAACTACTCTGCCCCGCTGAGTGTCACCAGCTCCACCAACAAGGTGTACCTGCGCTGGTCCTCCGACCACGCCTCCAGCTACAAGGGGTTCCACATTCGATACTCAGGTACTTCTGCACTCATCTTAGTTAAAGCTTTGAGACTTGCACTCCAGTATCTTGGAAACCCCATTTTGATGCACCGATGCAGGGGTATTTTTTATGCTATATAAATGCTGCGGTTGTACGGCATGGTGGCATTTTTTTTTTCTGTCCAAAACTAAATACATTAGGCCTTGTTTGCAAAGCGTTTCCTCCATTTTTTAATAAACTCCTATCTTTTTGAAAGGATAGGAAAAAAAAAACATTCTAGTGTTACAAAATGAGATGCAAAACACTTTGAGAGGGCTTAAGAGAACTTGAAATACATGACTTGAGTTGTTTGGTTTTAGTTTTGTAAAATTAACAAGTGTTTTACCTGTTAAAAAAAACCAAACAATTAAAGTCAGGAGTAAACGCTTTGTAAATATGGCCCGTTGTATTTAAAGACTCCGATTTCTGATCTGAAGCTCCTTTAGTTCCCAGAAATGCTAATTTTTGAGCAAATAATTTAGAGCAAATTAGATTAGCCCCAGTAGAAACAATGCATAGGGCTGTGCTGTATAAGCACTAGTGTCCTTGTTTATGGTGGCTGATACCCTGTTGTTTTGCAGCTCCGTACTGCAGCCCCCCCAGCGCTCCCTCCCATGGTGCAATCCGCAGTCAGACTGGCACCAGGCTGGGCAGCACTCTGCGCTTCAGCTGTGATCAGGGGTACCGCCTCGTGGGGCAGAACAGCGCCACATGTACCCGTTCCTTCCAGGGTCTGTACCAGTGGAACACCCCCCCTCCACTATGCCAAGGTGAGAGAACACAAAGCAACAGCACATCCCTTACACAAAGTCTCTCATAAGAAAATCATAGAACAGTGTAATAAAGCATAGCTAAAGCAGGATAAAGCATAGATAAGCATTGTACAGCCCAGAAAGTAAAGGTAAAGCATATTACAAAGAAAAATAAAACATGGCAAACTATGGTAAATTCACAGTAAAACCATGGGAAAAGCATGGGGGAACTAGAACATTACCATTCAGATTTACTTTGGTAAACTTGTATAAGTTATACAGTAAGCTTTCACTGTAGGTTTCACTGTAGATATGCTGATTAACACATACCAGGATACCAGGAAGAGAATGAAAAACAGTAAGGACCTGCATAATAACTATCCCAAGTCTTACATTTATGAGAGCTACATATTTATGAGAAACATGCTTGCATCTTGCAGCAAGTTGCAAAAATGGGGTGCGGCTATAGACATTCAGAAACCAATGATTTAATACCAATGATATCCTATATGGATGTGTTGGGGGGACACTGTTAACATGTACAGCCTCTCTGACAGCCTGTTTTCTGTTGTGTCTCAATGTCAGCTGTGTCGTGCAGCGTGCCGCGTGCCCCCGCCAACGGCTCTGTGTTTGGACGCGAGTACACGCTGGGCACCAGGGCCGTGTACCAGTGTAACCAGGGCTTCAGACTGCTGCCCGGCCAGCCCACCTCCGCCATCTGCCAGGAGAGCGGAGAATGGAGCCCCTCCAACATCCCTCCGCTGTGTACTGGTGAGCAAGCCTGCAGAGAGAGGAGAGAAGGGGACCCACCTTTCCAGACACCACTGTCATCGCCATCAACACTATTGTAGCTCTCAGTCAGGTGTAAAGCTTGTGTATCAATTGTCGATACACAATAAGCGGGATCAGAAGGCTTTGAGGAGGTGTACAGAGCAAAGGGGATAGTGCAGCTGTCTCACTCACGTTTCTCTCTCCTTCTCACTCCCTGTATCCCCTACATAAACCCCCAGTCAATATATGGGAACCTTAATAGTCCAAATGCAAAAGTGCATTAATTGAAACCTGTGATTTAAAGGTGTAGACACACCTTTTTGTGCCATTAAATGTATTGTTATCCCTCTGTCCTATATACAGTGGATGCCTGGGGTCATTATATATATATATATATATATATATATATATATATATATATATATATATATATATATATATATATTAATTTTATTCACCTGATGTCTTTCAGCAATAACATGTCCAGACATTAGCCATGTTGCAATGGAGCATGGGAGATGGAGGCAGATCTACGGTACCCAGAACTGGTACGGTGCTCAGATGATGCTCATCTGTGACCTCGGGTACTATTACAGGGGCCAGCGCATCACCACATGCCAGGCCAATGGCACCTGGACCATACAGGAGCCCAGACCGACCTGTCGGAGTAAGTGATGCCAGGGGTGTGTCTGGGAGGAGAGGGGTGGCGTGGGGTGCGGTTCTCCTCCTGTAAACTGAATTGGTTCTTTATTTCTTTGCTTAAATCCACTGCTAGGTTCTTTTTTTTAAAGCAATGTGTGAAATGTGGGTTAAACCATGGCAGTGCATACAGGCTCCACTCTGAGCCTTGACCAGTGACTCATTATTATTAGACCGCCCGTGTTCATGATCACTGTGTGTTCCTGTGGAGATGTTTCCTGATCTCCACGTGTGTTTCTTTGCTTCTTCCCCACCCCTTCAGTCATCTCATGCGGAGACCTGCCCCATCCCCCCAGCGGGAACAAGATCGGGGTGCTCACAGTGTATGGGGCCACCGCCATCTTCTCCTGCAACACGGGCTACACACTGGTGGGGTCGCGGGTTCGAGAGTGCATGGCCAACGGGCTCTGGAGCGGCACAGAGGTCCGCTGTCTCGGTAGGTTCCTTGTTTTTTCTACTACTGTATACCGCTATTGAGTGTTTTATAGTTGATTACATATACACACTTGTGAACAGTGCTGGGTGAAATGCAGTGAAGATCCTAGCGGGCTTGAGTCCGTCTGGGTGTTTTTATGAATTGGACAGTGTGCCATTATGGGTTCAGTGCACTAACTATCTTTCTCCGCTGTCCCCCTTCGCAGCTGGGCATTGTGGCACCCCGGACCCCATTGTAAACGGGCAGATCGTGGGTGAGAATTATAATTACCGGGGCAGCGTGGTGTACCAGTGCAACCCGGGCTTCCGTCTCATCGGCATGTCCGTGCGGATCTGCCAGCAGGACCACCACTGGTCCGGCCGAACCCCTGTTTGTGTCCGTGAGTATGGCCCGAATGAAAAGCATGTTACCCGTGTAAAAAAAGATGACATTCTCCCATTGAGCATTGAAATGTAATGGATGCAGGCACTATCAATAGTGAATGCAATGGTTTGCTTGATTCTCCATAGCCATCACCTGTGGTCACCCTGGCAATCCCACCAATGGGCTGACGCAAGGCACCCAGTTCAACCTGAACAACATGGTGAGATTCGCCTGCAACACCGGCTACATCCTGAAGGGGGCAGTCAGGTCCCAGTGCCAAGCCAACGGCCAGTGGAGCAACGCTCTGCCAAACTGCAAAAGTAAGTACTGTACGGTGCGTGACTGTGATTGCTCTTTTACCTTGGGTGACCTCTTCTGCATCCAAAATGAAATGAAACGGAATTGCGAAAGGGCGCCTCGTGGCTCTGTGAGATAAGGCTAATGTGCCCATTTAGAGAAATGGAAAGAAGAAAGTCAAAGGAAAAACGACTGATTTAATTAAGTTGTTGAAACTGTATTTCAGAGACGCTAGGAAAATTGGGACATTAATGTTATTTATGAGATGTGTGATGCGGCTGATTTCTGAGACAGAAGTACTTCACTGAGGAGCACACAGTCAACGCAGACCTAAATTACCTTTTTAAAATACATTCAATTTGACCCCCCAGTGAATATGGAATTATAGATATATTTTGTATAAAATATATCATAGTAGCTATAGCAATGTTATGTACGTAGGGCCTTTATTAAAATCAGCTTTGTTATTGTTTCTGGGACACTACTGTGCTCATAGTTACGACGACATCATATCCTGTAGTTCCACTGCATTGCAAGCAGCCATCAAGAGAAGGTCCCAGTTTTGGAGGTTGGAGTTGGAGATCAATTCCCATTCAAGCGGGCTAAGGGAAATTGCTTGACCACCTTGCATCAGTAGCTTAAATCAATTAATTGAAACAAAATCTGTCAAGGTCTTCCTCCAAGAATTGTCATATTTGCAAGCTTTAGACACGTTTTTACCAAGTGTTGAAACATTACTTTTGCGCGCACGCAACCATGGGAGCATGTTCTCCATCACTTGTGGTTCATGTATCATCAACCACAAATGGAGGAGACTCCACCTCCCCAGGGTTTGGTCTCATGACCTGGAATGGTCCAAATTTTACACCCACTACAGAATACTATTAGTTACTGAAATCAGCCTGGAGCAAGCCAGGAGCAGCAGAGGGGTGGTTTAGTTTAGTAGCCTGTGGTCACGCTAATAGAATCTGTGACTGTGAATGTCCTGGGAGTGTTTGATGGTAGTTGAAGCTGTCCTTAGCCTTGTTTTTACATTGCTTGGAAGCAGGACAGCCTCCAGGAAACACAGCATGCCTTACAGCTTGAAGAAGCGCAGTCCATTGAGACCCATACAGTTGTTTAACACAGACTCCGCTGGGGCCGTTTAGACCAAGGTCACTTAAAGAGAATACCTGATGGCTTTGTTAGTTCACTATTCCCTACAGGAGAGTAGAGTGAAAGACTGCCTAGCATTGTGTAGAAGCTACACAGCTTGCCTTGTTATATGTGTATATATGTATAAAATTGATTAGGGATTGTCTTTGTCAGTCTCAATTGAACAGTGCTGTCCCGGTGGTTTTAAAATCCATTAAGCTTAAGTACCATCATTCACTGCTGCACTTATCAGTTTTTAATGTATTTGGAATTCCAGATAGTACAAGGCTACTTAATGTCTTTCTCTGCAGCACAATCACTCGATACTGCTCCTGAATGTTATGTGCATGTAGCCCCTGGTATAAACTCTCCCTTACTTCTCTCACTGCAATCCCTACAAATGCCTGCAAGCAAAGGGCATCCTTCATTAAAAAAAACACATCTGTTGGATCTGTTCAGAAATTCATCCTTTGTCAGCGTCCAAATGCAGTTTCATCTCATCCTGCCAAAAACTTTATTGCTAACATCTGTGGTGAAGTTTAATACTGCATCTAGGAATGTGATTCTTAAGTCTTATCCAAGGTTACAATGAAAGAATATCCTTCAAATCGAAATGAACTGCAGATCAGTTAAGCAATCACAGTGTAACAGACCTGTGGTTATGTAGCAATTCAATTGTAATTACACAACTGCAAGTGTAAAGTTGTGTAGTTAAACATGCAGCTGCATTGTAATTAAAGCTGTTGTCGCAGTGCAATCAAGTGTGTTTAGGTGTGTTAGCTACTCTTGTTAGCATTCTGAAACCCCAAGCTGCTTTGGTCCTGACTGTTTGTCACGGCTGTTCCCACAGTAATGAACTGCACAGACCCTGGACATGTTGATAACAGTGTTCGGCAGGTACAGTCGAGTGGGCCTCATCGATTCAGCTTCGGGACAATCGTGTTGTTCCAGTGCAGCCTTGGGTACTATCTGCTGGGCACGGAGGTACTGTCCTGCCAGGGGGATGGCACCTGGGACCGCTCGCTGCCGCAGTGTCTCCGTAAGTCACCCCACCACAACCGGTGCCTGTCCTGAATCTCAATGCTGTGTTTATCTTTTACAAATACAGTAACGTTTTTTTTTTGTAAAGTATTGTTGTGCAATTAGAGGCATAGCCATGAGGCACAAAGTGTTTATTCTGAAAGTTAGAAAAACTTAATATAATTCATGTTGTTTGTTTTTTTATTTTGTAATGGCTAATGCTTTCGTCTGTGTTACAAAAGAAGCGTTTTCTAAATCTTGTTTTTGAGCTGGCTTGCAGGTCTGTGACATTTGATTTGCATTGCTTGACAGAAAATAGAGTTCATTGATAATACAGCAGCTGTAATAAAAGCACGCTTTTGGTGACAGGCAAGTGTTGGAGTAGAATGTGAGCTATAATTAAGCACGCACCAGGAGCCGAGGGAGAGCATTGTGCAATCAAATGTGCCATTAGCATTGAAGAGTGGCCATTGAGCAGCAGCGTTGGAGGCGGTGTGAGAATAGAAATGAACTCATTTTCCAATCAGCTCTTCATTCCCTTCCAAGTGCAGCCGGCACAATTATCCAACCCGGACAGTTGCTGTGCAGAGAGAGCAGATGCATAAACATGCAATAAGATCTATAGCTGAATGGAGCTTGTTCTTACAGCGACACTAAAAAAATAATCATGTATATAAACTGTGCTTGATCTGCCACTTGAGAGAGACGCAAAATTTAGATGGAATCCATAAGCTATATGATGCTGTCCCTTGTACTATAGTTACAATGTATGGTACCACACACATGCTTGTTGGAGTGTAGTTAGCCTCTTTATATGACCATTGGCAAAGGCCATTGTCTGCTTTGCTCATGGATAGTAATATGCAGTTCTTGGGCAATGAGCTTTACAAAGATCGATATTGTGTTGGAGAATTCACCTCAGATATTCAAACGCAAGTCTGCCTATCCTTGTTCTGTAGAAAAACAAAATGCATTTATCAGACTGCTACCCATTATTTATACATTCTGTTACAGAACCCTGTTTTTTTTAAATGTATCTGTTAGTTTTACTATATTTCTGATGAAGTAGAACCAAAAAGAAAACTTTGACAAAGGCATTGGGAAAGATTTCTGGGGGATAATTCTGTTGAGAACTTGTACAACCAACTGCTGTAGACGGACCAGCAGTATATCTTCTGATTGAGGGTGTAAAGTTAGGCTGGAACATTTTATCATGTGTTTCTGTCTCTTGTTTTTGGCAGTGGTGTCATGTGGGCATCCCAGTGTGCCCCCCAATGCCCAGCTAGAGGGGGACAGGTTCACTGTAGGCTCAGTGATCAGTTATAGCTGTGTGGGGCGACGGGTGCTCATCGGGAACTCAACCAGGATGTGCCAGCTGGATGGACGCTGGAGTGGGTCGCTCCCTCACTGCTCAGGTAGGGAGAACCAAACAGAGACAACAAAAAAACTGTGGATCTGACATCTCTCTAAGACCACAGTTATAAAAATGTAATTCTCCTGTCAAGTAGCTATTTGCTTTTAAGCCATAATCTTTCAGAAACTGCTTGACAGTTTAACAATCTTGAAAATTGATCTAGTTTTCTTTTGTTGTTGTTATTGGTTGGCTCCAACAACCTTGACATTGGGGAGTTAAAACCTGTTATCGTTTTTACTCTGGTAAATGGTCATAAAAAGGAAAGCAGTTGTAAAGAAACGGGCGCTTGTATTTATGGGTTGAAAAATATCAACGGATTATGAAACGCTCTTTTAGAGAATATAATCATTTTCTTACTGTAGAAAAGAGAGATGAAATGTGTATTGGGTTTGACAGCTGGCATGTTCTTCGGTTATGTGTTGTCTAAAGATGTAAGAAAAAGGGTTTCTCCTCTGCTCCCCCTTAAGCAGGACTCACTTCCCACCACTGCCAAGTGCTGACGAAGGCTGCTGCCTGTAAGAGGCTTCAGCGCCTCTAGGAATACAAGCACACATTATATGTTACTTCACTCATAATTATATCTCAATTACTGAGATATATTATGATTAGAGCTTCTGATTTTTGGTTTTAACCCATAAACGATAAAACACCTGCGATACAAAAAAAAATGAAATCCGTGTATATCCAATAAACACTGGAAAAACACTAGTTATATTGTTACATAATGGTTACTCAATTCACATTGACTTGACCCCTTTCCCCGTGGATTTTGTTTTATAAAATGACCTACAAAAACAATACATAATAACTTTCCCAGTGCTGCTGGGAAATGTCCCTCCTTCCTGACTGGTATCTCACATTGATGTGTTCTGAATATTTTAAACCCACCCCAACTGCTGAGTAGAGGCAACAAATTCCTACATTTCTATTGGAGGATTGTAATACGATTGTGAGATTTAAAACGAGATTACAATTAGAAACGGAGGATTGTTCTTGCTCTCGAGATTTAAAGCTTTGTTAACGTTCGATAGGGAGGATTTACGCACTCGTGGAATTTAAAACAGAATTACAAATTGTGGCGAAATGTAAAAAAACACATAAACACACACACACAAAAGAATGTGCCTGTGACCATAACGATTTCGTTGTGGAAGACAGCAAAGGAAAGAAGGTACAATTGAAGTGTACTGCCAAGTTACTATACACATTGTGACACAAAAATACGGCCAAGTATTTTGGAAAGTAACCGAAAACAATAATTCCGTACAGTATAGAAAAAGCGAAAGCTCGATTTGCATAAAACTCGAAAATAGCTAAAAACAAGCACTGAAAAATGAAATGAATAAAAACAGAAAAACAGAAGCCCTAATGATGATATATTATATCAGTGTTGACAGAGCGTTTACACTTCGTAAAAGTATAACTTGCTTAAAAAACTTCGTTGCCAAATATTTTCACTTTCAGCATTGAGAAATCATTTTTAGTACGACTGCATTTAAAATTGATGGATGAACATGATTACATTTCAGTTAGAGGGTTACCATGGAGACTTCATTTTGTGTTACTGTTTCTATGAAAGATGTTACCTAAAAAAAAAAAGTTAGTAAGCTAAAAAATAAAAGCCCTAATAGAGGCAAGCTCTTCAGATTTTCTACAAACTGAAAGCGATGGTGCTAGAGATTGGTCCAAATAAATGGTAAGATGGGTTTATAGGATCACAAGGAATTCACTGTACATTTCAAGCCAACATTTGCTTTCTTGTGCCCTGCTTTCCAGGGGAGTTCCTTGGCATGTGTGGCGACCCCGGTGTGCCCTCCCACGGTATCCGGCTGGGCGAGGAGTTCTCGGTGGGCAGTGCTGTGAGGTTCAGCTGTGAGCTGGGGTACATTCTGAGAGGCTCCTCTGAGCGCAGTTGCCAAGCAAACGGATCCTGGGCAGGCCACCAGCCTGAGTGTCACGGTATGGCAACTTTCCATCAACAGACTACCTCTTTATTAGCAATAAGCAGAGAGATTGTTGTGCTAGCAAGTCTGCTTCTTTAAGGTGCTAGTTCGGTATGGTTTGGAATTTGGTGTTTGGGCTTTTGTGCACACCCCTCATACAGAGGTAGTGTCCTGTGCATGTTTTTAAATATTGAAAAAATGATAATAAACAATACTGGATATTTTTTAGCTCATTAGGTGTTGCTATAAAAAATGATCAACATAACAAACATGGAATTTGATCCATTTCTGTACAATCCAAGAATTAAATCACATGGGCCTCCCTCACTGGTCAAAGGGATAATTCCCATTCTGAACAGTTCATGGGCAGGTTGCACAGGGTTTGATGTGAAAAGCTGCAATCCCCTGTTTCATTTTGTTCAAATTGGCTATGCATTGAATCTCTGTGACTCCCAGATGAGTTAGCTGACATTATTTATGTATTACCATAGTTTCCATCCTCCCACAATGTGCCCATTTATTCTCAGACAATTCTTTTTTTTGTGGCACATAACAGCACTTGCAGGTTTTATCTTGTTACTGGGCAAAGCAAAGGAAAGAGGCAAGAGAAAAAACGGGTTTGTTAGCTACTTATTATAGATGCAGCATTTAAATAAACGAAAGGGAAGGGGACTGTTTAATATTCTGTTTCTATCCTCATTTAATTTAGTGGTTAATAACAATGAAACGATAAACAGTAAGAAAACTTAAGAGGTAAGTGGTGCTTGAAATCCCAGGAAAGTAAAACATTCCCGTGAGAGGACCCTGCTCCCCCGCCGGAGAAAAACAGCTTCCAATTAGTAAAGGACGAGGCCTGCCGTAAGGAAAGGCAATTTAAGGAGGACTGGGAAACAAGTTAGCAAAGTGACGCAAAACTATTCACGATTTTGTGATGAACTAAGTTTTTAATGACGTGGTTCATTTATTTTTGTAAACGAGTATGTAGTGTGTAGGGAGTCTTTTATTGTTGCAAAAGATTGTTATAAAATTTGGATGAGAGGACTACAAAGCGAAGCTGAGCGAAATGATTTCTGTTATAATGAGAGAAACCCTCCACATGACCTATTAACTTAATATAAATGACAAAACCAAAGATTGTACTGATGAACTATGTTCTAAGGATGGGATTATAGATAGATAGATAGACAGATAGGTAGGTTCTTTCCTGCCTGCTCCTCCTCTGCAGTAGACAGAGAAACTCAGTAACCCTTTAGCTCTCCAGAATGAACCGCGACTCTTGTAGTGATATCTCCCAGCAGAGTCTGCTTGAGTCATGAGCTTGCCAGGAAATAGGTAGATCATGCAGGGGAGAAAACGGACCATGCTATTTTAATGAACAAAGTTGGGTAGTCCACAGTCCCTCGGCTTGGGGTTCAACCTCTTCTAATTCACCAGGTGGACAGGGATATATTGGCCTCAGCTCTCCACAGCCAGCTGTCACTCCAGATTGAACATACGCTTATGTTTTAAACATTTGTGGCTGGTTTCACAGAACCAGATTAGCACTAATCTTGGTTTACCTTACCTAAATTAACATTGGGTAGTACAGGAGTAGTACTAATCAGGGTCTGTGAAACCAGCCATTGGTGTCAGAAATAAAAGAGCTGCATCCAAAACAGATTTCATTTGAAAGTTTGTCTGGGTTTTTTTCCCCCTGCCTGTCATTGAGGTGCACACCTGCTTTCGGTTAGCAGAAACCTCAATGGGAACACAGCTGGTCATTAAGAAGGATTTACTGAGCAGATTAAAAAGCTCCAAAAAGGAGAAACCGTAATAATTCGGGTTCTGAATTATTCAGAACCCGATTCTGCCAAATGTCTGCTCTTTGCAGATGACCTTTGTGTTACAACTTTTCCCCGTTTAGTTTAGTCGCTCTCACTCTTTCTTTTGCTGCCAGGATGTTTTTTTTAAGCTACACCTAAGAGACTGTTGCTCAACCAAGTGGCTTGAAATCACACTGACCAGACATCTGTCCCCTGTAGTGAGCATTTGAAATAGCAGACTACCAGGAAAACAGCCAAGGTGTGACGCTGACTGGCGTATGAGGTCTTAAACATAGCAAAGCGAGGGATTTTCTTGGTGTGCTTTTGAATCTCCAGTAAACGGTGTGTTTCTGCCCCTCTGCAGGTCGTGTCCCATAACCGTTGGTCTCTAACGCTTTGTGTGTGTCTGTGTTCCACAGTGGTGTCCTGTGGGAATCCGGGGACCCCCAGCAATGCGAGAGTACTCTTCAATGACGGCCTGGTCTTCTCCAGTTCCATCAACTACTCATGCCGGGAGGGCTACTATTCCACAGGACTGCTGACCAGACACTGCACCATCAATGGAACCTGGACCGGAGCCACTCCTGAGTGCACAGGTACGCCGCCTTCTGTAAATCATGGTCAAGCATGGACAAGCATGGGGATTCGGTGGGAGCTATGATATAGCATGAACAAAAAAATCCAACCATGGTAAAAATGATAACTTCAATATTCAGACTTGCATCTGTTTAGCGATAAATGCATTGGCAGTAACACACAAGGTGGCCGGGCTCACATATCAGGTGGGTTGTGACACACGAGGCGTAGCCGAGTGTGTTCAAACCCCTGAGAAGTTAGTGGTATCAGTACCACCCATGCCTTCGAGTGTGTCATGAATTTATTTCCATTTTTTAAAACTGTGATTTTCCAGATTGGAATGAAAAGAGATCAGAACCATTAAATAGCCATTTTATAAATAGTTTTAAATTACAATAGATTAGTCATATCTTTACAGGCTTTGGTAAACTTAACAACACTGTAATGTGTTCAAGGAATGGCAACTCTCGTGCTGGAGGGCCATTCCACACCATGTTTAACAGGTGCAGTGAAGTAGGTTATGGCTTTATGATCCGGATGGTGGTTATATTGCTCCAGTTGAACAATTACTAACATGGATGGAACAAATACCTGGTCTGGAAGTTGCCCTGATTTAGTTCAAGCCTGTTAACTCAGTAGTTCCGGTCTCACTTCTAACCTGTCCTGTTTGTGCCCCTCTTCAGTCATTAACTGTGGTGACCCAGGGGTCCCGGCCAATGGTCTGCGAGTGGGCAGCGAGTTCACCTTCAACAGGACGGTGTCCTTTCAGTGCTTGCCTGGGTACAGCATGGACGTGGAGCGAGCTTCCACCCTGCTCTGCACTAAGGACCGCACCTGGAACGGCACCAAGCCCCTCTGCAAAGGTACATGGAACTGTTTCCATCATCCTATGAAGATGGAGTGTGATCATCTTTCTTTCTCTGGTTTTAAAGATCCTATTTGGTAATGGATTAGAACGGAATGGAGCATGCTCAGTGTAGCAACTGCTGTTCATTAACTTCACACACATGCTGCAGAGAGATCAGAGGGTCGGTGTCCATATGATGATGGTTTAGGATGGCCACCACTGTCACCAGGCCTTGTTCTCCTGAAAAGACCTCAGCGATCACTGTTATGTTTGTGCATCCCAAGAACAGCTGGCAGTTTGGAAGCTATTTGCCGTTGTAAAGCTGGGTTACATTGTCAAAGCTATTTATTTCAAACGCTCATTAGAATGAAATGCACACACATTAGAGTTAATAAACAACTCGTGCTGAATTAATGGGCTTGTAAGCTGTCTTAAGTATATTTTTCTTAGTCATTTTATAACTGTCATTATTTATAATACAAAATGTGGGTAACAGCTATGGCAATCTGGCTCCTGTCTACATCGATAGAAAGAGTTGTGTAAAGTTGTGCACGTTACCCTTATATAACAAATATAATTGAACCAAAACACAACCTTTGCTCGGGTGTTGGTGAGACACTTTTCAGAATGAGATTCATACCTTGTCTTCATGTAGTTTGTAACGCCTCTGTTTCAGCGATCCTGTGCGGGACGCCCCCCATCGTGCCCAATGGGAGGGTGGTGGGTTCGGATTTCCACTGGGGGGCCAGTGTGAGCTACGCCTGCGTCGAGGGGTACCAACTCTCCCTGCCAGCCGTGCTCACGTGCCAGGGCAACCGCAGCTGGAGCGGAGAGGTACCACAGTGTTTCCGTGAGTATAACCAACACTGGGGCAGCACACACACCCACACATGACCCATATGTTAGACCAGATCAAACTCTTTACGCCATTTGCCCTGTTTTTTGATGTGAAAGGAAACAAAAAAGTTTTGGGGTGAAGACCTTGATAAAACTGCCCCCCTTCCCTCTCTGTACTTCCTGTCTCTTATCACTTTACATCCCCCAGATACACTTAATGCTCCTCCCTCTACTTTGTGCGTGGTAGTCATGTGCTCACTGTCTCTCTCTCTCTGTCTAGCTGTGTTCTGTGGAGACCCTGGCATCCCGGATCAGGGCAGAAGAGAGGATCATGGATTCTCCTACCGCTCGTCTGTCTCCTTCTCCTGTTTCTCCCCTTTACTGCTGGTGGGCTCGGCGCGGCGCTACTGTCAGTCTGATGGCATCTGGAGCGGCACGCAGCCCTCCTGCATAGGTAACTAACATGCGCAGTACTAAACTAGCTCAGCTTAGTTTAGCTGAGTAACTATAATCAACAATTCAAAAGGAAGGCAAGCTCACTTTTTCAATTTTGCTTTACCCGGCAACAGATCCCAGCCACACAACATGTGCCGACCCTGGAGTCCCCCTGTTCGGAATTCAGAACAACTCACAGGGGTACCAGGTAAGAGACTCGGGGACAGGGTACCCCTACAGTCAAGCCTGCCTGTGTATCTGACAGTCTGTCTGATGATCTTGTCCAATAGGCTAGAATAGCTCTCCGCAACCAGAACTGCCTATTCGTAATCTACTTCATCTGATCATTGCTTGTAGGGTTTAGTTGGAATGCATGACGGAGTGTTTTGAAGTGTTTTAGTAAACAGAGGAAAGCACAAGCCCAAACATTCGTTTACTTGACTTAGTTTCTCATACTACTTCTGATTGAGTGTTTTGAATTTTGGGATGTTTTGAAGCTCTCCAGCCTCTCTGTGTCACACTAATAAGTTAGCACGTCTTGTATCAGTGTATCTTATATAAGAGAAGGCATCTCGTGCAGTTTGGGTGAGAGAACCACAAAGCAAAGCTGGGACGTTGTGGCTGCTCAAACTGTGTTTATTTTGATTTTTGGACATTGGAACTAGGTGTGGTATTCTATGCATGGGATTACATCTGTATACAGGATAAGGTATACTAGAATTGCTTTACTGTGACTGGTTGATGTGT
This sequence comes from Acipenser ruthenus, assembly GCF_902713425.1. Lineage (NCBI taxonomy): Eukaryota > Metazoa > Chordata > Actinopteri > Acipenseriformes > Acipenseridae > Acipenser > Acipenser ruthenus. The sequence continues at coordinate 997,326 of NC_081213.1, forward strand.
GATTTATAATGTTTTGGACGGGTCAGATCGGAAGCATGCTGTTCTACAGCTGTAAGAAGGGGTATCTCCTCCAGGGCTCCACCACACGAACCTGCCTGCCCAACCTCATCTGGAGCGGGGTGCAGCCCGAGTGCACAGGTGAGCGAGACCCACAGCCCTTGGTGCAATGCTGCTGACTTTTTCCATTAACCCCCTTTGTGTCCTGGATATACCTGCAGGTGTCTCCGGTACTAAAAGCTCCTTTCGCAGCAAATAAGATGGGGAAGATAATAAGTAGTGAATGTGGAGTTACAGACTAAGACTGTGGAGCAGATCAGATAAGGGTAGAAGAATTGAAATACGCTTTTTTCTTCCTCCTCAATGAATCATTTGAGCCACAATATTTTGCCTGTTGTTTTGCACAGCTCAAGGTGTCTATCAACTACAGGTCACATGTGCCTTTTTAACCTAGAGGCGGTGCATGGCAACTGCAGATAATAAGGCTGTACACTCCTGCTGTTTCTAAAGATGTAAACGTTTACTACAAACACTACCGCTACTGATAGTAATAATAATAACACAGTTTTCTGTGTTCCTGCCCCGCAGCACACCACTGTAACCAGCCAGAGCTGCCTGTGCACGCGGATGTCAGGTCACTCGAGCTCCCCTCTCTGGGCTTCACCCTCATCTACTCCTGCCAGCCGGGCTTCTATCTGACAGGGGGCTCGGAGCACCGGACCTGTCGTGCCGATGGCAGCTGGACTGGCAAGCCTCCGCTGTGCACTGGTAAGAGGAAGCAGGGCACCCACTCTATTGAGTAGTCACTTGATGAAGACCCTCTACCCACGTACATGAGCATTATGATGTATTTTGTTTGTTTGTTTGTTTGTTTTTGCAGCCGATACAAGACCCAGCGGGAATCCAATTGGAAATGTGAGAGAAACTCCGAATATAATTCCAGGTAACCAAAGCACCTTGCGTGTGCTGTGCGCATTTTAATTTAAATTACGCATCATAGAGTATAAATGCTTTGATGAACCTGCTCAGTGTTGTGTTGTGTTGATGGCGGACTGTGCTCCCTTTTTTGTTGCAGTCCCAGCCAATGTGTTTGCCAGGACCTCTCTGTGGAAAGGCTCCTACGAGTACCTGGGGAAGAAGCAGCCGGCCATGCTACGTATCACCAGGTTCGATGCAGCAACCAGCAGAGTAAACGCCACGCTCATCGACCACAGTGGGGTGGAGCTCAAACTGGGAGGTACTGCCAAGTTCTGAATGTTCTTGAAACTCCTTAATGAAGTCCTGTTTCTTTCTAGTTTGCTTGTTAGCTAATGGACAGTGTTTTATGTAATTAATTTTACTCGCCGCTAGT